>NC_134409.1:30320776-30672276 GCF_038048845.1 Mixophyes fleayi
ATTTCAAGTCTGTTTGAAGTCAGGCAAGCAGTAAGCTGGGATTCTGACCACCCACCAACTTCACGACAGTCCTTTCCGTTTTGATAGCCTCAGGTATAGAAAGGTCTGTCCTTGGCTTCTTTTGTTACTTCTGTCCATGAAATTGGGGGAACCAAAATCACATAATGTGGGGCAGGCAGGAGTGGAGGAGGCCAGCCCCATAATAATAGGTTGTGGTGAGATAGGACAGAGAGAAGCCGGGAGGGGGAATGAAAGCTGGAAGGAGATGGTCGGGGGATGGACTTTGAGGGCAGCAAATGCTTCATGTGTTGGCTTCATCATCGGTGTCATCAATCAATATCTTGGCGTCTCGAGCCTTGCTCCTACGAGACACAATGGAGACAAAAAAAACGTTGGCGATTCACTGCTTGGTAAACTTCCCTGGTACAGCTACGTCTTTGTTGAATACATTACATTTGAACCTTTTTATTGGTTAAACCCTTAGTTGATTGTTTATTAACACAATCTCTCAAGCTGAAGTCTCTGTTCATTTTAGAATACAGATATATAAAAATACTGATGGAGCAAAGTTGAGTTTGACTTGTGGCACATTACTGCTCTTCTCAAAGTAACGAGATTATGAACATTCAGCCATGGTTAGAACAGGACTGGCGCCATTAACCCAACTTAAATTCACTCCATGTTTGCAAAACTTCTATGGAACCACTTCAACTACACAAGATGAATGGACACATAAAATAGGTAGATTGCCAGCTACAGTGTAATTACACGTAAAGATTATCTAATTGGCAACCTATGTCATGTGCTATACACTGCTAGTACACTGAATACACTTATGTACATGTGCCTCATCTTTGCATTATCTGCATTTTATACAACTTTTCTTACTCAATAAAATAAAAGGGTGACTCGGGTCACAGGGATAACTCATTTAAATGTTCAGATTACTTTATATGTAACCAGAAAAGTACAATAGCCCTTTAAAACTATGGGACAGATTCAATTAATTTTGTAATTCAGTAGGAACTTTGCGTGATGTGTTCCGGTGACGACATGCTGCAATTACGGTACAGAAAACATTGCTTGTATGAGTGAAGATTATTCACTGAAAGATCCTGCAGAGACACATTGTGAGAGCTTCCTACTTAATCTCCCCCTATGTATGTGGTAATTTTCCACCTACTATAAATTATTAAAGGATACTAAGGTTTTGACATGTTCCACATCCATCTAAAATGCATGTAGGTCAGAACTTTTATACTGGACAAAGATTCCACCATCTAATACTGGTAATAAGTTATCGTTGTGGATAAATTACTCCTTATAACAGTGATGGCTAACCTGTGGCACTCCAGGTGTTGTGAAACTACAAGTCCCAGCATGCTTTGTCAGCTATCAGCTAGTTATCTACTGGAGTGCCACAGGTTAGCCATCACTGCCTTATAATACACAAATATTCCTAATCAGAAATCACTGATAAGCAATGACACAAGAACTCCTACTTCACACAGATATTATTTCCAGCAGGGAGTACATATGAAACGTCACTTGGGGATCATATCACTCACTGGGAGGACAGGCGAGGTCTGCGCAGGGATATACTCTGGCTGCGTTTCCAGGTCTTGCTCTTGGCTCGGTTCTTCACGCCATCATCTTGATCCATCATCTGCTCCAGCAGTGTTTGGTCATCGGCGTTCATGGGGGCCACAGAGATGTCGCGCACGGCGCGGAACTCACCACAGTTATTTAAGTGCTCGTTCTCCAACCGGAAGAAATTCCACACAAATCGGCTGCGGAGAATGAAGGATGAAAACACTCAGACTAGGTCATAGAGCATGTGCAGAAAGGTGTGGGATGGCAACAATATTACAGTGGGAAAAGTCATTTTGCTGACTTGAATGAGAAGGCAGCTTAGTGAGGGGTCTAATAAGCCCCAGTGACATCACTACAGTTTTGTGAATTAATTGTATGCATTCCCATCAACATTGCTTCAGCCCACGAAATAGTACATTTAAATGTTAGTAGGGGCAATGGAAGGTTTTGGGCATTTAATGAAAGTGTAGCCAACAGCTAAATGAGATCTTACACTGAACCAGAAAACAATGTAATACTAAAAGAACACTGGAGTATAAAGTACACCTGGTTCATAAGAAATAATAGAAGTGTCAACGTGTGTACAGTGGTAGTAAGGACTGAACATGTTATAGGCTTCCGAGCTGGGAAACAAGTATTAAATTCCAAATACTAGTAAAGAAAGCTTCACAAACATGTACAGTATATAGACAACAAGTGTTTGTTTATCTTTCATACAAGAACAACCATGCTATAATTTAACTTTGGAGAATGCATTGTGAAAACCTTTATATAGAGGAAAACATACAGAGGTCCACCTGTCAAACCATAATACAGGTGTCCTAAGGCGACTTCAAGGAGGGCAGAAACCTCCCGTTTACCCTTCTGTTCCACCGAGGAATGAGATGAAATGTTAACAGTGATCAGTATCTTTAGTCATCAGCAGAGGGCAGAACGCGCATGGATAAAAAGGTCAGGTTATAAACAATGAAGAGCCAGACCATGGCAGATGTTGGCCAGATCCATGCAGAAACATGATGGTACCAGACACAAGAAGGGTGGATTACAAAATTATGTTAAATGGTATTTCTACAGAGAGTATATTTTAGAATCTAGTGTGTGGGTGATCTCCCAACTGCACCTCATCGTCACAGTCAGGAGCCGGTCATGGAGGGCAGACAGCAAGAGTACTATGGCCTTCTACTAACAGCATCTGTCAGTCATGCGCAGCTTCCTGCAGGAAAACACTCCCCCAAAAATAAAATAAACCATTGAGGTACCCTTTCAAAAGTATGGTCAACTCGACACATACAACAAAAGTACAAACAGTAAAATGGCAAAATAATACCTCATGTAAGGGTTATTGCCAAGGAAAGTCCTCTGTACACACCAATTACAGTGTTCTGACCATCAATGGGGTTCCCATCCTTGTAAATCAAGCAGGAATGTATAATATATACATTAATAATAATGTATAAACACATAGCAGTAGGGTAGACTAACTGAAATATGTATTTTCAGACAATGACCAGCTTGACCTGCCAAAAATCGATAAAACTGGGAGGTCACAATACCCACAGTCCATATAGATTATAAGGGAACCTTTAAAACTTAATCCTTCTCTCTCAAAAAAAATAATAATGTGGACCCTATGGGTAGCAGGGACAAATTTCAAGGGCCCAGAATCTATTCTATTGCTTAACTCTTAGATGATGCCATTGGAAGATTTCCATGCTCACCTGGGATGAGAGGTGCACATTTAGTCAGCTACACAGAGACGGCAGCAATTATGTGGGCTGAGCCAATATTGGTAAAAATGAAACCTATCGATTCACTAGAAAGTAGTCACATCATTGGAGCACATCACTGATCAAATGTATTCTTATGAATTCGGTTTAAGCCAACTAAATGGATGGTTATACAGTATGTACGCCAGACAGACTATTAAATGTACAGAGAATCCATCGGACTGCACTGACTTCTAAGTCCATATGTCCCACAATACCACAACGGACCTGTGGGAACGGAGGATGGTAGATATTTTTTATTGCGTGTGTGTTTGAGAGATTACTTTAGTTGTAAATCTGGGGGGACATGATGTGTACTCACCGGAAGACTTCAAGTGGAGCAAGAACAGTGGATATTATATCTGAAGCATTATTATGAAGATTCAACGATGTGAGAGAGATCTGTATGGTCCATGCAAAGCGGAGAATGACATCCTGTATGATCGCACAATAATAATATGCCTTGAAGAGGGAAAACAAATAAAATTAGGATGAAACAAGGAGAAATCAGATGACACCCTCACAGAATGTGTCACAACTCTGGGCCCCTACCTTCTGGGGGTACACGATCTCCTCTCGCAGGAAGGTGTTCTCCCCTGCATTCCGATCAAACAGACCCCAGTCCATTTTCAAATCCCAAATTAGAGTATAACATGAGCTGATGACGTAACATACAATCCACAGGTAGAAAAACACCTGAGCATCCGAGTGTTTGTGAACTACGACAACAAAAGGTAAAGTTTACATTAGCATTAAACTGCATTTGACTAAATGATATTAGTTGTTCAGATAGGCAAAGCTAAGACATGTGCCTGCTTTATTTAATTATGTGCAGACAAACTATTATTGAAACCCTTTATTTTAACCCTCCTCTCCATTACACACGATAGTACGTTGTAAGTGTGATTTGATATTGATATGAAATCTGATTCAAGCCTTAACCTGCAAAATATATCCAAAGATACACAATCAGTTTAAGTATTATTCTCTGTGTACTGAGGCATAAACCTTATACAGCTGCAATCAACTATGGTCACTAGAGGGCAGCACAATCAAATGTAAGACATACTTAGGTGTGTAATGATGGGCTCTATTTAACAAACTGCGATCCCCCAAAAATCCAGAGAAAACACCTGTTATAGTAAGTAAACAATAAAAAGCAAAAACTAATGTATTATCAAAATCTGTGCCCAAAACTATATGGTTAATGAGATAATAGCCCTAAGTCTGACCTCCCCCTAATCTGTACAAAACATTCTGGTTAACTAGAAGACTGCAAGCCAAGACAATCAGAATGCACGGAAGTCCTACACCAGCACCAGCTCACTATAAATGCTTACAGACACACCTGACAGGAACCTGTGGGTGGTCTAACCCTAGGTCCCAATACCAGATTCCCAACAAATAAGAGGGATAATGGTTTAGATCCACAAGGCATTAGGCTTCCAGCTCATGACTTCCAGGCACTCACCATTGTTGTTTCTTCAATGTATTTCAATCCACCCAAATGTTTTGGACATAATCACTTGAATTATTTCAAATATATTAGCTCATTAGTACAGACTTACTTGATCGTTCAGAAGAAAAAAAAAAAAAAAAGGAAAACACTTTTTTACCCTATGTCACACAAACTATTTTTTATAATTAACTGTAATAACCCTCTTCCATTAAACAAAATGATAACTTGTTGACAAGTCTTGTGATAAGAGATTATATAAAAATGAAAAATAAAATAAAAAACCAGACAGAATACCGCAAACAGAAGAGGCTCATCCATCACAGAGACAAACTGTACACATCCAATAAATCACTGATGTTATTAGCACTGAGATTTCATAATGATTCTCCAAACCGGAGACACTGCACGAGCGGCGGACACGTCTCTTACCTTTGTGAGTTTGGTAGAGAGCAGCAAACGTCACCATGAAGAAGGTGGTAGAGTACTTCCCAGCATTCACCAGATGAGGGAAAGCACGCTTAGTGTCTCGGTATCGTCGCAGGCACTGGATAAACCGCAGCCAGGCTGGAATACACTGAACCACGGCACGCACTCCATATGAGTATGTGTTACACTTTCCGGGGACTGTGCAGAGGGAGAGGAGTGTGCCGCAAAGAGATTTATCAAACAAAGTCTTGGAAAAGGACAGATTTGCAACCAAATGACAGGGAATTACAAAACAAGATCTTATAGTGATGATCTAGCAAAACCCTTCCCAAAGCCAACAGCCAACTTACACTCATAACAAATAAAGGAATTAATCTTTATTAAGAAACACTTAACTTTATATAATTAAAGAAAATAAAAAAAAAAAGAAGAAAAGAAAAAAAAGTTATTTTGGCATTATTGAGTGTGAGAAAGTAAAATAGAAATGTTATGACTGCCCTGGAACCCATTACCCAGAAGTCTCTCTTTTCTATTTTGTAGTGACTTATCTGCAGATTTTTTTTTCAGTAGTAAAGCTATGAAATCTCCATCTTTTACTGATTTAAGATTAAAAAATAAATAAAAAAAAAAAAAGTATAGAAAAGAAAAATGGATTCTGGTCTGTTACCTCCACTGACAAGTCCCTCAGGATCGTCCCATTGAAGTTCAAAGCTGTAGAAGCAGATCATAAACTCCAGGTCCATGAGAATCACAGCCAGGCTATTGAGTTGGTCAGCCAGCCAGAAATCAGCAAAGCCCACCTTATGGAAAGGGGCCGTGAATACGCGGAACTAGGTGTGGTGAGCAGATCAGGAGAAAGGATAAAAGAAAAAGACGCCATGAGTATAATCATACACAGGGGTCACCTGTTGCAGGCTGGAGGCCGGAGAACTGGCATTGGAATTCTGGGAAGTGCAATCTACTAAGTACCTGGAGAACAGATGCCACAAAGCACAAAGACAGAACCGCAATATGTGGCGCCAGTCATCCAGCCTCCTGGTGATCTGAAACCCTAGACTTTTTTTTTTTTTTTTAAAGAGGGGAAGGGGGTTAGCATAGTCACACCCCCTTCAATTCAAATGGCTAATCCTGGTTGGCCTCGCCCCTGATCACGATTGGCCCATTGACATTTTAAATGTTATGCTTCTGTTGCTAGGGGGGGCGATCCCCCTGTATCCGCTACTGGGGCAGTGCCATCATGTTTCTTTTTTGGAACACTATATTTATAGCAGAGACATATAAACAAGTGTACAGATAAACATTTTTTCAACATCAGTTTTGTTTTAACTGTTTTCCATAAATAAAACTGAGGAACGGGGGAAGGTGTGAAATAGATAGCACTGAGGGAGGGAGGAGAGGAAGGGGTGGGGATACCTACATGACAAAATAAATCTTTAAAATCCATTCTAAAAAGTTAATGCAAGCACCAGTAGGACATAAATAGTCTTAGTATAATTGAGGTAGACTGGGCGAGGCGGTGACCCAGAGGCAGTGACAATTACGCTCAGTACATAGTTTTTTTATTCACAGTTCAAGGGGGGTTGGCACTATAGAAGAACGTGACAACTTTGTCCAGTGTTTCCCAAACCCAGTCCTCAGGGACCCCTAACAGTGCATGTTTTCCATATCTCCTTGCAGGAGCACAGATTTATTCATTACTGACTGATACATTGTAACAGGTGGTGCTAATTATTTCACTTGTCACCCAGGAAACCTGCACTGTTAGAGGTCTATGAGAACTGGGTTTGGGAAACACTGCCCTAAACCATGAAATTTGGGTTGTTTATCATGCAAGTAATATGCGATATTCTCCATGCACGCTTTATGCCAGATGCCATATCTGAGAGCTGGAACAAAGGGGGGTTTCTTGCTGTTCACAATTTTAAGCTATTAGCGATTTTAAAGCTGTAAGAATGAAGGAGACCAATTCTTTTTAGTTTAGTCGCTCACATCTTGTGGGAGGCAGGAGAGTAGAAAGGTTCATGGCTATTAAATGCAAGGACAATGATTATGGGAATTACACATGGACAAGTCCACCACATGTTGAATAGTGCTCCCCTGTGGCCACAGTTCTGCCAACACTTCGTGTTGACTTGCTTAAGACTGGAAAACAAACCAATATAAAATGATACCACTGATCAGACCGGTGCCACTTACCAATAATTTAAGGAGCCAGAAACGAGACTTGTAGTACAAGGTCTTGGTGGGGTTGATCAGGAAGAGCAGCATGAAGCCGTACAGAGCCAGCGGATTCACTTGCATTGGCAAATAGATATGATGTCCGAAGACACAGGCGAATAGGCTGAGGCACCACAGCATCCCTAGGAAACCTGCAATCTAACAGTCACAGTACACAAGGCTCCGTTAGGATCATATACACATCAGACAATAATACCTAATAAAATCCACCTGTCCAAAAAGTATAGGATCAACTAGAATCAGGAAAAACTCAATTATGTATATAATTTAATATATATATATGAAACTGGAGACTAAATGTAAACGTACAGTGGAAATAACAGCGAGCGGTCTCTAGGGAGCACACAATGTGATCAGGACTAATACAGTATTTTTGAGGAAAAGATTTCACCTTCAATGACTAATAATAATGATTACTTTCAGCAATGTATATAGCAGCCTGATGTTGTACAAGTATAACAATACTAAACTGCATACGCCATTGCTGTACACTGTCACAGAACCGATGCAATTACTGAAAGTGTTGTGAAAACAATAGGTTTATTGCACAAAACTTAAACAAGACAACTTAGTTGCAACCGGTTTCAGTATTTCCCTCACTGGCTGACACACAATCAGGGTAACACTATGTCTGATATTGGGCTTAGTGGCAAGTACAATCAGGAATTAGTACCATAGCTCCCTTTCAGTTCATTTAGCAAAATATGGATAAAGCTGGAAGATGTCAAAACAAGATACATTTATTATGTAGAACCCAGCGCTTACACAATCACTCATGTGCTTCTTGGATGCCCATAGTATGTGTATGTAGAATCTGACACACACCTATGTGCAGCAAGTAGTTAAAGGACTGGGCCCCTGGGGTAAGACATACATCAGCGCTGTAAGTGCCCGTGTATAACCAACCTTAAGTCTGTAATAATTACTATTTGATCTCATGCTGGGCTTCCAATGCTGGCATAGTTATTATTTCAACTCTGAATTTGGAAACTAAAATGATAGTCACATGTAATGACACGTGTGTATACAATCATACCAATAAGGCAGAGTGTGAAATGAAGCCCCGGTCACGTACTTAAAGAGGAAACAGCCTCAACTTGGCTACACTTTTATTTTTAGAAGGAAAATAAATGTTAGCATTGAAACAAGTATCCCTCTTCTCCATTACTAAATCTAAGCCACTTGCTATTTTACATAACATTTAATAATGGCCAAAACCCCCCCCATGTGCCAGTGAAAGCACAACACACAAGTAGGCAGAAGACGTAGATAAACACAGGAATAGAAGGTAATTATAGCAATGTACATCCTGGCAGTACATGGTGCTTCCCATCCAGTCACAAGGGAAAGCCCTTTACTTTCCTCACATCAAACTGGTGACTATCTGCTGGGCTAGTAACCAGGGAGATCTTGTGCAAACTTTTCCCCAGTCTTTGTGCTGATAGTACATCAGTCTTAAAGGGGTGTCCCAACTTCAGGTGATTTATGTATGTATGCATGTAATCAGGGTCATTCCATGTCAGTTCAACCAAGGTTGTCCACCACCCATCTTAGATTTCTACGAAAAATGTTTAGTTGAGAGGATGTCAAAGCAACTATTTCTGACAAATATATCAACTGTCTGACAATTAGTTGATTAAATATTGATTTTTTTAATTTATTCAATAATTTACTAATCGCGGCTTCTTTATCCAGTTTATTTGAAGTATCACGGAGGTTTATTAAGGAATCGCCACAAAAATTGGACCCCTAAGGTAACTCTTCCTCCCGGATCCAAAAATCCAAACCAAATTACTTTATCTGCCTCATGTTTTGCATTACGGAAAAACCACATGTTTTTTGAATAGAATTAAAAATGGTAGGTTCAATTGACATTAGGGATCCCATTTTTTTGGGGGTGTTTAAAAAAGGTTTAAATTACTACCACAAAAAAAAATCAGCAGGGTTGAAGTTGATGTTCGATTACTGTTGTACCGCATCCATAATTTACACATTGTTTAAAAATCATACCAAAAAAGTGAACTAAACTGAGGCAATGGGATAAAACTCCCATACATGAAATGAAACAAACAGAAACTGATAGGAAGGGGATTCCCTTTAGAGACCAAAACCTAAACTTTCCAGAGAAAGAGAGAGGGAGACACAGAAAGAGTCAATCATGGCAGCTGCTCATTTCGTAGTCATTTAAATACGGACTGCCATATTACTATTTACTCAAAAACCATTGGATTACATAGCTGGGACCACTTTAGAGATGAACAAAAATAACTTTTGATTCTGAGAACTGAAGTTTCAAATGCAGTAACCAATGATCCTGAAACCTCAGTCTGCTACTATCATGAAAAGCTTCTGCTGCTAAGATATGAAGAATTTCAGAAAACATGCTGTAATCCTTTGTCTCACTAAAAAGGAGCCAGAAAAAGCTTAAAAATTATGTCACTGAAGTGGATCAAAGAACACGGTGACTGTCAGTCAGCTTGTTGTATATTTTAGGAAAGATGACACTTCAAACTGTGTGAGCCTGTGCGTTATTAGCGATACCCATGACCATGTAGCTATAACTGTGCATGTCTTCATTGCGGTAGTTATGAAACACTTAGCGAAACTATTGTCAAAATTGGAGTATGTTTACTACTTTAGTGATGGTACTAGTGCACAATACAAGAACTGCAAAAGCCTTTTTAACTTATGCTTCCATAAGGATTCAAGCAGAATGAATTTTTTTTGCCACATCTCATGGTAAGAGTCCATGTGATGGCATTGGAGGGACAGTTAAACGTCTAGCCACACGCACCAGTCTGCAAGCAGTGGAAACCCATCACATCTTGACACCTTTGGACTTGGGCAAATGAAAATGTACACGGCATAAAGACTGCAAAACCAAGCTGCATAGCCGTCTAGAAACAGCAAAGATTGTGGCAGGAACACGTTGTCATCACAGATTTCGGGCTATTCGTAATGATGAGCTACACATATATTGATTGTCATCAGACGACAAAGACAAGAGGAGCCAAAGTTAGTGTCACTATGACCAGTGTCACAAAAAATGTGGACAAAAGTGATCTGCAACCTGGAACATACATAGCAGCAGTGTATGACAACATCTGGTACATTGGGTATATCATTCAATGTAATGAGAGGAACAAGATGTGCTGATACACTTCATGAAACGAAACCAATCAACAAATGTGCTGTCCTGGTCTTCGAGAGATAAGCGTTTTGTTCCTTTTATTCACGTCCTCTGTGTAACGGAAGTGCCTACTATCCAAGGAAGTACTGGGAGGCAGTATACACTTTCTGCTGACACTTTAAGGAAAATTACAGACCATTACAACAAGTTCCAAACAAGGGAAAAATTAAATTGTTGACTCAACTTCAGTTAAGGACTTAAGTTATGTTAAAGGTTTTAAATTTCATGGTTTCTTGTGCTAATTATGTATGTGGTACAACAGTAACCGAACATCAACTTCATTATTTTTTTTTCTCCACTATGAAACAGAGTAGCCTGCTGATTGGTTTGTGGTAGTAATGTAAACCTTTTTTAACACCTCCCAAATGGGATCCCTAATGTCAATTGAACCTAGCGGTTTTTAATTCTTTTTCGAAAAACGTGCTTTTTTGCTGTAACGCAAAACATGAGGCAGATAAAGTAATTTAGTTTGGATTTTTGGATTCGGGAGGAAGTGTTACCTTAGCGGTCCAAATTTTGTGGCGATTCCTTAATAAACACCCGCGGTACTTCAAATAAACTGGATAAAGAAGCAGCTATTAGTAAATTTAAAAAATTGAAAAATCAATATTTAATCAACTAATTGTCAGACAGTCGAGATATTTTGCAGAAATCGTTGTTTTGACATCCTCTCTTAACTAAAAAAAATCCTGAGATGGGTGGTAGACCTTTCATGGTTTTTTTGGGTGATTTCATGTGGAATGACCCATGTATAGTATGCATGCATGCATGGTATGTATGTAAGTGTAGTATAGTATGCAAGTAAGTATAGTATAGTATGCATGCAAGTATAGTATAGTATGCATGCAAGTGTAGTATGTATGCATGCAAGTGTAGTATGTATGCATGCAAGTGTAGTATGTATGCAAGTATGTATAGTATGTATGTAAGTATAGTATGTATGCATGCAAGTATAGTATGTATGCATGCAAGTATAGTATGTATGCAAGTAAGTATAGTATGTATGCAAGTAAGTATAGTATGTATGCAAGTAAGTATAGTATGTATGCAAGTAAGTATAGTATGTATGCAAGTAAGTATAGTATGTATGCAAGTAAGTATAGTATGTATGCAAGTAAGTATAGTATGTATGCAAGTAAGTATAGTATGTATGCAAGTAAGTATAGTATGTATGCAAGTAAGTATAGTATGTATGCAAGTAAGTATAGTATGTATGCAAGTAAGTATAGTATGTATGTATAGTATGTATGTATAGTATGTATGTATAGTATGTATGTATAGTATGTATGTATAGTATGTATGTATAGTATGTATGTATAGTATGTATGTATAGTATGTATGTATAGTATGTATGTATAGTATGTATGTATAGTATGTATGTATAGTATGTATGTATAGTATGTATGTATAGTATGTATGTATAGTATGTATGTATAGTATGTATGTATAGTATGTATGTATAGTATGTATGTATAGTATATGTATGTATAGTATGTATGTATAGTATGTATGTATAGTATGTATGTATAGTATGTATGTATAGTATGTATGTATACCACTGATGGAATTGATCTGGGATACAACAGATCTAGAATCCACCACACTGTGGAGATCAGCATTTCAGAGATGTATTTTATTTGGAAAATTGTGAGTGCATTACAATATGTCTTTAGGAATTACATTTTTTATGTTTGGAAATACCACGCCATATTGGTCCTTATTGATTTCCCTGTCTCTGGTACACAGCTACTGTGCAGATATAAAGATCATCGAATTATAAACCAATAAGCTACAAATTGCATTCTATTTGGTACACATCTACACCTTGTATTGGGAGTGGTGTGCACATTTTTATTTCCTGAAAAAAAGGATCACACACTATCTCTGGCTTCTCTCTCTGCTCTTTTCCGGTTCTATATCACGGAGCCTATTATGAGGTCTTTGTAAGCTCTGGAATGAGATTCTGACTTGTAAGAATAACACAACATTCTGGTACGCATATTTCTATCACCTAAGATTCTGAACTATATCTCTGAATACTAAAACCATCTGGGCGCCCTAAAACAATGTACATAATAATAGGTGGAGCAGAACATATACAAACCAGTTCAAAGCTACAAGAATCTGAAGCAAAACTTTCCACACAGCACCCCAGAGCGGAGGAAAGATGGTACAAAAACGATTTATCTGTTAAGTTTTGTAAAGTTCAACCTCAAAAACATTAAGATTATTAATACTAATAAAAATATAAGCGGGCTCCATATTCTTTTCATTTTAAAATGGTCATTCAAAGCCTCTTGCCCATTCCAGGACAGCAATCGGGTCAGTTCTTACCTCGAAGAGATGCTGATGGGAGAGGTTGTTTCGGGGGTTAAGTTCAAATATGAGAACATGGTTGACCCCGGCTTGTCTCCAGCCATACGTATTGATGCCCAGGAGAAAGAGGAATTCCACCAGCAGGAAACCACCCCTGTAAATCCTCACCAAGGGCCACACGTCATTAATTTTATACCGCTCGAAACCTGCATTAACACAAAGCATTTGTAGCTTCTAGAACCTGTGGATTCTGTAGGTTATATATTACATTTTACAGGCAAGGTTACTGTCATTGTATCATAGTGGGATACAGAGCAGCAGGAAGGTAATAAGACAGAAGTGTCCTACTACACTGACAGATGTCCACCAAATAGCACTTCCAGCTTGTTTTTTGTCATACTTGGTACTTTTTTGGTAAATGTTTTGCTGCGTTGCCGTAATTAAGCTCCGTCCCTTTGAGGGGAAAGGCTGCTGCAATTTTGTCAGCAAGGCCTGTCCTACAGATATTACGGGGCCATAATTGTGAAACAATTCTTTCACACTTTCTTCTATACATGCACCCGAGTGTAAGCACCGCACAAACTGAACATAAGGGACCGGTATGTAAACACATACTGTGAGAATTATACATATAACATCCTATCTTTAAACATGTAAGATTTTTATCAGATTTATTCTTAATTCATTTTTGTGCCAGCATATTACACAGCACTGAACAGCAGAAGAGTGTTTAAGGAACAGCAGTCCTTGCTCCAGTAGACCTTAAAACCTGATGTACAGGCGTCTACAAATTGGGTCAATTTAAAAAAACAAAACAAAAATACAATCAAATCAACCGGTATAAAACTCTGACATTACTGGAAACATGAGAAACAAAATCATCACTAGTATTTGCTTAAAGCACGGTACACAAAGTTTAATATACAAAACAGGATATGCCTACAGTAATAATCCACTTACCAGTATATACAACTGCACAGTTCAATACAATAAATATCCCGCAATACAGTCCTACTCTGAACGTTGTCCAGGCCGGTGCAGGCTGCGTAAATTAAAGAGACAATCAGCAAACATTAGCTCAGATGTAACAAACATATTTCAGCCAGTGGGAAGAGTTTTGTTATTAAAACTTTAACACAATACTATCAAACATGCCTGAGGGTCTCACATAGGGTGGATGACCAGGTAAGTTTAATGGTCCGTCCAAAACTGGACATGTACCATATTGGGCATTACACAGTGTGTACAAACTTATTTTTCATGCCGTGTAAAGTTCATAAAGATCTTCCTAAAATGATTGTAGGAGTATGTTCTGTGGTGTGTCAGTACTAAGTAGGAAAATTGGCTAAAACAGTGATAAACCATATAACAATGATGATATTTGGAGAGATGTAACTGTTCCTGCATATTGCAGCTCATCCTTCCTTGTCAAACACGTTACCCAGCGAGTATGAGCTCTACATATTCCCAGTTGTTTGAGGTTCCTGGACATCAAACATCAATATGACCAAAATACACCATACTGTATTCCTGATTAATATTTTACAGGTAAATTGGTTTAGGGCTGGTTAAATCTACTGTGTGTTATTCTACTTGTTTAGCAATTTATAAATTACTTGGCAGTGTAAACGCCATTCCTTTGCATAGTGTTCCTGAATTGGATATTGCTGAACTGTGTAATTACTTGATACCACATAGAATGCAATAAATTTAATGGCACTATGGCGCTGCGGAACCCTTGCGGCGACTTATAAAAGATAATAATTCTAACTCCAGATAAGCACTTTCAGTATTATTTCCATCGCTGTTGAGACTTGATAAGATAAAAGCCAAGTGTAATAAATATTATGTGCGTCTCTGCATTTGCCATTAATTATTTGTTATTAAGAACATTCCATACACAAAGTTTAGTACTTGGTGCCTTGGGGAGTGGATTTAATAGAATGGCCAACAATGCGTTCAGACATCGGTAAATTATGGCTGACACGACCCACAGGACACTTTACAGAACACACCCCTTCTGCATTAAGTCTTCTTACATGTTCTTCCCAACAATGACTAACCAATAACATGTAGCACCTAACCGCACATGTTCTCCTAGTCTACAATGTACTTCATGGAACAATGCAATGAATGGCCTCGTCTAACGAGGATTCATAGTGGTACGTCACCTGTCATGGCAGGACTAAGATTGGCACATCACGGTATCTTCAAAAATGTCTAAATTTGAGAGTTTTTAGGACTTTTGAATTCTCTTGTAAGGAACGTTACAAAATAATTTAAACATACATACCTAGAATGTTAGATTAAATGAAGGGGATTTTTTTTGGTTTTAATTTTTTTTTAAAAAAAACAAACCCCTACAAGGTTTGCTCTATCTGTGTTGACCGGCTCCCTTTAGGGAAAGTGGTTTGTTCAACCTACTACTGACTGCGACAATGTCATGCATTATAGAATGGTGGGAGATTTATAAACCATCCCCAACCTCAGCAACTGACCTGGGCAGCTCCAAGCGGTGGCACACGCAGGCGCTTCATGGCTTTCTGCCTGTCCCCATCTTCCAGCTCATTGGTCACTACAGCCTGAGAACAGGAGACGTAGAGTTTGTAAAAGGATGGTAAAGGGTTATTTTAATAAAATAATTAAATGTTTTTGCGATATGTGTAGTGAGACTAGTTGATGGTAATTCTGTAGTGGTCATATTGTTACACAGCAGACCTCACGTAAGTTACCCTATTACATGGAAAAACAAACAGGACCTCGTTCCTGTGACAGCCACACAAGTTCAGGATGGACGGACGATCACTTTGTGCCTCCTAGTGAAGTTATAGGCTGCGTTCTCATGAATACTGGTTCAGCCTACTATATGGTATTGTCCACTGTGTCTGGACAATGGGTACAGAGATCTCTGGCAGAGAAAATGCGGTTTCATTTACAAACCAAATGGCTTTATAATAACATATGTGAAAAGTATTTTGGCTGGGGTAAGATTATACTGAAGGATCAGGACCAGTTGGAAGAACAGTATTTATGTACCATAACAAAATTCAAATACAGATCTTTGACATGATTTTAAACATGAAACATAATGTAACTGTGCATCATTGCTACCAATGTTAATGACATGCACTAAACACGACAAATTAGAATTTTATATAATGTTGAAATAAAACATAGTAAAACAAATAAGTCCCAATCTAGCACATAGTTTACAATACGCTTTTACTAAATAGTTACATATATCAGGTCTACTTCTATAAGTAAAAACGGAACAGACTTCTGTAATATATCCCTAGTTGTGCATCTGGCTCTTGAAAATATGGATGGGTATGTGCAAAAGGGGATCTCTATGCGTTACATGTTTGCGTCCTTTGAAAGGACATTCAAAAATGAAACAAAAAAAAAGTATGTCTAACAGGATTTAAATGAATCCATTAATAAGGATTTAGTACTTCCATAGTTGAATGCACACGCCGTAGAGGCAGGGAAAATAATACTGGTTTATTTAAATAAGAGTCTTTTACAATTCAGTCACTAAATAAAGTATTATGAAGCCATTAGGCAGAAGAGGGCTGTCTGGTACAGCACCCTCTGCTGGCAGTGTTCAGACAAAGTACCTCAGTCTCGGAGATCAGCTGATTGATTTTTTTGCAGGTGTAGAATGGCGCCACCTCCACATGAGCCACTCGCCAGTCAGCACCACGGCTCGTCTCCAGAATCTTGTCATGTTTCTTTAGGATCTTGCGGAACCCTGTGAAGTTCAAATTCTAAAAACAAAAGAGAAAGGTGAATGCAAGAGCGCTGTTTTATACAGAGGGGTATTTGGCACCAAAATCTTCTAGCACCAGCTTGATAAGTGTGTCAGATTGCTACTTGGTGCTTTTGGGGGAACACTGCGCTCACAGGTCATGGCTACCTGCTTGTCCCCATTTCCCTCTTCACACAATAAAACTGCCCCTGTAACATGCAGCCCTGTCCTCACCGACAATAACACAGGGGAACAGATTCCTTCCTTCCACAATATCAGCACACTCATCACCTGAATTACTTACTGTGTTGCAGTGAACATTCTGACGACCTGATTGGCTACAGGTTGTTCTAGTCCTGCCCACTTCAAAACTGGGGACATACAGACAAGCAGGGAATGAAGAGTGACAACAAGATGTGTTCTGACTGTAGTCAAATGCACATTAAAAGCTTAAGTCAATCCTCATTATGTAAAAGTGTCAAATTTTTATTTGTACAGTTGTGTAGACCTGAGAGAGACCAGCTCTGCACATCAGCTCTGGTTGTTAAACTAGACCTCCCTATACATTCCCTGGGTCTCTGCTATGATGTGTGTCTGCACAAGCCAGCTAATCTCTTATTAAACAAAAGCACGAACTAACTTGCAGTTTAACAAGAACTGAAGGTGCTCTAACCCTTGTGTGTGACTGCCAGCACTATTAGGCAGGCACAGACATAGCTTCTCAAAATGTTCAGAGCAACAACAACTTACACAGTTAAAAGGGAATCCTGAAACACAATGCCAATGTACTTATGGCTTAGACACCATGAAAAACACTAATTCTCTCTCAATGGCCTACTAAAACAGTATAGTACATGGCAAACTGCCCGCACACTGTCTTTTATAACTGATCCATGGACGGGGCACTGAAGGTTGCAATAAGTAAGCATAATACAGCTATAAAGAATGGCAATTCATGAAAGGGAATGGTATATTATTTTTATATGGTAAGAAATAATATTACTGTCTTTTATTCTGAAACAAGTCTCAATGCACTTTTAGGAGGATTGCAGAGGTCTTACTTTAGCTGCAAGGCATGTCATATGACCTCATTTGACTGGTCAATAAACAATGAAAGTGCTCTTAATATCCAACAGGGTGCATGAGTGCCTCAGTTACACACACAGATCTGGTCACCACTGAACAATCATGTGTGTGGTGATTTGAACATACACGTTGTGATCAAATCTGTAACATACCTGACCACTAGGGCTGAATAATAGATTTACATCCTGACTGGGCCATCTCAACCATTCTGGTCCAATTGGACATAGATTCTGATTTAACACAATGGTCGTCCGATATACCATACATACGTGGGTGAACCTGATCAGATCGAAAATCAAATCGACTTCCATTATCTGTGCTTGTACGGCCAACCTACATTTGTTTATGGCATCGACTTCTCAATGTGAATATATAAAACCAAACGAACCTAATACGAAAACCCAACCCAATAAGGAAAAACTATATGTGCAGGTACAGACCTTATCCCCAATATATGTGACATTACGGTTTCTTTAATAAACCATTGCAAAAAAAAAAAAAAGTCAATAGGAAGATATTGGTAGACATTCAGCAAAGTCACGTTTGTCCCTGATCTACAGAGCTACAATAACTTTAGAGCTTATGTATCCGATACAGTGGCTGCTTCATTTGTTTATAATAAGCTCACAAGATGGTTCCAACCTGCGACAAGAAAGGGGGAAACTAAACTATTATGCGAGGGGGCAAATTGCCCAATATCACATTTGTGCCCGACAAACAGCTGATCAATCAGATCATTACCAAACATTAAAATATGGTGGAAAGACAACCATTAGCAGCCTGCGCGTGTAAGTCAGGACTGCTGGAGCCACTTAGTCCGAGTGCCACATGTCCAGATCTCAACCAGTTTGACCATGATACAAGGGCCTAAATTTGTACAGTGGCTCAGTGGTTAGCACTTCTGCCTCACAGCACTGGGGTCATGAGTTCAATTCCCACCCATGGCCTTATCTGTGTGGAGTTTGTATGTTCTCTCTGTGTTTGCGTGGGTTTCCTCCGGGTGCTCCGGTTTCCTCCCACACTCCAAAAACATACTGGTAGGTTAATTGGCTGCTACTAAATTGACGTCTGTCTGTCTGTCTGGGAATTTAGACTGTAAGCTCAAATGGGGCAGGGACTGATGTGAGTGAGTTCTCTGTACAGCGCTGCAGAATCAGTGGCGCTATATAAATAAATGATGATGATGATGATAAATTTGACAGTGGTCCTGACGCTCAGTGTTAACACCCTACATCCAGCCCCACCCCCATGACACAGACAGAACCCTCTCACAATGTTCCTTCCGCTCATAAAATTCAGAACCAAAAAAAGAAAATATTTTAAAAAATATGTTTTTCTTTAATAAGAAAAACCCCAAAACAAAACAAAATGCCTATTGTGCATCTGTATTGTAGTAATAAACCTGGCTAGAGTCATTCTTAGGGGGGTGATTCAACTCCCCTGTAACGTGCCACGCAGGGACTACAAGGGTGGGGTGAGTTTTTCTGAACACCACAATTCCAACATTAATGACGCAGACATTAATATGCCGATGAGTAGAAACCCGCCATTGAAACAAATACAGACTTACTATAAGAGACTGTCAATATTGCAGACACGGCGCATATTAATGTCAATAGCAGAAATGCAGGCAGTTATTCTCCTCACATTGCTGATTTTAAGAGGACAATGCCAGGACCCAGCGACCTAACCCTTTTTTTGATTATACAGACGCCAGGTCCTGGCACTGCCCCCTTAAAATCAGAAATGAGAAGAGAATGACAGTGCGTGTGTTTTCGGCTATCTGCATTTATATGCGCCGTGTCTGCAATGTTGACAGTCGCATTTATAGTAAGTCTGCATTTGTTCAATGGCGGGAATCTACTCATTGGCATATTCATGTAGGTGTCATTAATGGTGGAATTGTGTTGTTCGAAAAATGACTACCACTAGACTCCGGAGTGGTTATGGAAGCACTCTGCTGTGATGTATTTTCACTGACATTTTAGCAATATTCGGGCACTGTAGTATTTGGAAATGAGCTCCATCTGACATTATGCCTGGTGGCACATTGAGGTCAACTGCATTACCCCCTTAAAGTCACCCCCAGAACCTAGGGCCACATTCCTGCCTATATCAGTCTATGTATACATACATATGGAATGAATACGCAGTGTAGGAAGCGCATTAAGCATTATTGTTTAGTCAGCCTGCTGACTATGACATGGTCAGTCTATGAAAGTTAGCGCCCAATAACAAACACAAAGCTAAACTCTAAGCATTAGTTATATTATGCATATTTGTGTACCTGGTAATTTTGCAGAAGAATCAGGCTGAGATAGAACTCGCTGAATGCCAGTTTCAGGTCCCTGATGTTTCTGTGCTGGACTCGTTCTTCGTGTGACAGGGTGAATACAGCCTTCCTGCGCTGCCTGAGGGCTGGCACCCGGCTGCTTTCCCTTTGTGCATCCAGAGAGGATTGCAGCTCATTTTGCAGGGTGGCGGAGCGTCGCTGAGCTTCCGCTAGCTTTTCTGCAACCAGACAGGACAGTTAAGAAGAGCGATGTGAATTATCTAGCTCAGAGATGGGAAACCTGTGGCTCTCCAGCAGTTGTAGCTATGCAAGTCCAACACTGCCCTGCCAACCCTTGTACATGTAGTTCCACAACTTCTGGAGAGCCACTGGTTGCTGCTCTCTGACCTAAAGTGCTCCCCCTGCATTTACCCTCCAATTACCTGAATAAAATGTGTTGATTTTGGCAAGTTCTTTCTCACACGTCTGGAAGAATTTTTCTTCAAACTTGGCAAAATATCTCTTTACGTTATCCTCGTCTGTTACTGAAAGACAAAAAGAAAGAGTGGAAGACTGTCAAAAGTCTCACCAAGGATCACTTTGTCAGCTTTATACAAAATGTACTTATAATTCAAGCACATCAACAGATTAGCATTTAATTATCCTATGTATCTACAGCCATGGCTATTGCGTTCCCTGTCAATACAAGCCCTAATTCTTTGGGAGTACATGATTATGGTGAAGCTAAACTGCGTGAAAATATACTTATTTGAACACTTGAATCCTTGAATTTTAAACATGCATTACAACTAAGTAGCACAGGGTGAGCATATGATATAGTGCAACAGTGTAGTTTCAATTTTATGAGCACCCGACCCATACAAACCACTGCATCATTACATTAATATATTAGAATATAGAGGGAGACATGTTCTTTTGTATAAGAATGAAGGTATGCGTGTCACACAATGCTTTATTATACAGACATTTGTGCAGCAAGTAAACACATAAATGCAGAACGGTGTGGTATTCGTCTCTGCAGCACACACACAGTTCAGTACACATTAGTGCAGTCTTGCACATTAAGCAGCGAGACTCTCACATGCAATGTGCCATAATCACAATACTCCATGACTACAGGCCACTGCTTAGGGTGGTTTGATATCACAGCTTTTACATCAGGCAGGGATTACTTTCACAGCTGCTCCAGACCACGATAAACACATATACACCAATAAAAGAAAACTGGTTGATCGATGAAAACTAATAAAACTGATCCAAATCTGTAAATATCAAATTCTACATTGTCAGTATATCTTACTGATCTTCCCATATGTTCTGGAACAGAAATGTTATGTTTCCTAGTAGCATTCCAAGGTCAACCATTGTGGAGGGCTGAACAGATGCAGGGAAGACAGGTGTCCTTGAATACATACACCATGACAACAGCACAGGGATGGGGCCTGTAAACTGTGGGAGCAACAGCCAGAGCACTGGAGGCACTGAATACAAACTGCTACATATACATACACACACACACACACACACACACACACACTAGGATAAACATATATGCTACAGTTACACACTGTACACCATTGACATCAAGCCAAATGAAACACATGCACACAGTAGGTGATGGCCATCGAACAATTTTAACGAGAGGATTTTAACAGCAACAAACTGGGCCACTGGTTTGGGCAAAACATCTAACCAGGAGGCAACATTAAGATCAAATTAAATCTCTTTGGGAAGTATAGTAGTAAACAGGGTGTGCCAATTTAAATTAACTTCATTTTAATCAAGATTTAAATCACCATAAAAAAAAAAACAACAGGGTTTTAACAAGCTTTTAATAGTAATACTGTGCAATATGGACCATAGTCCTCCGACGATTGCTTGCTGACCTAATTTAATTATGACTCATGTGATACAAAGAGGCACAGGCAACAGACAAGTCCAAAAAAGAAACAGATAATTTCAGAATCCAGAGAGGATGACCAACACTGCACCAGTGTTTCAAGTTCAGAGAGAAAGGACAGTTGAAAGAAGTAACTTATCACTGTAAAAACAACCCCGTTTAATGACCTCTTGTCTGACCACGATGTGGTGTCAACAGTGGCACCAATAGACTGGTGGAAAATGCACATTGGTTCAGAAACTGTAGCTGGTAATGAACATATCATGGTAGCAGTAGAGCAATTGCCAACAGCTGCAGCAGCATCATCAGCTTCAGTAGAAAGAATATTTTCCACAATTGGGTTGGTGCAGTCAAAACTGAGAAACTGCTTGAGTACTGACAAGTTTCTTTTTAAGGCGTTCAGTAAACCTAATGTGTAGGCTCATTCAGATTTACATATCGGGCGAGGCAATCGCCAACTCTTGTAACTGTTAACATCATTGCTGTTTCTTTCCTTTTGCAGTTTGTTTTGTGATTTGTATGTAGTTTGCTGTGTAATACCACGATTGGTGACACTGTCAAGTCATTTAAATTGAATATATTACAGATACAGTATTTTAAAAAGAACTTTGTATTATTGTTTACTTGATTTATTTGTTTACTTGATCCATTTAAAAAAAAAATTCAGATTTTTTTTTTTTTATTTAAAAAATTTGTGATTTTCAAACACTCTGGTAGCAAACTCATTTTTCCACGGTAATGAAAATGGAAAAACTCATGGCGCAGGTAACAAGAGTGGCAGGATTTATAATGGCATCCTAGTATGACAAGTTGTGGTCGAAAAATTGTTAGCTGTGGCCCTGTAACTAAGGAGGAGGCTATAAATTCCACCGATCTGGGGATCCTGATACTATTTAGATGTGTGCAGATTATTTTACATGTAGAGTAAGCAGCCCTGGCACCTTCTCTGTCCACATAAATGAACACATTCAGTACTGCAAAATGTATCCTTCAGCGGTGGGTAATCCTCACTCCCCATTCCTTTATTGCTTTTTTAGTATCCGGAAGAGATGCTCATGTTAATATGTGGAAGCAAATGTACTCACTGGAAAACCATCCAATAATTGGTCAGCCAACCCCTGTGGATGTGACAGCACTTGGTCTGCCTGGCGGGAACTCTATTACATCTCGCACAGGGAGTTCTATTTACTGCTGGTCTGGGATAAGTGAAATTTACAGCCTAGCTTTTTGTATTGTATGCACTTTATTTTGTAAACAGATATTACACACTATATCAGTTCCAAAAGCTGCTGGAAAGTCATGCATGAAATTTTCAATTTCATATTTTAATAATATTTACAACACCATATAAAATACTGTAATGAGAATATTAATGTGCACCACACAGTGACAGTATTTTGTTGACGGACCAATATACATCAGAATTCAGCCAATCAATTCTCTGGGAATCTGTGACATCATTTAGAACACGAATACAGCCTTGGAATAGTCACGGAAAGAAATGCAATATTAATCTATATTTTAGCCTTTAAACATAAAAGGTGGGTTTCATAAGAAAAATTACCATGTCTTATGCTTTTCCCTTATGTGGATAAAGATCAAAGTATGGTTTTCTCAATCCCTCACTAATTGTTCCACTTCCTGAAAACTTGTTCCTCAATTCTCGTGCCACAATAAATCAAATACCTTAGTTCCCTATTTTCAGTATTGAGTCAGCATCTCCAAGTCTCTATCTCAATTAATTGAGAATATCAAAATAAAAATAAAAATATAAAGATCTTTTATTTAATAAAACAGAACAATTCATTTACATGCATAATTAGCTTTTACTCCCCCACTGAAAAACATACTAGTGTAAAAGGGATGTAACCTGAGAACACCTTCAACTGACTGCACTTCTTGTTGGATTTGTCTATAAATATAGATTAATATTTAAAAATAAAAATAGAAAGCCATTACATATGGAGGTAGTTCAGATTTTTTAGATTTTTCTCTAAATCTGATGGATGATAATGTATAGCAAGCTTAAAGATTACAAATAGGCTCTACATTCAGCGTGCTCAGAAACTGTCACAAATATTTTTATTGTCCTACATGTTACGGTTATAAAGATGCCACATAAAGCCAGGTCTTACTAAAGACAACAGCTATGTACTGAGCAGTTAAACTAAGCAGTCATCATGGCCTGAAGTAACTTTTCAAACTAGATGATTCTCCTGCAATGAGCAGAGCTTACACCTGTCCGCTGTTGTCAGAAAGTCTCTAAGCATCCCATTCTGATGAGCTTTACTTGGTATAGATATCTAGGATTGCCCTACTGCAGTGGCTACTTATTTTAATTAGCAGCCTCACTTGTGAAATTAGTCTTTTAAAGTGGGTGGGCAAATTACAGCATAATATATAAACAGAATCTGAACAATTTGGGAACATTTTGCAGTGCCAAACCGCACAGGGTCTTTCCAGTTGACTATTCAACATCTGACAGTTCTAACATTAAGTTCATTGACAGTGTGATCATTTCGGGGTGGGGCACACATGGTGCGTATGTCCTTGTGGACAGTTTTAGTACAGATGTCTGAACAAGTCTGACGTAAATAATTTGTAATGCTGAATGTCTGGGAGGTGTCCGAATTTCGGGGTGTTTCCGGACTCCTGGAAGAGCAGGCACCCTCCCAGATTCCAAGGGAAGAGGTAGCAGGGGACCTCCCCTCCTAGATCTCCTGGAGGGTAGGTAATAAAGGTTGTCGGGTGTGGCTTAGTTTAGGGCAACTCTAGAAAAACACAAACAGAAAATATTTCATCCTCACAAATCATCTGCCACCTGTAGGTAAATAGAACACTTGACCCTTGAGGCCTCTCTCAAAAGTTAATACTAAACTGCCTAATCTTCCTTACACTCCAGCTCTGGGGTCCGATTCTTGTGCTCCAGTGATTCTCTGCCACACATGGTCACAAGTTTAAAAAAACAAAAAACAAAGTAATCAGAATACTCAGCTCACACATCCATAATATTGTCATCATAACAGTCTGCACCTTATTCCTTCTCCTACATGTCCCAGCCCACATACATGTATATATAACTGGATGAGAAGTAGGTCTAAACTAGAATGTATTGTTTATTCCATCAGCAGTAATGTGAAGCTATCCAAAAATCTATTAATGTTGCCCATCCCTAATGTCCCTTCCTCAGACATTTGCTTGAATAAGAGAACTGGTAAATTAATTGCATGTTTACTCATAATAGCTGTACCCTTTAATTTGTTTTATTCTTTTGCTTCTATTTTATAGTACAAAAATATTTGACTCCTATTAAAATTGAAGGAAACTGTCAAAATATAGAATAAAAGCGCCTCAAAGGAGAACAGATCCCCCACAGACGTTTGTAGGATTATTTCATATCTCAGGAGGGAGATGAAACAGCACCCAGATATTTGTCATCAGCAAAGGATTCCTTTTCTGCAAAATAAAATCTGTTGACCAGTTAGTTAATGGGCAATGAAAACAGCCCGCTTGGCATAAACAATAACCAGGTCTGGCAGCAGCGTAGAGACATTCCAGGCCTCCCACACGGAGGCTTCTGGGCTCAATCTCAAAGGAAAACGACGAGAAATCTGCTCAGAATACAGCACTGATTGGATTATTCCTATGTACATGTTGGGCCATTAGTGGGTCAGACAGGTAATGGAAAGGAGCAAAGACGGAAACACTTCCGTCCTAGAGTACTGGCTGTCTGCTCGTCAACTGAGATTTAGTTACATTTTTTTAAATGGCTATTATACCAATTGATACACTTAGGAATTTTAGAACAGAGTCAATATAATTAGAGGGGCAGAAAAATTGATCACAGTAGCCATGTGTGTAACTGTATATAGGCAGCTTTGGGAAGTGGGTACGGCTTGCTCCCACTAGAATTTTGTAGCATGTTTTAGCTGTATTCAAGTCTGCTTGCCATGTGGTGAATGCATGTAACCTGCATTAGGATACCAGATGACCACACTAAAAAATACATTTCTCATCTTGCAATAATAACCCGTCCTTAATATTTATTTGCAGGTTTAATGTACGCATTCAACGGTGACACAACTGAAACCAAACCCTAAAGGCAGAAATCGCAATTTACTAAAATATCATGCACAAATAACAGAATATATACAATTTTTTTTCCATATGCAGCAGAATGACGGATATAGTACAAATGCAACAAAAAGTTCAAGGACCGTTAAATTTTATTAGCCCTACAGGGCATTCTGGTAGATGTTTTAGTGGTAGTATGTGTTTAGCAAGTCTGTCATTAGAAGATTTCAATCCATAATTTCTGAGGTCATGTCAATCAATTTATTAAATATTGTATCTAGTTCAGTTATCGCTACAAAAAGAAAAAAAAAAGTTTCTCTAGCTGAACTAATTAGCAGTTTAAACATGGGCAAAAACCCTCATGGGAAAGTCCAGACACACGGTTTGGTGCTGCACAACACTAGAAACTTACTATGGTGATGGGACAAAGGAATACTCAAAGTTTTGTTTTTGTATTTTGGAAGCCCCATGTGCCAGTAGGTATTTATTCCTATTTACAGCTGATGAAATATCTTAAAGAGGTATTTACTTTGGTATTTAGAAGCAGATATGACTCTAAAAGATGCTAAAAACAAATAAATTAGAAAGAGATCAAAAAGGTATAAATGGTACTCATTAAATCAGATTGGTTACGCACCAATGTGCGGTGGCTATTTAGTCAGCAGCACCTTTTTGTTCTTTACCAAATGATAATCATTGACAGGCAGGGCTTCAATGAGAAGCAATATATCCCGTGACCTGGAGGCCATCTTTATTTGGCGTGAGCTATTTATTTTGTGTACTTGGCTCCACCATAGTACCCAGTGCTATACAGAGAATATATGGACTTAAATTAAAAAAAACTCCAACTGAACCAGGACGCTGGATGCTATGGCGAGGTTACCATCCCCCAGAATCCTTATCAATGGCCAATCAGGGGTCAATTGTCCTACAGGAAGAAGCAGAGGAAATCTCATTTCAAGTGCTCAGGATACCATAACTCTGTCCTCACAATAAATAACCGAGTAGAAGGCTGGGCAGACATTGACATGTGTCAGAGCTGAAATTCACTGACCACTTATACAGTCTTTGAAGGTGAGTAGGTTAAAAAGGGCAGGTAGGTGCCAAGCACAGGCTTCAGTAGTTCTTAAGGTCGGAGGAATTATGGATAGTTCCATATTATTGTGGAAGAGAAGGAACAGTTTGCGGATGTTCACATTGTAGTTTGATCCTATTCAGGCTCCTACACCCACAGCTCTGGAGAGCGAGAGACCAAACACTGAAACAGTCTGACATCCAGATGAGGCAGCAGAGAATGCAGATCTAGTTCAACCACAATCATGGGTATATGTAGAACAGGTGTACAGTATGTGTAACAGGCTGTAAATACTTCTGCCCCGTGTTTTATTACATGAGAATGGTTATATGGTTATACTAAAGCCTAGAGGGTCACAAGGCTCATGCTGCTCACTTGGCATTTCTGCAACCGCAAATATATAGGACGCTCACATACATTCCAAAATGTTTATTGTCAATTGTTTGTTGGCTCAGAGGTAAAGAAATGATTGATGAATACAATTACAATAAACATTCCAATAAACTCATCTGTGGAAAGATTAGGTTAATAACAGAAATGACTTTTGCTGCAAGTCATTTACATTGAATCACACAATGGTTACTGCACATTTGGATGTAGTATATGACCCTCACTGTCCAGCACATTTATGTACAATCTAATCTATTTAAAACACTGGGCTAGAGTTTAGAATCTAAAGAACACAGGTCACCATTTAGATATAGTCTTGTGGGTAATTTTTCAGAATAAAAAGTAATTAGTTCTACAGTCTTCTAGCACTCCAAAGTGAATGTGCTGCAGGGGATCTATAAATGATGGCTATAATGGTGTAGCTCCTATTAGTTTAAGGACTGTATAATACAGATTAAACACTTATTATGAGTCTCTAACGGAGCTCTTTCTCCCTGCACAAGGCTTGAGGCAGCCCAGCATCTCTCTCCAACAGGTAGCTATTGTACGGGAGGAACATTACAGCCAACTGCTCTAGGCTACATAGGTAATTATCAGCCAAGCAGATGTGGGGGAGGTGGGGTGTAAGGGGGGAGGAGGAGAGTCACAGAAATATTGGAAAATGAAAATGTGCCCTTTATATTAAAGAAAACAGACGTTATTAGTAACTGTTGACTGAAGACTGGATGATTTACCAGGGCAAGGACACAACGCAAAACAGACACTTGGCCGGGTTAGGCAGGCAATCATTACAGCTACAGAGGTCTCTTGGGATAATATTTAATTTACGTGCGGAACATATCAGATTTATTCTGCCATTAATACGATGGGTGCAGCAGACTGCATGTGTCAGAGAGGAAAGAATGGAACAGATTTCAACCTGTAGCTCTGCTACACAACTCATCGTCATCATGATATACAATAAGGCACAGTACAGATCAGAAAGAGGATACTAAATGTAAATATTTACCTATATAAAAATGGGGAAAAAAGGGCTTAGGCTGCAGTTATAAAAGACTGCATGTGCTCATGATGCCTTAGGATGAGGGGAGCTGTAATTCAGCAATAGTCGGTGGCCATCAGGTTGAGGTAATGATGGTAGGAAGACAGATGTAGGAAATACGAGGTGTGTACAGACAGTAAGGAGAATATACCATGGGCTAGATGTGTAAATTAGATGCAGCAACTACATGTACTACAGATGCAGATTAACTATATTCAATTAAGACGTAGGTTGCAATGTATGTTATGTCCTGTGCAGGTTAACCTTACGCCCGCCCTCCTGCAAGTAATGAGCTGGTAGTTAGAGAAGTGTTGTCAGTGTCAGTGGGCTCCTTCTTTGCTGCATTGTATCGTGCACAATGGAAGGAACCAATAAGAGAGCATACTGCTTGCGGTCATCACGTCACCCCAGAAACCTCTTGATTTTCACACAAAAGAAATCACCTCCCATCCACCCTGCATTCTGCGCCAATTCTGGCCCCCCCTCCCCAATCAGAGCAGTCAACATTACAGACACCCCCAGTGTGATTACTAGCAGCTACCTGCTGACACCCATCAGTGGAGGCCTGTTCTTCTGTATTCTGCGGTTATCCAAGCAGGAAAGTGTTGATAGACTGGTGCTTGGCAGGTCTCAGAATAAGACACATGACAATTGTGGAACACTGCAGGTCTCCGAACAAAGAGATTAAAAGCCAAACTCTTCAAGGTCACCGACTGAAGACAAAAATCTATGTTGAAATCAATAGTGATTTCATGTAAAATGTATAATGATACAGTCATAGAAACAATCTAACGTATTTAAATACATCACCAATGGAAGACTCCCCTAAGTAAATGTAAACGACATATGTATTTCCATCTGTAGCAACAACAAGTTCTCTGCAGCTCCAGCAGAGGAACGGTTAATGAAATATGATTGGTAGGTCTGTAGCCAGACCCCGGTATAGTAGACCTCATGTACCAGACTCCAAGTAGGAAGAAACTGTGGGTCTGTACACTACAGGTTTCAGTCCAGGAGGGTACTGAGGAGAGATGGCTATCTGTAATAGTTACAGAGTTAATACAGAATACTGGTTTCAAGCTGAGAAGAGGTTAATGAAGTTGTGAGAGAGGGAAAAAAAAATTATAAAGAGCAGGCGACCTCCCCCCTCCCTTGAGTAAGCAGCAATCAGAGTTTTTATGCACATTATATGCAGCCGGGAGGGAATGGAGGGAGGGGGGGGCCAAGAGAGATGGAATCTGTGACCCCACTGACACATTTCAAGCGTGTGTAAAATGGCAGCAAATAACTGCTTTAGAGAAAATTGTATTTTTTGTTCCATAGAAAAAGAGGAGGGCTGGGGAGGAAAGGGGAGCAGGGAGCGGGGGAGGGGAGACTGTGCGTTTGAGTGGAAGCGATAATGCACAAATCGCTAATCCTACAGCAGCACCTGCCAAACCCATCACATCTTATGTCTTCATAGAAACCATTCTACTATTCCAACGACTGGAGATTTCAGCAAAACAGGGGACTGGTGTCCACAGGTGCCAAATTACCACCAAGATCCTGCTAGAATAATGTAGAAAATAAATGTGTGCATACGAGAGTGCGCGTACACATGTATTGACGCCAACAAACGTCCACATAATGGTGTTAAACAGACAGACACATAGGTGAAGAACCTCAGAAAAGATCAAGACAGAACTCATATATACTAATGCCAACACAACACTGAACTGTCTATGGCACATCATGTAGTAATTGTAGTAGCAGACTTGCTCTTCATCTGTATTCTGCTTCAGCATCAGATTATCCTTGGACCACTGCGCTGGCTGCAATACCAGGGAGTGTGGAGTAAGTGACAGCCTATAGGTTACTATCACTGAATGGGGAATTCTATACATCCCAGATACCTTCAGTTATTACTGGGGCTCTTTGCTAATCGTATCTTTAGGTCTAGCGGTTTATATACTCTGGAAAGTAACAGATTTCCTTCCACCACAATATATATATATTTTTTTCAATATAAACATTTTTATTCAAATCTTACAATGAACCCTATGGAGTACCAGACCTAGAACGTATCCCTCCTCCTCCAGGGACTGGGACTAGCTTTGGCCAAAAACAACAGCGCTGGTGGGGAATCTAAAATGCTGGTAATTTTCAGCAGCTGATCTGAAGGAACCAATGTTAGTCTGAATGCAAATGACAGGCGATGGAGGGAAAGAAGCAATCTATTATACACAGGTACAAGACAATTGCATTGTGCAGATTACACAGGACACTGACAGCAGGGCACATGTGTGTGCCCAGAGGACAGGAAGATATATAAAATATCTTCTAATTTGTGTCAAAACTACCAAGTACAAAAACGAATTATCCCACAGATCCCGATAGTGGTGCCGCACCTGCTGCTGTGCTCACAATACAAAACAAAGTCATGTATTCGAAGAGAGAGTCTTGGAGGTAAGGGGTGAAGATGGAATAGAATTACAAGTAGAAGTAGGGGAGTTTCAAATGGCAGAAACAAGGACATGAAAAAAATACATGTTCTCTGTAATTGTAAATGTCACCTACCTGCTGTAACACAGAACAAAAAATATTACAATTTGACCGGGGGAGATGCATCATTCAACAGTTCATAATCCCACATGATGGGAAACAAAACTAATATATTGTGCTGGCTATTTTTATCAAACATATTCCATTATGATGTACCAGTAGGTGTATAGACACACCAATGACACCAGAATAGTGCTGCTGTAGTTGGGCAGACTACAGAGCACACTCAACACAACTATAGCCTAGCTCAAGGTTTCAGTACTCGTATATATGTTACAAAGTATCTACAACAAAGAGGTGCCTGGACCCATTTAGGAGAGGTTTGCAGGATACCGTTATAGAAGGATAGATCTACCTAGATATCTATACACATACATAATTTAAAGGGATTGCTGGCAGGTTGATATGGTGAGGATAAGTCCAGTATACTGTACTGAAACAATGTATGCATTTTTAATACTGCTGACAAGTGCATTGTATTTATCACAGTTCTTTAAATATGATTATATCTAACATACTGTAATATGTTTTATGGCCAGCCTAGGTTTACTATGATGCTTCTTGAAGAAAATTATACAATATTGAATTTGATCAACAACTCATCTTTACCTTACTTGGCCTAAAGAATTCCCCTTTTCAATCACACATTATATTATTCATTACTGAAAATGTTAACGGCGTTGCTTTTAAAAGTAGGATAGCTGTAGTCAATCATTCTACTGTACAGGACCGTCAAACCATTATTTACACAAAACAGACATGGTCATTTTCTATGCACACCTCATTTAACCCTTTCCCTGTTCAGAGGTTTGTCAATTTTGCACATCAGATGACAACACAGATATGGCTCTTTCTAACCGTTAGGAGCACCAACATCACACACACATGCTGGGACAATGAGTAAAACACATTACAACAAGTGCATTTAGTGAAGCATTTTAACATGTTTTCCATGATTTGCACCTTTACCATCCATTGTATTGGTAGCACCTATTAACACATGAGAATTAGGGATCGCTGCTCTCTAAAACTGAAAACATGGTGTTGAAATTTTTAGAAATCAAGCCTGGAGCGAGCCCATAAGAAACTAGTCTTCCTATTTTTAAAACGCTTTTCAGGCACTGGTTAGCAGATGGAGAGCATTAACAGCGGATAGGTGCGATGAGCACTTGCATGGAGTTAGTTTGTTTTTCATGGAAGCACCACTAAAATAAAACTGTATTAAAGCCAAGGGGTCTGTTCAGACCCACACACTTATCAGCATTGGTCAACGCAGCATTAAGACAAATATTGCAAGGAGCAATCTTGGCACAGTATTGCATATTAATAATATATTAAGAGAATAGACCCATATTAAAAACAACTGTAATAAGTGCTTTATACGTGGCGCGGTACAAGGAGTGGCAAAACAATTAAGGGCACGAGAGACCGAGTGTGTATATTCATTTGAAACAGGAGTAAACAATGTCTTGCATTTCTGTCTGTGCCATGTATCAGAACACTGTCCATGTAGAGAAGACCAGCACCTCATGGACATCAACCTATTCATAGCCATCTGTATTCTCCGTACGCTGCGCTCAGATTCACTTCAGTTTGAAATGTGAGGAGAGGGACCACTCTCCTGAATAATCCCTCCTTAAAGAAAAGTGTCCACTTGTATCAGTTCTCCCTCATTGTAAAATGTGTGTCACTATTGCCTTTGAAACTAAAATTACCATTATCAATAATTAGCCAAGGGTGTAATATGCCACTGAAGTAGGTAATGCACAAGTCTGTCAAAGCCGTAGAGTATATATACCTTCACATGCCGTCTAAGCCTATTGTAGTATATTGTTATATGCACAAAAATAGTTCTGTGTGCGCTCACTGTGAACAGAAACTGCTTGTGTGGAGGGCGCTGTATAGATTATATTATTTTTAATGTGTTGTACATATCACATAATCAAAACATTCATTAATAAAACAATGTAAAAATATCCCCAAATGTTATATGCTGAAATAGCACATCCCAAATATATTCAGTGCAACGCTTTCAAAATATTAATATTAATAAAAATACATAAATGAGTGATCTGTCAGTTAACCTAGATTTATTCAAATAGTTCAGAAAAAATAAATAAATTATATATATTTTAATGGAAAGCTGAAACATGAAATGGTATATTACTATTTTACAGTCCAAAACTGTAAAGAGGATAAAGCAAAAATGATGCAAACAATACAACATAAATAATGAAAAGGATGAAATAATCTTGTTCTCAAACAGAAAGGCTGTTTGTTTTGATGGACATTTGTGTCCCTGTTCCCCAGAAGGGGAAATGAATTTTAATTGCTTTCATTTGATAAAAATGATAAACGGGGGAAAATTACACCAGCTGTGTCAGGTGAAAGGTGACATTTAGAAATAGATATTGTTAAATGGTTTGCAACAGTAAATACCAGACATTAATGAAAGAAAAGGAGAATAATATAAAACAGGAGAAGTATAATGACATTCTACCCGCCAGAACACACAGGCCTAGGACTGAATTCAGATTGATTTCTCAGGCTACCAGTTGGTTATGCTGTATACAGATTTCACATGTAGCTAATCATACGGTTAGAACAAAGGACATAAACAAACCTAATCAAAGTATAATAATATAATTGGTGAAATTGGAGTTAGAAGTTTCAATTATTTGACAATTAAATAGCTGTGTGACACAATTTCATTTTAGAAAAGAACCATATTGAACCGAAATTAATCACAGGATGAGCAAGGTGTTTAATATTATCCTACTCAGGTCTTTAAAAAAAAAAAAAAAAACACAAAAAAGATCCGTATTATTAGCCCAGGAAGATTTATATTTCCTTTCAAGAAGGAAGATGGGAAAAGTTGTGATAAACAAAAACGGTCAGTAACGCAACAAGTGACACGCATCTAATGTTCAACGCAAGCCAACAAATTGAACACTTGTACGTTGTTTATTTTTCCACCAAGACCAATACAACAGATTGGAAAATCTACAGAGCGATTTCCCTTCAAGAGCTACTAGGACTGTGGATACAGACATTTGGAAGTTAAAAACAAACAATATGCATCATTTATAAGTATGGATTATTCCACTTTGCTTTTAACACATCAGTCTGTGTTGTGAACTTATTGCAAAAAACATGACATACAGAGAGATCAAAGACTATGTATACAGCAGAGAACCAGGCCACTCACTGCGTCTCCTCTGACAGCATGTAATACTCCAACAGCGGCAGGTCCCAAACACAGGTGGAATCAGATTTATTCTTACAAATACCACAACAGGTCCATCAACAGGAGAAACAATGTCTCACTCAGAGGACAGATGTGTGGATGTGCTTACTGTAAGACAATTTTGGTTATTTATGTTCCATTTCTGTACAAATGATGTAGTGTACCTACTGTGAGGATAGCTACCTATATATATTTTCAAATGTTGTTTTACAACCAATTTATAAGAAATACTCTAAAATATTCCACATCCTGGCTGCAGTGTTGTGGAACAATACCGTGGTCTGCATGGTCTCTGCAGTGACAACACGCCCTGGTTGGACAAAGGATGGCATTACGGAAGCTGCCGTTCCCTCCTCTCTCCACACAAGAGGATGCTTAATTGTCAGAATCAATGCAGAAGTGTTTACTGCTGTCTGCAAGTGTGTGCTCCTGCATTTCAAACTGGGTGTTATGCTGACCACTAAATTGCCCATAGCGTCCTGATTAAAGTGAGGACACCTGGGTCTACATACAGAGAATAAATATTTGGCAGACACTCAAAACCACCTGTTACCTCTCCATCATGGACCTTACACCTAGTGCCTTAGGGTTCCATCGCTTAGTACGTTTACGTTACCGATTGCTTTCCATGTTTCTCCACACTGTCCCATCACATGGTCCATACCCCAGACTATACTGTATCTTTACCTACCCTCTAGAATGTAAGCTCTCAAGGGAAGAATCATATTTCCTTTATGTCTGTCCTCTTGGTCTTCCTGTTATTCCCTCATCATGTCTGATGCCGATGATTAAACTGAATGCCATGCAGTTGGTTCTAATTCCATGCATTTATTATTCTGCCTGTTATATAATATACATCAAGTCTTTAAGCATTATAAGTCAGACGTTATGGAATCTAGTGCCATAAAAATGAACGATGAGATGTTAAACTACCTTGTGGACTTATACCCACTAGCGATAATTTCATGTGTTCTATTAGGTTTTATTTTTGTAAACATTAGCAAATGGGTCTGAAACTGGATCTCATTGAATCCAATGGCACCATACCCACATGTGTTTTTATTTGCGTTCAGGGTGCATTGCACTGGATGGAGCTTTCCCAATAATACATTGTGTCCCATTCAATGTAGGTAATGCAATGGTGAAGTCTGTAGTAACAGAGCTTGTTTAAATAACTCCATAGACTATAATGTAATAGCCCTAGCCATAAAAATACCTGGCCGGAATGGATAAGAAATATATGATTTTTTGAAAACAGGACAAAATTGCATTTATTAGAAGGTCAATAAATTCACTTATTAGATTATAACTAAATTAAATTAACACTTATTAGATAAGGAGGGTCAGTAAAAACAAATGATTGTCTAAGATAGGTAATGGTGCTCAATAATGACTTTGCAGAATAGCAATCAAGCACTAGGTTTCATTTACCAGATACAGCCCATGGAAAGGTCTTGTCACATAATTTAAGCAGACTCCACCTAGTTTTGTAACTGTGGTTTATTTTTTGAAGTTGCAGGATACAGCCTTTACTGAATGGCCTTAGAAACAAGTGTAATTGTATTCAGTTTCTAACCATGTAATATACTTACATTTATTCCCATTACAGCCACTTTAATAGATAGAGGTGATGAAAGTTCAAGCTGTTAATACTGTGTTTCCCAGATCTGGTATCTCCGTTGGATGTGATCTGTGCTCTCACAGTAAGCCAGAGCATCAGAGAAGAAATTTGGGATCATGGTTCAGCCCTTAGCTATGTCATGTTGTCCGCAGGCTCCTTTCTCAGCACACACTGTCCCCGATACGCTGATAAACAGAAATTAGTCCTCTAGATTTCACAGCAAATAAAGGGAAAAACCTCAGCCTTTCTAAAGATGCCAATTACATCCATTTGAAGTTTACTCATTTCAGAAACCCCCCTTTGTTTATGATTATGTATGAAAAACTATCACACACATTCCTGACCAGCGGTTAGTCGCCCGCTGACGAGAACAGCAGAATTAAACATATTTAACTCTTGCTTTGTTTGATGGCGTAAATGACGGAATACTATTAAGATTGCTAATGAAAAACGTATCTGCAAGCATATTCTAATAAATGGAAATGAGTCATCTTCATGCTTTACTATTTAACAGTTTTTAGAGGGCTATTGCAGAACAGGAAGGGATGAAATACCTAATTGGTGAAGGGGTTAACCGTAAACAGATACAGGATCCCTAAGCGATAGGAGCTGTTTGCACTATTATCTGGAAAGAATACTGTAAAACGTAAATTTGTTAGGGAATAGAACCGTTACCGGTGGGGTCACCATTGACTTTAATTTCTTAACTCTTTCTTTGCAGACTGCTACACTTAGAGGGAAAGCTGGATGAGACACCGACCAAGCAGAGGAGCATAATAATCCTTGCAATTTGTTGCTCATTTTCCATTCCACTTAAATTGATTTTTCCTGAGAATGTATTCAGCCAGGAACAGCTGTGCCTGAATAAAAATACAAATCAATGGTAAGTAGATACAGGTCTGGGACCCAGAAATAACAGGCCGAGGTGCTGGGCAGAACCTGCAATGGTAATGTAGAGTCCGGCTCTGCGTGACATGAGGAGCCTGCCAGAACAGACGGACGGCTATAGACACTGGCAGACAGCGGGAGCATTTGTACTGAGTAGCTGTACTGACTGTTCAATTTATCATACAATGTTTTAAGATGCTTCATGTTCTCTACACTCACTTACCTCACTGCAAGGTATTGCACTGTCAGTAGACACGGCAGGCAACAAAATGTTCCCATATTCCCAATTCTGTCACAGTTCTTACAAATATGGGGAGAAGCGGAATCCCATTGTGGCTATGCCGAGCCACAAAATAAACAAAAATTATACACACCCCCTATATACTCAACGATACCCCATCTGTGTCACTTTCAGACATCATTTATCAAAAGGCGAACTCCTGAACTACGGTATCCATCTTAGCACACACTGTTCCTCCATCTTAGTTCACTCATCCCACAAACTCCCCATGCATCAGTCTTATAATGAGACATCTATCTGACAAACACAGCTCAGTTTTTTTCTCTCTCACACATATATAACATAATGAAACAAAAAGTATATCAAAAATATAAAATGGTAATACAAATTGGGAACAAGAAGGATTTTTAGAAGAAGTCACCTCATAGTTCTCACGTAATAGTTACCCTGATTGCAGTCCTGGTGCTTTTGTATGGTCACCAATTCCTCTTAGACTTCAGAAAATAACGTGCGTTGTGGGGACTGGTAGAAGACTTTGTCACTGGGCAGCAGGACAGTAAGGCTGCTGAGGTGGCAGCAGAGGAATTGCCTGATCTTATCTATATGGTCTAAGAAAGTTCATGGTCTTCTGACTATCTGGTACGCAGTTTTTATATACTTAGGGATACACGCTGCACCTGTGTGCCACATTATTCACCTTTGGGTTTACTACCTGTTCTAGCACTCTGACTAATGGTGGAGGACTATTTCCAGATTTGGTGCAGCCCAATATAGAACAATACTGCACTGTTATTTTCTGTTCTGTTTTTTCTGCATTGTCGCTATATCTGATGGAGATTGAGAGGGATTACCTCTGAAGAGGAAACCTCCATATGACCATTTACTTCCTGAATACACCTTTACGGTACGCAGTTATTACATCTTCCCAACACCATAATGGATATTACACATTGGGGCGCCCTACTTGTTTTTCTGTTGCAGCAAATTTTGCAAGTTAATGTATTTAACCTATGTTGTGTATGTGGTGTTTGTATTTTGTCCATCACTGCATACACATACACATCAGTGTAATACACAGAGCTGTCTTGTAATAGATTACATGTGTTCTGTATGTGCCCTAATGCATTGTTGTACGGATTCTGGGCCCGGATAAAGAAGCCACCTTGTGTTATGCTTTCAGGTAGTAATTCATGGTTAAGCCTACAATATAAGTCCTTGAATCCAGATTCACCTTATCCCATCAGAGCTGTTAGAGAACATATAATTCCTACAATGTTTGCTGATAAGGGTGGTATATAGTGCACATATTAATGTAGATATTAAGTAGAATACTGTAGATACTCTTATGTCAGATATATGTGATTGAGTGTACCCCATTGCACTATATTTTTATTTAAAGTACAGACTGTGCTTGTAATGCCTCTGGCACCAGTCCTGTCTTTTATATAATAATGGGTATGAGCCCTTAAAGAGAGGTTATAGTTTGCTGTATTGTGTGTGTACATGTCAATCTGTCCTATGTGCTTCATGTTATACAATGTTTCTATCCTTGTACTGAGCCATCTTCATGTTCTTCTCCCATTGCTTTGTATTCCTTGTATCCTGCAAACATTTGCATATAATTACCATCCTATAAAACATAACTTTTATTCAGTAGTAACTTAAAAGCGAAATATACTAAAATATAGCAATTAAAATCCCATGGACAAAAATAAAAAGGTGGATACACTCAATATAGTACCTATATAATCCCACTATAAGTTATATGGTACAGAGGTATAATAGTGTGATTAATATGAATAAGTCAGATAGTAAATAAAGAAACATACGCCATAATAAGCAGTTATGTCTCTAATATAATGTCTGTTAAAAAACAGGCTATACAGGCTGGTAATGTCCAGCTAGCAGATAGAGGTTGGAGCAAAATTTTGCCTTGCTTAAGCAACAGCGAAACGCGCGTCGGCGTATCAGCTGGCCACACTTGATATTTGTACTAAGAGGAGTCTGATTATTTAACTACCCCTATAAGCCCAGAGTTAGAGGGGAAACCTAGCAGGCAGTTAGCAATACACTCCCCATAACAGCTATTAACAATTTGTGATAGCGCCTCTGAGATATCTACCATATAGCGCTATTGAGTGTGCTGCAGGGTAGATTGCACTACAACTGATTATAGATTGGCAGGAATTAGTTGGAAGGGATTGCATACTAGCAACTAAAATAGCGTTTCTGCTATACTTTACATGTTACGCTACTGAATGTGCTGCAGGGTAGTTTCCATTTCAACTGATTGTTGATTTCCAGGATTTAGTCAGAAGGAATTACATACCAGCGTTTGTGATTTATAAGAGGCAATTGGGATATTTTGCTCCAACCTCTATCTGCTAGCTGGACATTACCAGCCTGTATAGCCTGTTTTTTAACAGACATTATATTAGAGACATAACTGCTTATTATGGCGTATGTTTCTTTATTTACTATCTGACTTATTCATATTAATCACACTATTATACCTCTGTACCATATAACTTATAGTGGGATTATATAGGTACTATATTGAGTGTATCCACCTTTTTATTTTTATCCATGGGATTTTAATTGCTATATTTTAGTATATTTCGCTTTTAAGTTACTACTGAATAAAAGTTATGTTTTATAGGATGGTAATTATCGATATTATCTATTAGAAGATTTAGTGCACCTTATACCAGAAACTTTGCTTTTTTTCTCCTTTTTGTTCAGATTACACCTGGAGTTTCAAGGTTGCACCCCAATTACCAATCAAGAGATCCTATTTAGGAGATATTTATAGGGATATGTGTATTACTATTGGGTAAAATCTTATAGTCAGTGCGGTGATCCAAACTCTACTCTATACGAAACATTTGCATATCTCATATTTCACAAATGGCAATATAGATGTTTTGGACAATCCTACGCTGGTCATGAAGTAAGATCTGCTATGTCAGTATAGTGGGAGAAGCATGAATGGACGGATATTCAGATAAGAAAAATACAAAAAAAAACCTCCTATTATTGCCGCACTCATTATTCCTCATTGCTGGGTCCACTACTAGTACACAATCATTTCCTTCACAAACTTACTGGTCCCAAACTATGTCCCAAGTGATTTGTTATATTTGTAGTTGTGTATAATATATGTGTGGGTTATGACCATTTCTATACAGTTTCGGCTTTTCTTTAATACAATTAGACCACTAAACACACAAATTGCCTTATATAAAAAACGTATTAATAGCGCTAACAGAAACATAAGTAAAAAAGTCCCCAGACCTTTGTGTGTGTTATCAGACATCTTTGGCTGAGGAGAGGCTGATTGTTGGGTTCTTCAATAGTATTAATGACAGGAAGTGTACCCCATATAGGAAAATATCTCCCCATTAGTCCACAATCACAACATTATCTCAAACGTCTTCAATTCTAACACCTGAAACTTTTATATATACTGTGTACTTGTGAACCAGTACTAGTGTCTTATACCACTTGTATTTTAAATTTAGAGACGCACTTCCTGTCACAAGCAAAACTGAAGCCCCATAGGAAAATTTAGCTAGAGTCCAGCATTGCCAGTCCATCCTCTATTTAGGACCTCAATAACCATGTGCCAGCCTCCGTATATGTTCAAATGAGGAGAGTGGGGGACTATGTAGTATATCGAATGACTGATTGTTATTTTCTGTTGAGTTCATGTATGACGAGATTACATTGCAAGGTTAAATGCAATATACACTAACGTGTGCTTGGCTAGATGACGAGTCTGAACTGCAAGTGTCAGTAATCTGTTGCAATTAGCCAGACCAGGGAGAGATAGGCATCTCCAAGGAGTTTGAAGCCCCCAAAGTTGTACACTATCTAGCTAAGCAGAACGAGCAGAGGTGAGAACTCAAGGTCCTGTGAACGTTTCCGATCTCAGGACATCACTAGCCCTGTAACATTTGGGAGATCAATCTGTCCTTATTGACAGCTAAACTCCAAAGGTGGAGGGTGAGAGCTATGTGGAAAAAGGTTTAAAATCTTCTGCCTTAGACAATAACGGGTGCATTTTCATGAGGGGATCTATCAAAACTGAAATGTCCCATATTTCTTAATTGTGTTGCCTCACACACCAAGTCTTAACTAGTAAGTAGTAACTCTGGTTTTATTACCTATTTTATTTCTGAAACTTATTTGTGAAATTTATTGTATTAACTTTTTTGTAACCAAGCCTTGGAAACATTTTTCGGCTTAAAAGACATTTAAATGTAGCATTTTCTCTGTGATTCTTTGTGAACTTACGAAGCCCAGGGAGGCTCATGCTACATGTGTATGTGATTTAAGTGAAACATTAATAGTGGTTTTGGTGAACGTAAGGACACCATAATAATCCTTTGTGATTGCAGAAAAGGGTATTGACTGCAAAGTGACTAAGAAGACGCCAGTCACAGCCTGCTTTTCAGATTGCTCTATCAGGGACAGGCTGGTACGGAATATTTTTTTCCCCGGGATCCTTTGTTTCTGTCAAACGGGTCACAATTTACTTGGCGGACTACACGCATTACCCAGCTAAATGTGTGTGCCATGAACTGGGTTGACCACTAGTAAGCCACAATCTCTCAGTCTTTTGCCACAACGATGGAGCCCCTGGGAAAACCTGTTTCAGAGTACAGTTCCTGAGGCTTTGCTAAGAGGAAAAAGCAGCACAGATGAACTTTACCATTTAATGTTAAGTGACCCTTTTTATCAGTTTGAATGGTAGAAGGCAAACAGAGATAAGAATAAACTGATTAACAGGGTACTAACCAAAAATAAATTTGTTCAAAAAACAAATGAGTTATGTATATTGTTGGAAGGGTTTGTTCACACTCCGAGCTGACGTGGGCTGGGCATGTAGCACACATTCCAACTGTCCCAATTTTAGAGGACTGTTCTGCTGTCTCGACTCCCAGTACAGTTGGGAGTATTTCCCCATGTACAAGACGCAGTTTAATTTTAGGGCCCGAAATAAGAAAAAAAATGTGTAGTGGTCTTGCTGCCGGTGGCTGCACACTATCTGCAGATCCGTTTGGCAGAGACAGGCAGGGAGAGTGTGCTGGCCGGCTGCTCTGAACACAATCATGTGCAGGTCCAAACGGTAATAGTGCGTAGTAAGGTCATTTTAGTGCAGATTTGTCCTCGCAGGGCTGATTAACAGGGCCGTGAGCGAAAATCTGGGTTAAAATTACCATATTAACGGTAATACTACTAGTCGCACGTTATTCATAGAATAACATGGCCGAACTAAATCAGCCACATGGAGTATGAACTATAATGGGCAATTTTTCTTTTCTTTGAAGTCTACAAATATGGCCTTCAAATAGCTTTGATTCAACTCCCATGCAATAGTAACTGAATTTACACCCTAGTAAATATTTTTACTAAGATGTAACCACCCCTACCCAGAGCCCTGGGAGATGCTCTAAATAGTGACTTATCTATTTGGTGCGGTTGAATACTAAGGGGAGGAGCTGCGAGGACCAAGCACAAGATTGGTGGGATCTCATGCCCCTCCCCCAACTTCAAACTGTACTCCCACACACCCTCCACTCCTGCCACCACTTAACGTCAGTTAGCTTAACAGATTTGCCAATTCTGTATTACAGATTCATCCCCAGGAATCCGAATAGGTGGAGGAGCACCTTAGTAATACATTTTACATAGGTGTTAGTACAGCTTTAAAGCTAAATATAAAGGGTTTGAATAAAACATTAACCCTTTCAACAACATTTCTCTGCGAAGCATGCAGTTGTGTATGACAAGTAAACAGACCATAGAGACAGTATATGTCTGTGTGGGGGTTGGCAGCAGATTTAGCTAACCTTTTACTTCCTCAGCTACAAAGTCCACAATGTAATAACAGCTGCAGGTCAAGGCTTGAGTCAGCAGATACTTGTGTTTGCATGATTTTCCTAGGATAACAATTTGCAACATTTGTGGATATGTGGGTCACCATGATTGTAATCATAATAGCACCTATAATAATTTCAAATGATGAGGTTTATCTATTTACATATAATCCTTTACACTAGCAGTAATGCTCTCAACAAGGGTCACAGAATATTTTGCTGACATAATAATTATATATCAGCTGGTTCCTAGTTTTTTTGTCTTTCTGGCGCCTAACTTTACATTTCGTTTAGTCTATCATTGTTCTTACACACACACAGTAGTCCGGAGGGCTGCAGGAGCGCGCAGAGGAAGTCATGTGACGCAGACGTTGGCTACCCCATTCTGTTAAGAATGAGTACAGCCGTCTGGGGGGTTGCAGATGAAGGCTCGGCGGGCCTCTGGCAGCCTGCGTCTGTTGCCCACTAATACTGTACATGAACACATTGTAGAAGGGATTTACAAGCCTTCCCCAGATGAGCAGCTTGAGGTGCCCTGAACCATTTATTATTATTTACATTTATCTAGCCCCAACCAAGTCTGTATTTCTCTACAATTGGCATTTAATAATAAAACAAGTGTGTCGATTTTACTAATTTATAAATAAAAAGTATCTTAAACTGAGGTACATAGTTTATGTGCTGCTTCCTGTAGTTAGACATTGGCTTCAGGTAGGTGTCATAGGATCACTTATCACTCCATGTTTTAAAGCACTCTCCAAAGTGAAATAAATTATAAAAGTAAAATGAAGAGAATATCATACAAGGACTTTTACTGACTTGAGCCATTTTTAAAACACGGACAGCTTTAAAAAAAAAAACCAAAAAAAAAAACCCCCACGCTATCCTATTTAAATACATTCTAAATCAGCAGACCCCAACACTTGGGCATTAGCATTATTTCCCCCCAAAAGAATAACCAAGCAAGAAACACAGCTATCAGAAGACTCAAGTTTCTCAGTATACTATGTCCTTTAGGACCACACACAAAGACTAAAGAACCTGGTAATCCTGGTAGAAGCTAATCAATTCTAAAACCTAATATTATATTAGATTGTCAAGATAGAGCCTATTTTTCCAGCACCAGCCTTATCACTTACTGCAAACAAACCATGACTCAACAGGCTTCAGAAAAGTAACATTACATATACAGAGATAAGTGAAGTCTACAGTTGCTGCTTTCTTCACGGTTTAACTTTTTCTGGGAGGCACCAAGCGTGAGGCAGAGGCACATATTGGGGTTCATGCAGAGTGTGGAATACGCCTGTTTGGTTAGTGTAAAATATGCAAATATGTATTGTGTATGTGCACAAAAAATGTGTACACCTAACTTCCATATGCTGATCTGACAAATGTGTGGGGAGAGAAAGGACGATCAAACACGGACAGAGTATAATAAACTGAGATGTAGACATGCCTATAAGTCAGTTGTTCCTAAACTGTACGCCTAGGCTCCCTGGGGTGCCTCGACGATCTCACAGGGGTGCCTCGGCCAGGGCCAGTGGTAAGCAAGGCAGGGGACTACTTAGTAATTATTTTAGCTTAGGGGTGCCTAGTTGGAAGATCCACTGGTGTACGAGATTTCATTTGAGGGTGCCCGAGAGCTGGTGCAAATACACACTGAAGAGGACGACGACTGTTGAAAGCGCTAGCTAACTGCTTCCGATTGGCTGTTTGCCTCTAAAGCAGATGGTGCTCTCTCCATTGATCATGCCTAGATTATGATTTTGTGGGCATATTTCAGAATGGATTATTTGGCTACTTTCACTTGTACATGCAGGCATGTCCGTGTCATGCACAGGTCTGCCTCGGCTGCAATTGCTCTATAAGGTGCACCTAAAAATTAGCAATGTTTTAGCGGCATCCCACAAAGTCTCCAGCAGGATTTCAGTAATGTATTTGCGCACAAGAGAAACAAACTGAGCACAAGACAGAAATATGGGCAGCACGGTGGCTAAGTGGTTAGCACTTCTGCCTCACAGTGCTGGGGTCATGAGTTCGATTCTCGTCTATGGCCTTATCTGTGTGGCGTTTGTATACTCTCCCCGTGTCTGCGTGGGTTTCCTCCCGCACACCAAAAACAAACTACCCTGTTTCCCCGATAATAAGATCTATCCTGATAATAAGACCTACCCTTACTTCTGCAGAACGGTCCAAAATAAGTCCTATCCCGAAAATAAGACCTAGCTAAATCCCAATTTTGCCCGGTCCCTGCACTACAATACAATGCCCCCAGCTCCGCCCCCTCCCGCATGAAATGGATGCCACTGTTAAAGATTTAACAGTTGCATCCAATCACAGCTGCAGCGTCTCACTCACCCACCCCTCGTTTTCTGTGAATGCCGCTGGCGTGCGTGCCAGCGTCATTTACAGCAGCACAGCGAAGGAGAGTACTTACCTTTTTTTGTCTTCACTTTCCTCTTTTTCTGTAAAGTATTGTAAAGCAGGACTGAGGGGCATGATGGGGATAAAAGCAGGACTGAGGGGCATTACCTGTTTATTGAAATTGCTGTCAATGTTAATTAAAATAAGACCTACCCCGAAAATAAGCCCTATGCTGTTTTTTGGCAGCGCTGTACAGAGAACTCATTCACATCAGTGCCTGCCCCATTGGAGCTTACAGTCTAAATTCCCTAACACACACAGACAGAGAGAGTGAGACTAGGGTCAAATTTTATAGCAGCCAATTAACCTACTAGTCTGTTTTTGGAGTGTGGGAGGAAACCGGAGTACCCGGAGGAAACCCATGCAAACACAGGGAGAACATACAAACTCCACACAGATAAGGTCATGATCGGGAATTAAACTCATGACCCCAGTGCTGGGAGGCAGAAGTGCTAACCACTGAGCCACCGTGCTGCCCAAGATATGTAAAATGCCGATTTTTATGCCACATCTATAATATATAAAGTGGTACAAATCGGCTTACACATTTTACCAGGTGATGACATCTCTGTGGCAACTACATGATGCATATATGTGACTCTTTGGTCCAAGACAAAGTGTCGCAACATTCGTCAGAGAACATGAACAGTTCCAGCAGACAGGAATCCAGCAGCTGTCAGACAGCCCAGTTGCTTTGCAAAGTATCAAAGGCACAACCAAAAGCTGTATAACGTATTAACACATTATGTGGATGCCAATCTATAGTTTCAAAGACATTATTATTAATAAGAGATTACTGGTAGCTATCAAACATTAGTATACATTTCTGCAGTCAATTTGTAAGTCCTGTTACTTTGTGGATAATGTTTTGTGTCTTCTATCCTGGTATACTCTGTTGCTTGTGTTTCTGTTTGGAATGTCAACAGAAACTGACCTGCATTTAAATGCTTTTTGGTTCAGGGCATTGGGCTGGGCAGAATGGGGAGGGGGCTTAGTCACTGACCAACAAGAATTAGTTATGGAGATCTCTGAAGGAACACCGGGGCTGCCGTAATCTGTAAAACAAAATTAAAGGTATGAAATGTATGATCTCTATGGAAAACTGCTTTGTGCGTTGGGCCAGACCTGAATGCTACTTGCTGTATTTTAGTCCTGTGTGGCTCATATAGACGTCAATGATCTCTACAATCAGCCTCAACCATGCTGCGGTCACCACAGCAGAACATATACGCATCCCGTGGAAGCTGCAACAACAAAAAATTAAGTGGATACATACACATGTTTTGCTTTTTCTTGTTTAGATCTCCCACACATTCAATGTGCATTATTAAAGCCCATTATTACATGTCCTGGACCATCAGACAAAGAGAGAAACCTGCTGAACTCAAGAAGGTACGCTGGTGCTTTAATCTATACTGCTTGAAGACTGTTAAACAAGATTTTACGCTGATAATCCAACAATAAAGTAAATTAATCTGTACACAGAAAGTTTATGACAAGGGTTTCCTTTGTTTTCATTCCACTGTTCAGCTTTAAGTAGCATTTGGAACATCTAAGTGGAGGAAGCAGACAGGCAGTTGGACACATGCAATAAAAGAAGGAGCGGTCGGGGAGGAGAAATTGATTTGAGTGTCATATGCACAGAGGTGGTGATGGTGCCAAAAGAGCATATAGTTTAATGAAATAAGAGGTATAGCGAGAAAATGAAGGGCAAGAACAATATTGGGAACGGATGAGTGGGTGGCCACAAGTAGACACCCTGAAGGAGCAAACAGAAAGGAAGGAGGTGGTGGACCAGGAGAGCACAGTGCCACAAAGACCAAGGGTGATCAACAGTGTCAAAAGCAACAAAGAGGTCCATGAGTATGGAGAAGTGACCCATAGCCTGGATACACAACAGAACTTTTCTCCTGATGTGATACCACGATTTTACCAACGACTGAAAGTTCCAATCAGCATGCCAACTCATGTGTACACACTATACACATTTTACAAGATTTACCTTCAGATCTGAGCTCTTCATCTGTCAACCATCCTCTGTAAACATTGTGTCTCTGTAAAACCTATAGAGATCTGGTCGTGAGTGCATACACGCTGCAGAATTGAAACATGTCCGATCGTTGAATGAGATTTTAAGTCCGTTCATAAAAATCAAACGATACAATGTGCTTTGGAGCAACAATCGTTCGTGTGATTGGCCTGATAAATCGTGTGAAAAACCTGTAGTGTGTATCAAGCTTTAGACTTTGCTGTAAGCTGATCACTGGTCACGTTTATGAGTGTAGTCTCCGTGAAATGTTGGGGACTGAAACACGATTGCAGATGGTCAAGAAGGGAGGGAGTGAAGAGAAAGAGTTAAGCATTTGCACGCAAGCCTCTCAAGTAGTTTGGGGGGAGGAAACTAACAGGGCGGTAGTTGGAAAAAGGCAGAGTCAAAAGATGAATTTTTGAGGATAGAAGAGATCATGGCAGGTTTCAAGATGGAAGGTAAATTGCCAAGTTGAAGAAATTAACTAGATGTCAACAATCATTGGGGACAGTCAAAGGGCCAGGATAAATGGGGAGGGGGAAATCAAAGAGGGCACAGGTGGAGGGCAAATCAATCCTAAATAAATCTATCAAAATTGAAGAACACAACAAATGGATTTTTCTCTGCAAACACAGTACAAAAAAACAGTTGCTATGCTCAGAACAACATTGCTAGATTTGAAGAAATCCTTTTGACTGTGACCTTGCTTGTACCATATTCAAAATTTCTAGGGAACAAGTGTTTCAAAGAGTAAGTATTGCTATTGTAAAACATAAGGGGATTGTCTTTCATAGGATTATTGCAAAGTGGGATCCCTTGAGGTAGCAAAATGCAAGCCAATAACTATAATGTATTGTCTTTACAAAATCTGTCTTTAAAAAAAAAAAAAAAAAAAAAAAAAAAAAAAAAAGAAATGAACACACAAATTTCCCACTACAGTTGATCCCCCATAATCCTCTAGTCTGCCTAGTACCACTAGCCTGCAGGGAATACAGCGCACTTCAGAACCACATTACTTCCTAGGGACCAGTTCTGCTCTATGTCACTATTCCATCTGTGTGACCCGCTCTGACACATGGCTATTCACTAAGCAACAGATTAAGGGGTGCTCAATTACTACTATATAACCCAAAACAAGTTGATCTGAGTGAACAGGTCCCCTACAGCTGGCAAAAGGAGATAACATCCCAAAAAAGAAGCAGGCACCTTTGAAGATCAGACTGGGGAAAAAGCTTTAGACTGAGCTGGCTGCAAAGAGAGATAACAGAGACAGGCGCTCTAGGGAAGTGTTTAAGTACAAGAAAGGGAGGGTTAGGGAATCTGAGTAAGGAACAATAATCATATGCTGACAAAGTGCAGCAAACAGAGCCACTTTTGCAAAGTGAGATCAAAGTCTGCCTGTCTGAGACAAAGCAAAAGGATGCAAACAACTTTGTGAAGATCATATTGGTTTTTGCATGAGTATGCAAAACAGCAGAATCAGAAATTAAAGGCTAACTCCACTTACAAACTAATTTTTACCCAACACCTTGACTACAGAACCATTGTGGTATTGTTGTCAGGAACCCACACAATTCATCATCACTATTTATATAGCGCCACTGATTCCACAGCGCTGTACAGAGAACTCACTCACATCCGTCCCTGCCCCATTGGAGCTTACAGTCTAAATTCCCTAACATACACAGACAGAGAGATAGAGAAAGAGACTAGGGTCAATTTTGATAGCAGCCAATTAACCTACTAGCATGTTTTTGGAGTGTGGGAGGAAACCGGAGCACCTGGAGGAAACCCACGCAAACATGGGGAAAACATACAAAACCAACACAGATAACGCCATGGTCGGGAATTGAATTCATGACCCCAGTGCTGTGAGGCAGAAGTGCTAACCACTTAGCCACCGAATTCAAGAGAACTCAACTCTACCATCACTGAAAGATTTTTTATTTTTTTTAAGTGTGAACAAATTGTGGGCAGCTCAAACTTAAACATACTCTGAGGCACTGATTGGATAAAGACATGACTAGAAACTCATACAGTGCTATTAAAACAGGCCCCTCATCTGGTTGGTGAAGCTCGAGCGAAACAGCATTATGACCCTGGTGGAAGAAGCTCCACCAGGGGTGTCCGCTTGGACATCTCCTTATGTGCCCCCCTCCCCCACACCCTCATGCCTGCAAGATGGGGTCCCCAACTGGGAACCCCTAGGTGTGTGTGCCACATATAACTAGAGAATTAAATCAGATCATTGCATAGGTCGCCTTGCACACAAACAAACCCATGCATTAAATTTGAATGTCAAACCCATCAACAACTTATAACTGAATTTCCTATATACATGAAGTGTTTTATATACGCATGTAACACCAAGATGTTCACCAGTGTATCCACACAGTAAAAAGAAATCCATCAGTAATGTACATAATTTATAGTTTATTAAAACATGAAGAATGGTGTGTGTGTATATTTTGAGTGGGTAATATCACACCAAATGTAACGTTTTGCTGTTTTATTAGTAGAAGGTGCTGTTATCATTCCAACTTCCATCACTCTCTATAGATTTCCTCTTTTCACTATGTTAAGCTAGGCACACACTACAGAAATGTTAACGATTTTACCAACGACAAAGTCCCGATCAGCATGCCGATTCATGTGTACACACTTATACGATTTACCTTCAGATCTGTGCTCTTCAAACGTCATAACCATCCGCTAAAAAGATTGTGACTAACTCTATGGAGATCTACCTACACGCCAGGTCCTGGAGTGAATACACACTGCAGAATTAGCCAGACATCATATGAAACTATACAATGTGCTTTGGTGTATTAAAACTTGATCGTGGGAGCATACATACACACCAATGCAATATTGGACCCAATAGTTTTGTTTATTGTGTGATTGGCACGATAATTGGGGAGAAAAGTTAATTTGATGAGTGGAGGGGGGAGATAGATAAAAAAAAAAAAATCGAAAATCTACCTGACTGCCGCTGAAGGCCGTAGAGACACAATGGAATTCCACATTACAATAAACTAACATTTTCTATCTCAACTGCACATCAAACTAGGCACAAGTGAACAAAGAAATATTGAGACCAAAGCACTTCTGAAGAAAAACACACAGTTCAGCTCTGAAAATAAGATTGCAGAAAATAGATTTACATTTATCTTCTGTTCATTCACTTTGCATTGTTAATTAATAAAGGTAATCTATTAACACTTCCATTTTTTAAATCATTCTTACTTTGAAAAAAAGTTTTAGGCAGGTGTGGAAAAAAAATGCTGCACAGTACTGAATATCCCAGCACAGTGCCTGGCCATTGCACTGAGCCCATCTCTCATGTGCACCTGTTCTTTACTATGTTTCAGTGACAGTAGGTCACAGTACATTTGCAGCCGCTTTGTTTGGTTAGCAATAATCCCCTACTTCTAGGAAGGGTTATTGTAAAATAATTTCTGCTATTACTCACATTAATGAGATCAGTGATTTATTGCTATGCACTGTTCTCATATTTCATGACAAGCATTGCTGTAATTGACCTCTTGTTTAGGTCACAAAACAGTCAGCCGAAGGTGAATAAACAAACCCATTGGCATAACACATGTAACAGGAATGCTGGGCTGATTGTGTCACCATGGCAGACACAAGTCACCACTAAAGGGAGACTGCCAAATATAAGAGACACAACACTTCTGAGTTATACATATCTCAGCAATGAATCAGCTGATATTTTTACAAACGGATCTTAAAGCACAACCAATTTTGTGGTACAAAAGTATATCTGGATTAGTTCTATTCACCATCTGTGGCCATATGAGTTTATTGAAATTGGAAGTATGACCTTAAAGTGTACTGGCCATCTATATACAGGGGAGCCCATCAACTCGCTAGGAACTGGTAAGATCACTGAGGCACAAGTCCACTATTAACTTGTAAATTCCTTGTTGACTCAAGTAAAACTTTCGAGAGCAGACTATAGGAGTTGAAGCTTGACGATGGCTAGAAAGCAGCTATCTGTACTCTGACCCAGCTTCAGTTCTCAAATAGGTGGTGGTGACCTGTTGGCTGCATACCCCTGCATTAAAAAAAAAAACACACTCCAGGTCAAAAAGACATTACCATTTGTCCTTGGAAGCCCATGTTGCCCAGTACCAGGAGTCAGTAAAAACAGAATGTGCCGGATACTAGAACTAATTTGCATATATTGTAAACAAGGATTATCTACAGCCCAGTCACTCCAATAATTTACATGCTGGGTGTTGCTAATGAAAACTAATGGATGTGTAGAAAAACAATTAACCAACTACTAGCGTAACTCAACATGTCTTATGGACAATGCCACTGACATTACCCATATATTTAATGCTTGCTTTCATAGTGTCAAACATAACAGCACATTCTAAAAAGGTATTCTATTATAGACGACTTATTTGGACATGTGCAGAAAACACAAAGGTCAAATAATTTAACCCCTTCTACTTAAACACAGGAGCTAAAAATTGCCATAATAATGATTTCAATATCCGATACAGAATACATTTGCAGACACCCAAAAAAGGTGCTATAAGACTAAAATGGAAATGGAGCTAGAGGACCAAAAAAAGTATCCAATTTATCATTTTCACATTCTAACTAGAAAAGTGCATTAGGCTGAGTGTTTTTTAAAATGAGTGCAATGCACGCAGAGATGAATCCTATTGTGCAAGTTCATGCACATTGATTTTCATACCTACCTTTGTGTTGTGGTGATGTTTTTTGGATGCTGCTTGTGCCATTTCAGGGTTTTGAAAACAAGTCACTGCACTTGGAAAAGCCGATTAACCTCCAAAAGCGCATCGTGTACATACCCACCAGGGGTTAACAGAAGTAGTTTAATCAGCACAGTGCTGTATTTTTCCCCACTTATGTCAGTGGCCCATTCATTTCAATGGAGTCGTGCACTAGATGTAGACACTCAACTGAAACAAATGCAAAACCAGATGGCAACCAATCTTAGGGGCCTATTTACAAATACTCGCGTTTTTCCCCCCAGTACTTTTCAATCTATTTTGCAGTTTTCCCTCAAATCGAATGAGAGGTTACACTCTCCAGCAGCCATAGAATTAGGTAGGGTTAATGCTTAATACCATCTTTTCGCAGCTTGGTAAATGGCCATTTGGCCATCCCCATAGAGATCTATGGGAACAGCAGTACTAAGCGTTAGTAGTAAGTTGTTGAATACCAGTGAAATCTATGACTTCTCTGGCGTTCTTGCTGTGATATATGAACCAGATTCTTAAAGTTGCCATAATCATTCAGAAAGAGCAGTTTGGGTAATGTCATGCTTGATAAATATAACCCTATGGGGTCTATTTACAAAGGTGCAATGAGCCATAAAGCTTGAGAAAACAGCAGTATTTTTCCATTAAATGGCCATCGCATCCAGTTTACACAATTTATGAAGGTGTTAACGATGGAGAAATCAGAGATTTTGTGGATTACCGCAGTCTCCATAGAACTCTATAGGGACTGCAATGTTACTATCAAGCGTTATTATGGGGTCCAGAGGAGCCAGAAAGGCTTTGAATGTTCCCCGAGGGGTCAGGCTCAGGTGTGCGTGTGTGGAATTTAGCACATGCACATTCCACTTGTAGCATTAGCTGGTATTTGGCTGCTGGTGAATAGTAACAATTTCATAGAGTAGGGTGGTCTTTAGTAAATACCTGCGATACAACATTATGGATCACAATGTTATGCTGCAATACATAATGTTACCTATAGCAGTGTAACAGTAAAGCGGTGGTAATCATTTTTGCGACCACCATAATCCTGACTACAGTTACAGCGACTGTAGAAATCCAAATGCTGTAACGCCAACACGCAGTCAATTGCGACTTGCTGAAAAACAGACTCTGAAGATTTCCGGCAGTACAAGTTACTGTCACATTGACGTCACTTTCAATCGCAACTTTAATTTAGGTTATTGAGGGGGCAATGATAGGAGCCGCCGGGTGTGTAATAGGTCCTGGACAACAGACACCCGCCGGCTCCTCGCATTAGCCCCATAATAGCATAAATTAAGCTGTCGCTATTGAAACGGTCGTCAATGGGACGATAACTTGTACTGACGGAAATCTTCAGAGTCTGTTTATCAGCAAGTCGCAATTGACGGCGTGTTGGAGTTACAGCATTCGGATTTCTACAGTCGCTGTAACAGCAGTCGCCATTATGCTGGTCGCTAAATCCAACCACACCCTGGTAAAGAGACTATAGTCAGAGATTATTTTCATACAGTGTGTTCAGGTTGATAGACACAAAGTTCTTTCAAAAGTTGCTTCACTAGTGTCTAGCCAGAGCAGAAATAAGAGTGTACCAGACATTTCTGGAGCAGGCAGGACCCAGTATTAAATTAGGCCACAAACAGATTTAGACCAACACAATGTTATCCTAGACAACAATTAAGATACTAGGCACAGGTAATTATTAAGGTCTAAACGCTAGACATATTGGGGGGAAAAAAAATATATAAAATGGGGCTCTATTCCTGCCTGATTCATAAGCCAATAATAAATGATGGTCAGCATGTCATCTATCCTACCTGCTGTAAATCAAGATTACGAATTCAAAATGGCAACAATTTAATGAGTGCTCCTTCTGTGTTCTGTATTTTTTTTAAAACAAAAAACTGTGCTATTCACGCAGTGCTGCAATCTACAAATAAACTGGAGACTGATTTAATAGCTGCTATTCATTGAGATTACCCCAGAGAAGCCATCAATACAGCAGATACAGCTAAGCCAGACATTTAGCCACACCCTAAGTGCTGTTCACAAGCTTAGAATTCAGCCAAACAAATCCAAAATTTCCCTATTTCAAAGCTCACGACAAGTGCTGGAAAAATAATTTTTAAATACAGGAGCTAACGGGATCTATTAAGGAGATGGGAAAATGTCACTGACCAACAGAAAGGACTTACAAAATTCAAGTGTAAGAAAAAAAAATTCTTACCCATATTAGCAAAAAAAAAAAAACAAAAAGGAGGGTCCATAATAATTTTAATACACAAATTTGAATCTGTATTTGGCCAAATGCTAAAATTTAGATGAGGAACATCATTAGCTGCAAATATTGACACAAAAGAAAAATTTGTTTGTTTTTTTTTTAACTACATTATTTTATTTTTACAAACACATCAATATACAATACATGGTTTTAAATCTAGTTATAATGCATGCTCTTTAATCAGCCTCAATCTGATCATTTTTGATTAAAATGTACCAACTAATTCGATTAACAACCAATTTGGCCATCTGCATTCGATCGCATTGGACACTGTCTCCCATACTCATTGATTCTTTTAATAATTCAATAAAATAAGATTAAAGAAACTGAATGATTGCTTTTTAATGTGTGACTCAGCTTGAGGTCAAAAGCCCAACATATGAACACTTTTCAGGATAAAACCAGGTAGTTACTAGATTTAGAGGACTGAAAGCCACTAATCTAACAACCCAGTCCTCAAGGACCACGAAGCAAGCAGGCATATGCATTGCTTCTCTATACTGACCTCGTTATGCTTGCACAAAACCACTTATAATTAATATTTCTGGGGCAAAGGCCATTATTTTCATCAGTCAGAAGTCAGCAACACCCTTCTTATCACTGCACTCAGTGTAGAGGGCACGCTCCATCCCCACGCCCTGAAGATTTATCTCTCACCAGCCCCCTATAAACATCACTCAACATTTGACTGCCCTTTCTTAAAAAATGTCAATCGTAATGCAAATCATGCTGTCTTATGCAGTTTGGGAGATAATGAGCTCACCACACAAAGCAGCCTCGTGCAAGCCAGGGGGAGGCTGCCTGCAAGCTATAATGGGGGGTGGGGGGGGGGGGGTCATTCCCGGGAGCTGTTAATAGCACAGAGCAATTAATCAGAATGGGGATAATGGTCTGGAATTAAAAACACAGTTTCCTCCTTGATCCTTATGCACAGTTCACCTGGGAATCCCTCATTATGTGTCAGATTTTGGGACTTGTGCATATCTGTTAACCAAATACTTACTTGCAGCATATTTACAGAATTAAATAAAAAAAAGTCACTTATGTTACTGGTCCATTGTGCTAGATGTGTCATGCAGGCAGTTATTTCATTATGCATTTCACTACAAAATACAATTTTAAAATAAATGAAGATATCACACAAGTGGGCATGTCTTGTTACAGAAGGACAAAGTGTACATGAGCCAACCCACACTGCACCAAATCATACACCAGATCACTGTCTGAGTAGCACCAAACATGCAGCGATATGGGGCAGATTATGTAGTGCCTCCGATAATAAGTTATACAGAAAGTCCTGCTTTCTATGTGCCATACTTTAGAGATGTCACGTTAATGATAGGTGGGAAGAAAACTCCATTCAAAAGATGTGCCTGTTTTACTGTATAAAAAAAACATTTACAAGAATAGAAAGTGAAAACAAACCCCACCTCATTTCCCTTTGAGGCTGGCATTATTTGTATCCACTGGGGGAATTTATAAAAACAAACATCATCCTCCATACATTATTAACAAAGATGTAATGCCACTAGACCATAACAAATGTTAAATTGTGTGCACATTTTAAAAAGTTAGTTAAAAACAGACTGTATACCCAAAAGTTATTTGGAGTGGCACCCTGTTGTGTCTGTAAACAAAAGTCTATTGATAATTATTATAATGGACAGCAGGAGATCACTCTAATATTGCTTCCCCTCAGCAGTCTAAAAGCAACATTTTAAAATTTAACCTTATGGATGTGGCTTTGTTTTAGGGAAGGTGTAAATCACTGAGAGATGCTTCATTCACTTACTATGTTGGCTCATTCTTTCCTGAGACAAATAATTACATCTGCCAAATTAGGTTTATTAGTTTTATCTCCGCTCTATGGCAGAGATCCTCTGCCTAAAACAAATGTGTGTGCAGCACTGGATGCAACGTCCATACTATATGTGCCATATAGATATCACTGTATGACATTAGACTCCTGGACATGTGCTGTACTGGTTAACAGGTCAGTAAGAGACTAGTAATTAGCATGTACAAAACATACTGGGCTTCCTGCTGTCACATATTAGAAAGCATGAGATTGTCGATATGGAAACTGCTTAATGTCAGTGAAAAATGCTGCCATCGTTATAACCCTGAAGACAGGTCAGAAAGATGGGCTGGTGCCAGCAAACTGTGGGCGTGGACACAGTGCCTGGCGTTTCTACAAACAGCGCCTCGCCTCGCCTCCCCCATTCAGCTAGCGGGGTATTGATTTGGTATCATTTCTGAGGACTTTGGCTTTCTAAGCGTGACATTTGCAGCACCCTCAAGGGACCATCATATAAAAGGACACATCATGAGCTGAAGCTTGGCAGGTTTTAATTAAACAGAAGGTAATAACTTGTATAGCGGACACAGAGACAAAAACTGCAACTGTAAAAAACATCCCATTGTATCTCTGTACATGGCAGCTATTAGCAGAACCCTACTTTACAGAAGCAGTTTAAGAGGCACCTATGATAGAAGGAAAACATAGAAATGATAGAAGAGCTTTGGTCTCTCTGCCCTTCCTCAGAGCTCGATATCCCCAACCGTTCAATAATGATGTGACATAAGCTCTAACAAGACGCATGTTAATGAGCCCACATTAGTAGGTGAAAGATTGAATATGTTTCAGATAATCAGAAAAGGAGCAGGATATTAGAAGGACAATGAAAAGCATGGCTAGCATGATTTCCCTTTATGGAGCATGATGACATGAGATAAAACAGTGAGGGGGGCTTCTATTTGGGGTATTTCTTGCTGTGCAGAAGAACACAGCCATTTCCACTCTGCAAAGGGACTTGAATTTCGTTCAAATTTTGTTTGTTTAGAACTTCTGATGGGATCCCTTTTGTGCCTCAATGTTGCATTTTGGCAGAGAAACGCATTTCTAAATGCACTCCAGCAATGTAATAAAAAGCTAAACACATACACATATATAAAAGAGCCGCATGTAATAAAATCTGACCCGATGTCCTTCCATTCTCATGATTAACTTATTTATGGAAAACAGTTGCGGTTATGTTCCTGAAAGGAGTGGCACTAACGTGGTAGGAGGGAAGATTACACTTTCCCCACACCCAGGGTCACTTATAGTTTTACAGAGAATAAGCTGGACAACATTATTATTGAAAGTGACAGCACCTTATTTTATTTATATGGCGCCACAGAATCCGCAGTGCCGCACAATCAATAAAAAAATGAACTGAACAAAATAGAGATAAGGGCAAAAGCAGTAAAAAAAAAATGCAAGAGACAATAGAGTAAGCAACTTCATAAGACACAACTAGAAGAAAGGAAACCTTCCAAAGAGGATGAGGAGTTAGAAGGGGCTCAGCTTGTGAGAATTAACATTAAGATGATCTATTAAAAAGACAACAGGGTTGGAGGAAAGCAAGAGGAAGAGGTAGGTGGAGCATGAGGAGGGATGGGGTGGGATAGCAAATAGAGATAATTGGGGAAGAGGGAACAGATAAGTGGAGCATGAGTAGTGAATTGTCTTCGGTTGGAGGCGAGGAAGGCAAGTGTGAAAAGATGAGATTTGAGAAAGCACTTGAAAGATTCGAAGTTAGAAGTGATTCTGGTCGAACAAGGCAGAGTTTCAAACATGGGGAGCAGTGCAGGCAAGATTCTGAAATCAGGGGGTAAACGTATCAAGCCGAGAGTTTTTCAGCGGGTTTGAAAAGTGGAGATGTCTATAGTAACCAATCAGATTCTAGCTATCATTTTGTAGAATGTAGTAAATAAATGATAGCTAGAATCTGATTGGTAATTCAAAAACACCAGAAAACTCTCAGCTTGATACATTTACCTCCAGGAGTATGAGGCGGTGACAGGAGAGGAGTAGAGGCGACGGTCATTGACAGGATGGATTGGGCAAGTAGGGGAGTATTTCTTGACAAGGTCAGAGATGTAGAAGGTGGAGGTGTTAAAGAGGGATTATAGGTGAATTGTATTCTGGAAGGAATGAGGAGCCTATGGAGGGCTTTGCAGATAGGCACAGCAAAAGTGAAAAGGCAGGAGAAGAATATTAGTCACAACACCGCATTCTGGACAGATTTCATGGTGGACAAACGTTTGTTAGGCAGGCCAGAGAGGAGAAGATTGCAATAATCAAGACGGGAGATGACAAGAGCATGGATGATTGTACAGGAACAGAAACTATAAATAGTATACTCTTAAATATATATTACAGTTTTCACATAAAAAAAAAACAACCTGATTACTGTCTGTATCTCCCTTATGACTTACCACCAAGCTTCCTGTAGCCTGGTCGCATTAGCCAATGATTTAATGCATAGGTCAGAGTCAAAGGCTGTATAGTAGTGTCTATTACCCACAGCAACAAATTCAAAACAACCACATGAGGCCAGACACTGCTGAATCTTCTAAACTAAAACTCAAAAAAAGGTACCATGTTGTATTACTAAATATGTAAGTTTGGGCCTGGAATCCACTTCTTTGTAAGCGGAATTATAATATTCATCATCATTTAGTTATACAGTGCCAGCAAGTTCCATAGCATTTCACAATTGGTGACAAACACGGTAATAAAATACTGGGTAATTCAGACACAGAGGTAAGGAGGAAAGCCTTAGTTATCCATTAGCAATGACTATAACAACTTTGAACAAAATATTTAAGTGTATGAAAGAGCTTACATACACAACAATCCAATATGCAATGTTCTATCCTTTGTGAATGGTCCTTTTCTCTTGTCTCCATGTACATTTGTTTTTAACCAGCCATTGCGCATTCCTTTATCTCGTACCATCAAACTGTGCTTGCTACCGGCATACACAGGTATCACTGATCCCTATAGAGTATCCATCAGTCTGTGCACAGTACAGACCAAGAAAGTAGGACATCTACTCTTTTTTTAGCACTTTTCCATTGCGAAGTTTGGAGGAGCCTGAAGTGCATTGTTAACCAATAGAGCTTCATAACTCGAGGACTAGTCTGAAAAATAAAGGCCTTTAATCAAGAAAATGTAAAATGTTTATGTATAAAAGGACAGGGGATAGCAGCTTTACATTCAGGACATACTGCAACATCATGGATACATATAGTAGTGCACAATACAGGCTGATGTAGTGGACACTGGGTAATTCAAAATACTAATGTTTTATCTATTACAAAAGCTGTAAATACTATAAAAAATGTACGACATGCAAAATGCCGTAAAGGCTAGCTAAACAGCAATGTTTCTCTATCAGAGTTTCACCTCCATTGTTTATAAATCATGACATATAAATGATCTTCTATTCATATAAATTGTATGTGGTGAAAGGATTTTTTTACAGTCTGCATGCTCTTAGCCAGCCTAGAGCACAGGTGCACAAGTGTTCTTTGGGTCCCTTTATTGTCAGATATTCAATGCATTCCCTATTCACCACAATGGCACACTGCCTCTGTGGAGGCCCGAAACAATGACACAGACATTCGGGATTCCAGTTAAAAATAAATATAAAAAGAAGCACTACTGGCATAGAGTATATAAGTCATCTCACTACTCAGCTTAAAGTGTACAGGATGTCTCACCAGTCAATGGGCTGGAAAACATCTGAGTTATGTGGTCTCTCTAAAGGTTTCAAATAAATTCTTGGGAATTATATTGAATTATACAGTTCCCTATCGTCTCCTAGCAGGGAACAGCTTGTTAAAACATCATTTATTTATACCTGTACTGTTCACATAAGAATAAGATTCCTTATGTGCTATGCACAGCTACATAATCAGAGGATTTAGTACGTTATGTGTACTGTATAAATCCATGATATGTGCTTGTGTGAACGGCTCACTGAATGCTGGCAGACAAACACATTCGTAAATACAACTGCACACAGCCTATAGAGAAGCAGAGTGTCCAATTTGTCACAAGGCACAATGCACCACATCAATATCCTCATAAATACATGGCTTGTACGCTGCCAGCATGCTTCAATAACTCCACAAGCATAATGAAATTAGCCAAGGAATCAGACCGAGAACAGTCAGGAAAGATGAGAAACTGCCAATAGAATGGAAAAAGGGATGTAGGAAAGAAATATGTTTATAGACACTAGGGGGGGGGGAATGAAAACATCTTCCTTTGAGGGAGAATCAGACTCCTATGCAGTCTGTTCTGGTTCCCTTGTTGCTCATTCATACTCTGCACTCATTACTGGCCGTAAACAGGAAATACAAGGTAAGAGGATTAGGTCGGTGTGCCTGGTTCTGTTACAGTGATGGGGGGGTTGTCCAAGGATGGAAGAAATGAGCTTATAGACAGTGTGTGTCAGGGACGACAGAAGGAAGGCCTTGAACACAACTGTCTCCTGGATTAGAGAAGTAGGTGGTTCACGCACTCACCAAAACAGTAATTCACTTAGGTAATTTTGTAGCGCTTTACTAAAAACAGGTATTGACTGAACAGACTAAGTTACTAGAAGATCATGTAACAAGCAAAAGTCTGTCTTATTGGTTCATCTATAACCTTACAGTTGGTGAAATAGTTCAGCCCTCATTTAATTTAGATTATAAAACTGGCTGGATACAATATATATTACAGATGCAGCTAGTAGCATTTGAAAGACGTCTATTATGGTTTTCATCAGCTATTTACACAGCTCCAAAATAATCTGCAGAGCTGTATAGTATTTATAGGCAATATCATATATAAATACAAACGAGTACAAAAAATATAGACCTCGCATTGCCCAAAATAGGTTTCTAAATAACAAAATGTGCTAATAGAGCATCTGGCAAAAGCACATCAAATACTTTTAGGGGCTTTCCTTGAAAGAAAATATGTATTATAAAGTAAATATTTGGAAAGTTGATTTGGAAATAACCATGAGCTAAAAAGGCCTGAGAACCATGGCTCCAACACAAGCACTTTCCAGAGCAGTAGGGATCCTAAACGTTCTCAGTTCAAGGCACCCTTAGGGTCTCGATAATTTTTTCAAGGCCCCCCTATGCCAAAGCAAAACAATTACTAAGTAGTCCCCTGCCTTGCTTACCCAGCTTACCACCCGTCCTGGCACCTCTGTGAGATCGCCGTGGCGCACAGTTTCGGAACTGCTGCTCTAGAGCAGGGGTCCTCAAACTACGGCCAGCAGGCCACATGCGGCCCGCTGAGGGCATTTATATGGCCCGCCGGGTGTTTATGCTGCCGCTGCCTGTCTGTCATTTTTTTTACATTAGAAGGATGGTCATTGGTGCAAGAGGGAGAGGGGGCAGCGGCCGCCGCCGATTGTCTGGCCGGCTGAAGCGCTGGATCATGAGAATTGTTGTCCGGCTGCAATCTAGCTTCAGGCGGTGAGAGGAACCGAACAGCGCAGCCGGACTACAACTCTCATAGTTCCCATTGAAATACTGGTAAATTTGTCGATTTAACTTTACTTCATTTTAAATATTGTATTTGTTCCCGTTTTGTTTCTTTACTTCAAAATAAGATATATGCAGTGTGCATAGGAATTTGTTCATAGTTTGTTTTTTTTTACTATAGTACGGCCCTTCAACGGTCTGAGGGACAGTGAACTGGCCCCCTGTTTAAAAAGTTTGAGGACCCCTGCTCTAGAGGGTTTAACCTCATGAGGGATACGCAGAAATAAAGTGATAAGGAGCTAAGCCAATGCTAGTATGTGTACCAGGTTCCCAAAAGAGCAACATTCTTTAATAGCTTACAGGTTAAAATAAACTCCTAAAAGGACTACAAGTGGGTATTGCAAATGTCATTAAATTACAAAGCCGTACAAGACACTTCCTTTGAAAATAGCAATGTACATTAACAGAAGCTCGGGGGAAACACTAAAGCAGAAAGCTTATTTTTACAAAATGTAAATTTACTAATGTGGCTGTAACCACCTTCTTGCACATGAAAATGGGAAGAAAATAACTTGCACAAATGTATTTCTCTCGTTGGTGTAGCATTCCTGGTGCATATTATTATAATCACAAAACGTGTATTATGGTATTGATTTCTGAGGCACAGCTTATTTGTATAATTATTTAGAGACAGGGAACCACATGTAAATTAGCGTGCATGCGTGACCTGTCAAAGTGTCCCAGTGATGAATCGTACAATTCTTTGTTAAATTACAGATTACTGTATATTGTGCTTGAATCCTACTTTTAGATAACCTATTGCTCCCTGAGACCAGAGCTATTCCATAATACTAAACGCTAATTGTGTAATAATTACTATGTTGAACGCTATTCTGTTTGTAAGTGGGAGGTCTGCACTTATGACTGTTCAGAGGACAAACACCCAGCTAAGCACGAGCCTAAAGTCCTCGTCCATTGGCCCAGGCAATTCTAGTCCTGACCGAGTAGGGTGGCGAGTCTGGGAGAGGGGGCAGACAGCACCGAGCCAACCACACATCCCCTAGGATTGGTGCAGTATTTCAAGTGTTTATTTAAATTTATAGCAGGTGTGGAGACTGGTTTTGGCACTATATAAAGAGCAGATGTTGCTGTACTGTGTGTGTACAATCTTGTATTCCATCTGGGTAATCATCCCTAGCACACAAAGTGTTACAGTCCTTGTAAGCAATAAATACCATTCTGCTTACAAGACCTTGCATGACAACTATTATCTGCTGTAATCCTGTGACTTACAGAGAAGAGCTAACTCTCTAATTGGTTTCCTGGCTATTCTGTATTGAGCCCGGTGTCCTAAGTCAATGTTCTGCCTGCTACCCAGCAGTCCTGATTCACAGTAAGCGGTCAGGAGGAACTAGCTACAGTCACCTGCAGAGAGGTGCTGCAAAAGCTATACCAAACGTGCGTGGTTCCAAGTGCAGACCAAGGAGCCTGGTGGCAGCAACTACCTACAACTGTTGCCCTGTTGACACTTGCAGTTGGTGAGTAACACCAGTAGGAGTGATCAGCAACAACAGGTCACAGACAGTATAAGGGAACCACAAGACGAATCTGTATAATCACAGATAAACGGACAGAACAGCAGAGCAAGCCCATACGGTCACAACTAGTTTGCTCAAATAGCCAACGTTTTTCTAATTTGATGTAAAGTGTGACACGGCAGTCTTCCCACACAAGTTTGACAACAGTCTCACATCACTACTCAGGTTGTTCCAGTCTCGTCCACTCCATCCTCTGCATGTCCTTAGTTTGGAACAAATTATGGACAAGTGTATGGGTTAAGTGTTCAGATCCTAATTTAATGAACCTACAAAGTCAACTTACCATCAATTTAAAGAGGTAAAACAAGGGAAGTGGTCTGGAATTGGAACATACTCTGATGATGCTAGAAATGAGCTAAGCCATGGTCCATGAACATACAAGCGATAAAAATGTCAGCAACTGCTTAAAGCTGTCAGAATGACTATGCAATAAAAAAGAAAGGGGAAATATAAAGAACACACACATGGCCTCACAATCACCCCCCTATGCATTTCACCTTACAGCATGGTCATTAGAAACAGGAGAAATTCAGGACAAATTAGGCCACATCCCAAACCGTTCTGACATGCCCGCCAATGGGGCTTGGTCATAGCCTTTACTAGCTTTAATAGGGAAATTCCAGTTCCTTTAAACAAACGAGTCAGGATGGGTCCGATATTGGTTTATATAATAAACAATGTATCTGCTAAATGTAAATGTGCAGTAAACTATCGCAGATCAGGAATTAGCCTTGTCCAATCTAGTTTAAATAAGATAATAAAAGTAAGATCAGGGTTACTGCGCAACTGATTGGTTATATAAATATTTACATACACCTTACAATTTCATGCTCTCAACAAAGCTAAACAGTGAAATAAATAAAGGAGATAAAATATGCATTTTCCAGAAAATCTGTATTTCCAAACACTTATTGTATATTACATGCAACTTGTTGTATTATGTCTCGTAAGATGGATATTTACCACAAGAACAATATGTTTTACAGAACTTGCGGCTCACTCAGCACACTTCATATAACACCTTGATACGCCTGTACACTATTACATGGACTCAATATTTTCCCTCAACTGTTCACTATACCACTACTTTTAAATGACTGGAGGGCTCTTCCTGAGAGTCTGCAGCAATGTTACCGCTGGCACCTATTTCAGTCCACTCTCCTGACTACTTGCAAACTGTCCCTAAGGAGTAGCTTAAAGATAACTACTCACTGTTTCAATCAGGCTATATCTATAGCACTTCACAATCTGACCGTAACATCCTATCAGGTACTGAGCCTTAATAAGCATGAAACAGGCTGCTTTGTCCTGGGACATTGTCTCAATAGAAGCCTGAATCATCTCTAATAATCCAGTGGGAAATCATTGACTCAAAGTGCCTTGTAAGTGGCTTCTGCCAGAACCCTACTTGTCTGAATACGGGTATTTCTTTGCATATAGCATCTAAATTCAAATTGTCTTTGTTAACCCTCTACGTGGTCAAAGCTGTCAAATGTAAACAACACACATCATTTTTGAGCTGGAAAACAAGGTGACCAACTACCTCATAGCATTGAACCTCGATTCAGTGAAAGGGAGAGCATTAGTATATGGTATCAGAGAACCTATTTGTGGCAGGTGATATAAAATGCATGCATCACTTGGGTTTCCGTACAATGTGAGAGCGATCATGCATAAAGATTACCCTTAATGTATATCAGCGTGGTAACATCTAAGTGGTTTTTATTCATGGTGTCCTACCTTCCTGCAGAGCTGGGCTTTATAACTGCCATCATTCTGTAACTCTAACATTAAATTACCCCGTTCTCGGGCATCACATTTATTTTAAAATGTAAAATGTTTTAACATGAACAACTTTTTCTTTTAATATCGCAAATGTAAGTTGTTCAGGGCAAACACCAAGATGTCTTTCTATGTTAATGTGCACGCACCGTGCCCAACGCTTTAATTTGCCCAGACGTTAACATACAGGAACCAGGCAGTGAAATCTGTTATTTTGTAATATTGTTCACTATTACAGGAGAATGCTTATCTCAGTTTTCTTTTTAATAAAGCAACTGTATTTCTTTATCTGCAGGAATGATACATGGTCCTGAGCTAGACATGTTACATTTATATTTTGGCAGCTCAGCAACGATCTATGAGGTTTTCAATTTATAAGACAATTTTGTATTCAGGGAGAGTACTGCAATGAAATGTTATTGAGCTTGTGAAGGGAGCGTGAATGCAAACCGATATGTACAGAGATTTACAAATCCCAGGTTGCACCCAGCAACAATGTAAACTTGCGACAATAGAGACGTTATACATATACACAACGAACTGGGAGAGCACTAAAAGCTCCAAAATTAAAGTGGAGCCTGACCCCAAAAATATTTGACAGAATGTAGACTATAAATTGTACAGTCAGGCCCGTCTTGCTTGTGAAAACAGCTGTTCTTCTTCATTCCGAGGTTGCTCACTGCATGGTGTCATTCATTCCCACATGTTAAGTCAGTGACTTAGATCAATAATCAATAATTGTCACCAGCAATGTAAACAACATATCTGGTTGTTAATATACAATTCACTTAAAATAGACAATGAAAACAAAGTGGTTCCATTATAAAGATTAATTTTCGTCTCTCAGGGTCCGGGTAAAAACATCATCTATTTATATAGCACCACTAATTCCGCAGCGCTGTACATAACAGCATCACCCACTCATAGATCATCAGGTCAGCTCCCAGCCAGCAAACTAGAGTTCCACAACTGGTGCAAGTCAACGTACAGTATCCATTTATCAGTTTCATATGTAGAACTAGAGATGTCTTTAATGGAGTTTTAAATTTAGTTTTGAATATCGTCAAAATAGTAAAAGGAATGTCCTCTCAGCTGTTTCATTCAAATACGTCTACAAATCAGTTATAACATCAGTATATATGTGATTATATACATCTAGAGACAGAAATACCAGTACGCACAATTAAGAAAAACTCTGTACAGATTGTTGGTGGTAAAGGGGGAGGGGCTTGTCTGGAAGAGGGTGTTGCACCGATGGATCAGGGCATGTTGTAAAGTATGTAATAACACTGTCTAGTGACAATATTACAGCCTTCAGGCTGCCTCGTTGCTGCAACAAATAACGGATTTACCGCACTGCTCGACTGCTTTATTGTACCTTAAATGTTTGTTTAATATATACCACTGTAAAAAGTTTTCAAACCAAGTGCTGTTGTGCTGCATGTAGAGATGGAGCAACCTTCCTTTAGACAGGTGCCGTGCATGTCACATGACACACCCATCACACCAAGGCCTCAAACTCTGCTACACTCACAGAGAAGTATGAGTGGGTGGTAGGGGAGAGCCGCCAGCACACTCACTACACGCTAACAGAGGACGATTGATGCGTCTGTAATACAGATCACTTTCTTAGGCAGAGATTGATCAAGCAAGGGGTATTTATCTTCAGCACAAGAACATAAAAGTGAAACAAGTGGCTTGTATGAGATCTGAGCCTTCCTGCATGGAATACTTCAAACACGTGTAATTAAAACACAGGAAATTCTTGCAAGTGCAAAAGGTGGTTACTATTTAGTAAAAGCAGCAAACAAATAAATCAAGTAACAAACAACCATTCTCCATCGCATAGAAAGAAAGGAAATTCAGGGACAGAAGTGCTTCTGAGAAGAGAAGATAGAAAATAACCAGAAAGAAGGTTAGGGGGAAAGAGGTAGCTGCTTCTATAAATACATTTTGTAATAAATACACAATACAAAGTGATTCGATTCTCATAAAGTATTTATCAATTCTCTGAAGAATGTGGGTTTATTATACATTCTGGTCAATTTACTTTCAACAGAAAAACAGTTTCCGCATCTTCCTGAAAAAGGGATTATAGACCTATCATAACAAGCACAGTGTAAAAATTATGATGTACAAACATTTGTTTATGCAAACAAGTCTCCATTTGCTTTTATTTAGATGTCTTAGGGATTCTTTTTTTTCTTTTGGACTGGAAATTTTATAACTGTCATATTAATAAATTGTAGATTGTCCTTATAATAATAAAAAAAAAAAAAAAAAACACCCCCTCATAATGAAATAGTAACATCTCTTAGATGACCAATTCCATATATTTGACCGTAAGGACTAGATGTTCTTCTAGTAATGCCCAGAACACCTCGTGAGTGAGCTGAGAAGGAACGGGAGCAGGGGAACAAAACAAATGCACAAGACAGAAATCGCCAGTGGACCCCGGGCAGTGAGGCAGATAATCACAATGAATAATTTACAGGCACGCTTTCATCCTGGACGCCCTGAATCCTAAGGAGTCTGGGGAGAAGGCAGCACATCTGCTAAATGAGCGGAAGAATCGGGGAGGAGGAGGGGAGAGTATAGTCCAGCTTGCGGTACCTATGCAATTTATAAATAGCACACAAGGAGATACACTGAACTTACTACCAATATTGCTCATCTTTGTCACTGAGCACCTAAAACAGGCGCCCGGAAGGCAAGATGGGAGAATTTAACTTCTAAGAATAATGGAGTCGGAACTTTTACTAGGCAACAAGAACACTTTAGCGGTAACAATAGTTTACACTCTGCTTCTCAATCACCACTGAGGGCAAAACACATCAGAGATTCCCTGGTGCAAACAGCAAGCAAATGTAAAAACCCTGGAATGGAAAGAAAATCCTCTATCTGTTCTTGAATACAAACTGTTGACTTTATTCCAGTAATGCATTCACTGTGCACCAGGGGACGTATGAGAAACATCCCCACGTGATTTACACTGGGCAATGTAGTACAAACAAACTAACTGACTGTTTATAAACCTACGTTATTCTACTACTGAGAAGCCAGAACACCCATTTATAGAAGTATAAATGATCTACAAGAATATCAGCATTATATATAATAAGTTAGATTTGGAAGGGGGTGGAGATAAAATATTTTACGTTAGTAGAAAAGCAACAGAGATATGAGCCTAGAGTCTAACAAAGATGACTGTATACGGCATCTTAGAGCTATAGTACCAGCTCCACCCAGTGCTGGATAGACATCCTCAGGCTCTAGATGCTGGTGTTGTCAGCGTAGGGACAGCTTGAGATATTTCTCACATGCCTACGAACCTGCCACTACTAGGGCACAGCTGTGATCTACCGTCTGCCGACCCAGTGCGAACAAATGCCGGGAGAGGAGTGAGCCAAACTGGAGCTCAGCATTAAGGAGGAGAGGTGAGAGTGGCAGGAGCACGGCTTTATCACAACGTCAGGGCCTGAAAGTCTGCATAACACACAAAGTTCTCAGTCTGTTTACATTGAGAATTCTTGTTAGACAGAGGTTGTGCATTTGGATGTGAACTAAGAAACATTGATTCCAAAAATACATTCTAAAAAAAAAAATCCACACTGGCTCTCTGGGAAACAGTTGGGATCGGAACATCGTATTAATGCAAGAGTATAAAAATGAAGAGACAAGCTACATACGCAGAATCCTGAATCATCATTACCCTATACTTGACCCCAGAAAAAAAACAAAAAGAAGACAGTACACACACATGGAAGTGTGTAGTTACCCACCCACAGTCATTTGGGTGGCCAATTTTGTTGTTTAATGTCGGACACACATGCAATCCAGAAGACTGCCAGAATGCCCGGGACCATTGCTGGGCATGTTGGTGAAAAATCATCTGACTGAACTAATATGCCCTAGTCAAGCCAGAAGAAATCCAACACGTGTGGCTAATATGGACATGGATCCACCCAGTGTAGGGTCATCTTTAAGGTGACTATATACGCTGCAAGTTTCATAGCATTTAGGATGTTTTAAAGTGACAATCCCAACAAACATCAGATCAAGAACCTTCAGATGCTGATAGGGACTAGAAAACAACACAGTTGGATGAGGACCATTATTTCATCATGGGATCGAACTATTCAGCATGAGAGACTAGATCTGTCCATGTATGTGCGTCTTAACACCAAATTGGAACTAAATCATCATCTGATTGGGAGGACAATGAGTGCAGAAAATCCGGGTTGGAATAAGTTAGTCGCCGTCACCAGCCGACTGCAATAACTGTGTTTCACGTGACCACATACCTGCGATTTGGTCATCCATGTGGACTAATAAGAGTTTATTTATTATCTCATCACCTTTACTTGGTGTGTGACTTAAAAAAGGTCTAGCAACAGAATAGTAATTGTATGGATGTTAAAAGGTAAACATCTAGCATAATTAAAGTTGACCTGTCAAACTATATTTTTCTAATTCAAATAATAAATAAGGATGTGACTGTTAACACAAAAAAGGATGTCTGTAAATAACCTTTCTATGCAGCTTTCAGCTACTAGAATGGTCTACTCCTCCTACTTTGCATACAATGCCAATGGCAGGACCAGAGAACAAGAGGAAAACAATGGAAATACCAGTGAAATGGTTCTCTGTAAATAGGGGCTGCATTGTCCTGCATGTTAGTTTAGGCCCAAATAAATAAAAGACAAACGAATGCTTACCTTCTATAGATGGGGCCTGGTCTTGGGCAGCATATAGCATCTCCTTGAAAGCCTAAAAGGGTAAAGTACATATAATAAGTTAGTTAGTACAGGTGGTCTAGTCAAACTGAGCCTATTGAAAGACTTTCTTGACTGAAGATAAAGCTAGTTAATGAAGAAACCGTCACTTAATTACAAGTCAATGCACATTAAAATGGACACAATATGAAAATATACTTCAATAACATGTACCTGTAATAGTAATGAATGCGGCAGTCTATGTACTAGTTTTTTTCTTCACATAGATGTGCCAGTAGCAACACAGCAACTTGGTGAGCAAATACATTTTTGCAGCAGAGAAGAAAATCTCCGCTACTTGCACAAACAAACGCCAGCAATTGTGTACACGAAGAGCCCTCTTTATGCTTCTAGCCTAGAATACATGCCAAGGTTTGAAGTGTTAGATACCTGGCTCAGTTATGGCAAGATAAAAAAAAATGACGAAGGGGAGCACTGCATTATTATTACATAGATTTTTACAGCGTAAACATCTTCCGCACTCTGTGAAAGTAGCTTCAGCGTGGAGCACATACTGCAGGCACCATCACTCCCTCTCCAAAATGAAATAGAGGAGGATATTTTTTTGTAGAATAGGCTTTGAAAAAAATGCATCACAGAGGTGGGAGATTCACTTTAAAAGTAAAACTCCATCTTTAGCAGAGCTTTTGTTAATTAAATATGCCGTATACAGATAGAAAATAGGGGGCACACACTCCCTATTACCAGAAACGGGGGGGGGGGGGGGGCAACTCAATCTCTATAAACAGCCATTGGCAGCTTGCAGTGTGCTCATTTTCCCAGCAGCAGGACAAGTTTCAATTGAATTAACAAATACTCCACTAAGGTCAAGATGTTCTGTAAAGACTTAGGACACTGTGTCTGGTTCTAAACAATAGGTACAGTACGAAAGGAGTCCTGGAGGTGTGACTGAAACGTGTTGATCAGAGAAGAGAAGGGGGGTATTTGTGGCCTAGTAGTTACTTCAGTGTGTGTTTTGCTAGACCATATTTTATGGACTTCATATATTTTAAATAAGACAAAACTAACAGTAGCTCTTACAACCAATCTTCTGCCTGGTTAGTATTAATTAGTACAAAAACATAAGGCATGTGCCCATAATACATTTAAATGTGATATGAAGCCACATGCAGATTGCCCCCATAATCGCGTATCAAAAATGTAGTTGGGTTTTAAATCCGCCATGTAAATAGTTGAGAATGCAGGATACAAATGACAAAGAAGTGGAGGTAGGATGTATGACGCTACACACAGTAAGGAACGGACATTAAAGTGTTAAGCTGGGTACACACTACACTGTTTTCGTCCAATAATCGGCTCAAACAGCCAACATACGACCGCTCGTTCAAAGGTCGGGTCAGTGTGTGCAGTGACACGATGGTCGAAAGTCTGCCCAAATGGACGATTGTCGCCTCATTTGGTTGGTCATACCGTTTAATATTTTCGTTCCAATCTCGTTTCCGTTGTGTAGTGTGTATAAACTTCCGACCGATCCACAACAGTGAGTACGAAATTACAGTCATTGCTCACGACAACATGGCTGTAAAAAGTCGCTAAAGGGACGTCTGCTCTCCCCTTCATCGTCCTAAACAAGGCTAGTGTGTATGCAGTCCATGGACCGAGCGATCGGACCATCGATCGCATGTAAAAATCGCTCGGCATAAAAAGTTGGTCGAAATTTTTGTAGTGTGTACCCAGCTTTAGATACACTCTCCAGTAGAAGGTATCTATTAATCTACATCAGCTAGGAAGCGGTGTTTCCATTCTTAAAATATAATGAATTAAAAGGTTAGTTTTCTCAAATATATAAACGGGTACACACATGGTGTACATGCTCCTTCAATGCCAGAATTCTGCATTATTCAATATAATCTGTTTTGTGTTACAAAAGTAGCTTGTCAGGTGAAATAAAAAAAGAATAGGGAAAGAAAACTGTAATTGGTATATACAGTAAATGTATAGTCATCACTGGTATATGCAGTGCATTGATTATAGGTTACAGACTACAAAATAATGTAAAATATAAGAATTAATGCACTTGTAGAGCAAATGAAAGATCTTAATTTTAAAGGTCTCACCCTTTCATGACAATCCGTCATAGCAATATGGCAGTGACACAGCTAAAAGCATCAATTAAACTAAATTTAAATTTTAAATATAAACCAAACCAAAACCAAACACCTAGTAGCTCAAAACCGTTGTACCAACGTGCCAAAGACTGTACACCAATACAAAAACTTTTACCATTTTAATCAAGAAGAAATACAGAAAACCAACAAAAAGGTCAGCTTTGGGCATGTGGTCAATGACTTGCTCAAACACCGTCACACTAGCACAGTGATGGCTAACCTTTGACACTCCAGGAGTTGTGAAACTACAAGTCCCAGCATGCTCTGCCAGCTATCAGCTAGTTATCTACTGGCAAAGCATGCTGGGGCTTGTAGTTTCACAACACCTGGAGTGTCACAGGTTAGCCATCAGTGCACTAGCACATGAATAGAGAAGACCAAACTGGATCCAAAGACTTGACGATGTAAAAACTTGACTATTCATATGTGCTTACTGTGACAACACACACTGTAAATGGTACAATGTTTAGGGATGCAATAACCGTATCTGATGAAAGGCTTTGCAGTCCAGATTAAATCATTTCTATATTTTACAAACATATGATCATATCCCATAGAAATTGGAATATCCACATAATATCAACAAGTACAAAATCCAAGAAAGTGATAAATTACTAAAAATGAATATTTGGGACTGGCATAGACTACACTTTGAACAAAGAAAAATCAGTTTCAGGCGATATGTACATCATCATCTATGGCAGTCTTTCCAATTTATTTTCTATTAAAAAGAGAATAGGATTTGTAAAGCGCACATTTGATAAACGCACTGGTGCACAGATCTGTGTGCAGTCTTACTGAGCAACTGGTGCTTTGAATGAGGATCAAAGATATTCCAACACACATGCTCTTCAAGCAGCCCTACAAATTAACCTGTCATTTCCTTTCTGGCATCACCCAGCAGCTCCCGGCTGACAGAGAACACGCACACACAAAAAAACTAAAGAGTGGAGTGCTTTGGTGATAGAACAGAACTTCACTCCAGGACAGAAGATTCTACCACGGTAATATGGATATGATCATGCTAATGTATAGAGCTCGTCTATTTGTTTCCATTTATTTGTAAAGCACCAAATTACACAACGCTTTCCACAGAATACTGATCACTCACACCACTTCCAGACCTTTTGGAGCTTACAATCTAAATTTCCTACCACACAAGGACACACACAAACTAGGGTATATATTGTCAGAAGCCAATTAACCTACTACCATATTTTTGGACTGTGGGAAGAAACCCACGCAGACATAAGAACATACACTCCACACAGATAGTCATTATGCCGCCCACTATACATTAAAGAATGCAGGGTTTTTTAACCCGATTCTCCAATAAAGCTTTAAATATATATTTTTTTAAAAAAAAAAAAAAAAACACACCACTTTTTGCAAATTATACAATCAATATATTTTATAACAAAAAAGTCCCCATTTTATTTCAAAATTAGAAATAGATACACCCCCGCCCAAAAAAAGATAACGGTTATAATGGCAATTTCTGCTATATGTAACTATTGTACATAAAGAACACAATGAGGATTAGAATATTATAATTGGTTTTATTCCTCTGCTCATTTTGACCACAGTTTAATTTTTATAGAAGATTTAACAGCTTAAGATGAAAGGACAAAATCAAGTTAAGAATGCTGAATATAAGGAAAAGAGACTTCAAGCACATCAATTGTGAAAGACCTAAAATGAGCTTTGGTATGTTTTTGCTTTCCTAAGAAAATGCATACACAATGATTCATAGAGTGTTTATTAAATGGACTCTGGGATGTGATGCATGGAAAGATATTCAATTTATATTCATATTTTCATTCATTTTATATAGAACACAATAAAAAAAATATAAGTTCCTTATCTGAAGACAGTGTGCGATTCCAAATTGTAACTTTGTGAGCACACGCATACCTTAGCCAAACAACATGCCCTAACATACAAGGAAACAAAGGATTTTTTTAATGCTACAAGATACAACATAATCAGCAATTTACACATAAGCTGAGGCAGCATCAGCCTATGAATTTAACAGCTTACAATCTACATTTGCTCTGAAACAAAGGGTGACCTGGCCAAGGTCACAGGGATCCGAATTGGCAATTGAACATTGAGGAAAACAAACTGAAGGTTGCCCCCCCCCCCCCCCCTCCTTCTATAATGACAGGAACAAGTGTGTGCAGAATGAGGATTTTAAATATTTATCCACAAATATTACACACCACTTTAACTTAGGCTTTTAAATTGATATTTTTAACCAAATAGGACAGTATAGTTTATATCTTAGGAATGTTGTCTTCCATCGCATAGGACTCCAAATGCTCCATCATGGAAGTAAATTGTGGCAGACTAAAGACATAGCTTCACTTGACAAGTTGTGCTTTGACCTGAGGAAATAGACATGTCAGACCACATAGGCCTGCTCTTACCCTTGTGCAATGTGCGTTAATTTGCAACATAAAGATTTTTACCCTTTTGTCCTTACTGTCAACTCCCTCGCTTCACCATGAGAGCTTGTCATAAAACGAGGCTATCATTCGCAATACCATGCAGCCTGATTGTACAGGGATAGCCAACATCAATGAGCTATTACTGTCTAATACAGCCTCACCTTGGTAAATTATGCAAGAATTGAAAAAACAAAAAAACAAAAACAAACCACAACTCTGTATTAACAGAAACCTATGGGGCTGGGATTTGCCTATTTTTCTGCAAACGATGCACAGCGAGGCTTAAACTAGCCACCTGAAGAGCACAGAGGCACCCGGCTGAAAATAGATTCAAAGTGTAAACATCTGTTATTTGCCAAATCAAAATATAACCACATTCGTGTATTAGGATTCTGGGTAACATTCTATTTATGCAGTACACAAAATACCAGACTCCATTAACACGTCAACCTATCTTTTGGTACTACATTTATGGGACGTTATAAATCAGATAATATTTCCTTCTTTTAGATAAGTTTTTCTTGTAGTTTATTTTTTCTTTTTAAAAAAAAAAAACCAAAACAAATAATATTTTTTTTTTAAAATTCCAACCCTCATGTTGACGTATTGTACTCATGGATAAACAATTCAAGCTACTGGTCTACAAAATGGTTATTTCAACAAAGTCAGTAATCGAGAAATAAGTCTTACCAACATGTTTAAAAAAACATGGACTAAAATCAATACTCTGTCCTTTGGGATCTCCGCCTTTTACGGAATATCATTGCTGGCTTCTGAGATCAATTATTTCATGTATCTTACTGCTGGCCCTGGCTGTCAATCAACCACCTAGGTCAATTGTTGTTTAGTGCCACACTTTCCTCATGCTATACTTCACCTACATAGACTGCCAGACAACTTAAAAGCCCCGCTGAACTTCTGATATATCCGTCACAATGCCCAATAACAAAAAAAGGTTATATGCTCAAAACTAGCTGGGTGTAACTGGAAAGTTAATTGGTGCGTAGAACCTGAGAAGAGCAGAGGCAATGAGCAGCTATAACAGAACTTGTGTACCTGCCATTACACTAGGTACCAGGGTTATCCGTACCTTGCACAAACCGTACTCCTGACTAAGACGGCAATAACACAAAGATGAACCTGTTCCAAAATACCCACAACTGTGCCCTATCCTGATGTCTTGTAATGCTTCACTGAATAGCCTTGTGGGTAAAAGACTGCTTCCCCTTACTTACCCTGGAGACATCTCGAGCTGGACTCAGAGTGCATACCCAATTAACTGTGTGCAATCTCAACCCCTCTAGTTTCTAAAAAATAAGAGGGACTACAGGGAGGGGGTAATCATGATTACAACCGGACATTAGAAATCATCAGGCTATTGTGATGCTATCCTGCAGATTTATAGTCCGGCAGTGTGGTAATCCTGCTTCCCTTAGGTTTCGGTTATTGCACAGTGTCAACTATAAGTGGTATATTTACCAAGTCTTCTAAAAAGAAAAGTAGAGGTGTTGCCCATAGTAACCAATCAGATTCTAGCTATCATTCTCTAGAATGAACTAGATAAGTGATAGCTAGAAACTGATTGGTTGCAATGGGCAACACCTCTACTTTTCCTTTTAAGGTTTAGTAAATCTACCCCTAAGGTGTATATTAATTCTAAAAAAAAAACAGCGCAAGAGGTCTTCGGAACAGCCGGGAAACACCTCACAAATTTTCTCTCACAGAAATAGCCCACATTTTTGCTCACGCCCCATAGAAGTGTGAGCAAAAATAAGCATATACGTTTTGTGTATACAACGGTAAAAATACACAGCCTCAGAACATCGCAGCCAATTGAATTCTCCCCTAAATGTTCTTACACAGCTGACTATTTCACCTTAGAAAAAGTTAAGGGGAAATGTTTTTTTTTTCCCCTGGAGGGTTTCTTTGTGGCGTTTGTTTTTAGGATAAGTTATCCTTCTGCATGTTCAATGGTGCCTTACATTTACAAACCTATGGCTCAATTGTGCATTTGAAAATTAACATTTGTGGGCAGTTACAAATTACCTACAGTGATCCCCTATATAAGTCCACAATCACTTAGAAGCAAGCAAATTCTCTGGACAAAAGTGCATTAACATGTTTTAAATTAGATTACAGACTAACAAAATAATATTTTGCCCTGCTTTGTAAGCTGGTATTATAAAAGGTGGGAGCACTGTATTATATTTTATTTATCACAATAGCTGTTAGGAAACTTGGCATGCATAAAATATCTTTGCAGGAACAGCGTCAACAGTCAAGGAACTAATATTTAGTCAAATGTCTTTTAATTAAATGTGAAGAAATTTCTGCATGTAATGATTAAAAAAGGAATGTTAACAATAAACTAGATTCTCCTGCAACAGCTCATTCCACTTCCACACACACGCGAGTGCCTAAAAAGCATTTTAACAGAAAAATGTTTATGAAAAAGAACAGTGCCTAAAAATGATAATGTGGGCAAGTGGCCTTCACATTCAATGAAAGTAGCAACAAAGGACATACATTGCCTCTAAACACAGCATTAAGCCAAGGGCGCTCCAGTGTAACACTTGGATTCTGGCAATGTACTAGCAATTAAAACAAAGTAGCTAATAATGTGGTGTGTCAAATAAAGACACACCTTTCATAATACAATCCAATGCAAGACAATGCATATTTGACCCAGAACCTTAGTCTTGCAAATAATACATAAAACAAAGATTCTTCACTAGATAAATAGAGGAGTGCATGCACATGCCAAAGCCTACCATGGATAAGCAGGGGCAGCCTCAATCAAGTCACACTGTGGCCTAATATTATCTAGTGAATATCATTAACATGATTATTATTTTGGACCCTGCGGATGGTATATTTACATTAATGATTCCTACATCAGGAAGGTGCAGTGCTGAAACACAAAGATGAATGCTAAAGCTGTATGCCCTCTCCCACAGAACCCATTAACTAAACATGACAGCTATGATGAAAAACGAACCTGAGCTAAGCAGTATGAATAGAATTCGGTTCTCGTTTATGGGATATTGCTGAATGAATAGGTTGGGCATTTTATTTTGCACTAGGGGATCTCTATCTCTCAGAAATAAAAAGATCTACTTTTGTAAGAATCCCAAGTGAATAATACACATTCGGAGGTGCTTTCTCAAGATCATATTCCACACTAGGCAGCCATGTAGTCAGTGATCCTGTTCCACATATGTATCCCCAGCATTGTAATACCATGAGAAGGTATACCAGACAGACATGTCTACGTTTCACTGGATGGTCCCTAGACAAGAGCATGCTGCTCTTAAGCTAAGTACACACTACGGAATATTTCCCTGATGCGATATGTTTAACGATTTCACCAATGACAAACTCCTGATCAGAATGTCGCTCCATGCATACGATAAAACATGATCGTGGGAGTGTACACAATAATGCAATATCGGACCGAACAGTTGCTCATCGTGTGATTGGCACGAGAATCGTGTGAAAAACCTGTTGTGTTAGTTCAATGTACAAATATATGTACAATACAGTGTATAATGCACATTCTGGTACAATAGCATGTACGGTCATTCAGCAGCATGACTCACTTTACACTGCCAACTAAACACATTTTACCAATATTATTTGGTTTAACCCTATATACCACACAAATTCAGCTTAAATCATTTAGGCATTGACCTTCTTACTAACAAAAGCAAAAACATTTGACATGTCGGCACTTCAACCTCATTGTCCTTTTTTTATTTATTTATTTTAAATAAGCCTTTTATCTTCCATATGTTTATAGAGCTCCATAAAGACTGTTAGTGAATGACAAAATAATATTTTTAATCAAGACACATAAAAAAAAAAAAAAAGCTGCGTTTCTTTTAATCTGATAACAAAAATGGGCATCTGCTTCAACAGTTCAATACCACATCCAGCGAATATATGCTAAAACCTAGACACAGGTGCTGCTGTGGTCACCGTATAAACATACTCAATAGATTTCAGAAGTACCCGATATATTTTTAAGTACTCCAGCAAATCTCAGTGCCAACCATACCTACATCAACAGTGACCCCAGGTCATTGAGTATTTTTTTTTTTCTACATTTTATCTTTAACAGCTAATTTGCAAATGCCCCCATCCCCATTCAATCATTCTTAGAATCCCCATTGTCAGATCAGAGGTATCCCAGCAACAGCTGGGGCTCTCAAACCTTTGATCATATCCATTAGGCAGGACTTACAGTCAGAGAGTTAAAGCCCTTCCTTTTTCCCCATTTAGGCTGCCTTCAAAGTAGACATAACTTGATATCCCCCTCTCTAAATACTGGGGTGTGTGTGTGTGTGTGTACCATCCCCCCAACTGCTCCTCCCAAACCAGTTACTGTATCAAGTGATAAATCCCACCTTTCCAACCACAATGCCCACTAATACCTTGCTACCATCCTCCTACCTGTGATACCCACAGCCTGTTTGACCTGTGCCAAACGACTAATTCACATGCGAAACTGTTGTGTACTGCTCCTATTTCTGCCACTGGTATCCATGCAATCATCACAGCGTGCATTTTTATATTTTGTGGATTTTCGGTTTCACAACTCATTTGTTTAATATAATCCTCTGCAAAAAATAATTACTAGAAAAGGTCATTAGTGTAGAAGGATTTATAAACAAAAAAGAGAACATTAATATCAATTTTGGATTCACTGGAGTGTGCAGTTTCAGAAAAGATATGAGTTGGGGGAGCAGTACGGTGTTAAACATTGTGATTTTAGGATTCTCTAGGGTGTTTGTTATTTTGTAAATAATTCACTTGTAATCCTTCTTGTGTTTGGATACTGTGGTACATGTGTTATGGTAGCTGCATGCATGCGATACCAAAGTTACCCCTTTTTTTAAATTTCTTTTATTTAAAACCATCTGATCTATTTTTGTCAACATACTATACAAACAATTAAAAGAAAACATGATTTTTTTTTTTGTTTCTTGACGACATCATAACTTAAAAAAAAGATATGAAATTCAGTTCAAGTGCAATATCAATGGAAAGCAAAACATTTCTTGTAAAATATATATTTATGCCTCATGTGCATGGAGGCATGTATTCATGTGGATTATGGTTTAAAATGACATATCAAAATCTTGTAAGATTGCCTGGAACTTTAGGCGATCCCATTTTCTCATACCTCTAGCATGGAACGGACTAAAGCAACAATGAGACGTGTGTCACTAAAAGGAATGCTGCACACAAATATTTTCTTTGCATCTCCTTGCATTTTTGGTACATGTCATGCACATGTATTGTAAATCCATTCAACTATGTTTCAGTGCATTACACATTCTATGTCCAAAATATCAAAAAAAAAAAATCAAAATCTCTCCCAGATTCAGCCTGTGATTGCTAATCTAGGAGATTATGTTTAAGGTTTATTTTCAGATTTAATATCCACATCCTGCCAGCTACGCAATTCTTCTGCGTGAGACTATATGGAACCTCTAAACAAAGACCGTGGAGATAATTTAGCACCATAACAAAGAAAAGCAACAAAATATGCTAAGTGGTTGTTTCTGTTCCTCTTTATATACCCTTTGTGCTAGATTTAAGTCATTTTATACAATATATCTGTAAACTGATATACACACTAAGATAGATAGACATACATAGACAGATTGGTGATTATTTTTGGTCAATTCCATACTACATTTGGTTGCACAGTGAAGTAAGAGGAGAAACAGCTTATAGATAACATAACTGCATTCAAAATATTGTATTAATGCATCCACTCACATAGGTTACAAACATTATCCAGGCACTGGACTACTGGAAATAACATTCTGGGAACATTTCAAGTTTTGAAGTTGTCCCAGTGAACTACATCAAGGACAAGTGATCCTATTTAGAATGGGTAGCACTATTTATAATTTACTGTATTCTAGCCACAATAACACTGATTAGGAAAAATACAAAAAGTGAATAGCAAATATTAACCCCTGCAATGTCCTGGCTATAACATCAAAATACACCTTTTTAAATGAACTCAAAGCTGACAATCTAAGAAAGCCTCATGGCATTGGTGTATTCAATAAAAAAAAAAAGCACTAATTTCAATTGCATTTATGTAGCCAGCCGTCCATTGAGAATCAATCATTGGCTCCTGAATTCTTCTGTATGTTTTTTTTTTAACAAAATAAACAAACATGTCCTTGATTCTATTAGCTTATTGTGTTTACCTTGCCTTTACATAACACCTTGATTTATCAACTCTGAGATGATACATAGCATGACATTCAGAAAGGTGTGTACCAGTCTTACCACTCTGTCATAACACAATCTTTCCATATCCTGTTCCAGATCTGTTTTTTTTGTTGTAAATAAAATTATATACAGGATATAGGTTATTTATATATAGGATCATATTTATATATAATGATAATATTAGACTTCATGGTTGAAACACCTATAGACTCAAACTTTTCAATCCCTCTCTCACTCATTATTCCAAGGGTTTAAAAAAAAAAAAAAAAAAAAAGAGCTGAATCAGCTACACAAACACAAAGCAAATACCCCTAGCAGGAGGTATCTGTTTGTATCAAGCTGTCACACCTCTTCTCCCACCTTGTCTACATTGGCAGATTAGGTGCTTTGATAATCGGATTGTTACTAATCGCTGCATGTCCTTCTCAGTGTGTAATTACATTACAGTTTTACTGGGCTATTTTCAAGCAAGTAATACAGAAGTTGACAAAAGGTAAGCAAAATATTTTAATATCTGGAAACCATTGGTTGTAAAGGGGCGGTGGGGGGGAATGCAGGATGGGCAAGTGGTTGCTGGAAGTGGATGTACTAAGGACACAGTGGCTGAGTTGGAAGTACCATATTATAATCAGTAGCATAGCGTGCATATGGGTGTGAAGAGGCAGAATACACCTCCTGTATTGACAAAGTATATTCCTCAATATAATTTGGTCCCATTTGTTATTATGGTAAAGGGTCATCTTACCCCAGAGGTACCTGTACATGGACTGGTTGGTGCAGCTGACCTATGAGCTGAGACATGCAGCAGGTAACAGTGTCTATGGATAGGAGTATGAATATCTAGAATCAACTTGTTTCTCCAGCTCCTGTGGAACTACAAGACCCAGCATGCCCAGTCACGATGCTGGGACTTGTAGTTCTACAGAAGCTGGTGAGTGACACATTGATGAGCTGTGGCTTATTTACAAGGAGAGGATAAACGTCTTACGGTCAGTCATACAGCGACATGTACCGCTCTCACCTCATATTGTATATACTGCTTCCTCCACTCCGGGGTGATGTGAGCGGACAGATGCTCTGCGAACTTCATCCTGAGCCTGGGCCCTCAAGGGCCCCGCTCCCGGCCCTCAGGGACCCGCTGCTGCCTCTTCCGTTGCCGCTGCCGTTGGATCCCGGGGACTGCTCCGGCTCATGTGTCCCGCACCGTCCGGTCGCCTCCCCGGTTGTTGGCGGCGTGTTGCGAAACCTTCTCCTCCTCGCGTCCCTGAATGTTCCGTCGTGTCGTCTTCCTATCCGCTGCGGGAACCGGTCCTGCTGTCTGTGACGCCGCTCTCTGGCTGCTTCACAGCATCTCCCAGCTCTGCCTCCTCACTGGCCACGCCGCCATCTTGCCAAAACTCCCACTGCGTCTGCGCAGCTCCCGCCCACACTCAACGTCAGTGCCATGGCAACCGCATACTCTGGCAGTAAAGAAAGTAGGCGTGGTTTACTATGCAGCAACCTCCGAGCCGGGTTTGATGGAACCAAAGCATTTTACATAGGGCGGGTTTGGCAGCGATACCACGCCCCTTCTGTAATTTTGGAGCCTATTGTCTTGCTGCACCTCTTTATGGGCGTGGTTAGCACATTCTCCGCCCTCATGCTGGTTATTATCAGTGTGTTCTAAACTATGAAGCGGAACGGGGGGTTCTAATGTTATCGGAGGGTAAAACCAGTCTAACTGTACAGTTGTTGTGGAACTACAAGTCACAGCGGGCCCTGCTTATATTTATAGGTCCAAAACAATTCAGAGTTACAGGTTGTTGTTTACCTCTCTTATAGATAGCGAGTGTGTCACAAACGTCAATAACAGCTCTGTGATCCCGTGATTGCAACCATATAATAATAATATTTATTATTATTATTATTATTATCATATATATATATATATATATATATATATAATATCACCAACCATATTACACAGTGCTGTATAGAGTATATGTCCTCATTTACACCAGTCCCTGCCACAGTAAATTTACTGAAGCCAGAAAAAAATTGTCAAATACTTCCTACTACATACTAAACAATCAGCAAACAATGAATTCATAGCATCATCATCATCATCATTTATAGCATACCTGCACTTAATTTGACAATTTTCATTTTGTAATTATTACTATCTGATTTTAGTTTGGGCTTTATAGTTAGAATGCCTTTGTATGATATACCAAATGTAAATATTGATATACCAAATATACATATGATATATCATATGCAAAAAATATATATATATATATATATATATATATATATATATATATATATATATATATATATACACATATACTAGATAAACTCAGCGGTAACTGCTTTAAACTGAAATGAAATTACTAAATTACTGTATTAACAGAATTCAATAACTTTTTTATACATTGCATTACATGCAGAAATTTTAGCAGTGGAGTATAATGAATAAATACCTATATTATCAATCACTATGTTAAAAGAATTAAGATTTTTTTTATACACTACATTATTTGTATAACTTCTGCTATCAAAGTTACATTGCTGGGCATGGTTCCCATAAGATGCTCTGATATATGTGGCTGCAAATAACTGTCACAGTTTTCAGACCACCCAGCTGGTCACAAGTTCCAGGTCACCCAGAGGGCTGCAAATATCTGTTACAGTTTCCAGAACACCCAGCAGGTGCACAGGGAGAGTTCACTATCACAGTTTCCAGAGCAACCAGCAGGTGCATAAGTGTATTGACAACTTTCACATTTTTCAGAGGACAATGGTAAAGTATTGTTGGAAATGACGCCCTGCACAGACCACAGCATCATAGAAATAAGTTACTCATAAAAGTTGTACTTATGTTATATATAGATACTGTGTGCTCTGCAATCACCCCTTGCACTTTCCCAGTCATTCTCCTCCTTAGTGGTCCACTCCTTCAACCTCCTCCACACCTTCACGTTGCTATCATCTATCACCCCCTTCGTCTGTTTCCCAATTCCTTGATAATTTCGCCACATGGCTCCCACACTACGTCTTCTCTGACTTCAACATTCCAATTAACAAACTCATTAACCCTGCTGCCTCAACACTCTTCTCCCTCTTGTCCTCATTTAGCCTCTCTCAATTGACCTCTTCACCCTGTCACAGACAGGATTTGATTGATGGACACTTGGTGGTATTGATGCTGCTAAACTTGGAGACGCGCCTCTGGTTCTTCTCCAGGGACCTCTGTAAGGAGGTATGGCTTTTGCTGCAAGAGAAGAGCAGGTTCTCCAAGCCAGCTACCAACGAATTAGGCGTAGTCGTACAGTCTGAAGTCAAGCCGTGCAGGATGCAAGGTACCAAGGGTTAAACCAGAAGGGTAGTCACGAAATCGGGAGTCAGATTCCAGGAGAGATAAATAGAGCCCAAAGGAGAATCCAAAATCAGGTTCAGGGATAGCCAAGTCAGAAGCCGGGAGATCAGTCAGGAAGCAGGAGCAGAACCTGAAGCATAAGGAGACCTGATACTTTGGCACCCTTATGGTGTCAGAGGCTCCCATAAATAGGGGCAGTTAGGCCCTGATTGACCAGAAGTGGTCTCGGTGATCAGAGCACAGCTGACCGCCGATAATTAAGCTTATTAGCGTCCCAGAACGCAGAAGCTACAACCCTTCCCCCCCTTCGGGTGCCGGCCTGAAATAGAGTTAGTGTCCCATTGCTAGGCAATGGTACGCTACCGCGGCTGGAGAGAGGAGGCAGGCGGCTGTCCCCGGCACCTAGCGGAAGTCCGTGGTCAGAGCCTGACACCCCCTCCCATAACATTGGCTACTCCCTTGATTTAAGTTGTTTCTCACCTCTGTTCTGTCTGACATCAATAACTCTCCCTTCTCTCCTTATCATCACCCTCTCTTGCCCTAACCAGGCTGTTTTACTTTACAATCGCAACCTTACCTCTGCTCTGGACTCCGCTGCCTTCGCTGTCACTCTCAGCCTACGATTATCCCCACCTCAACCGTGGCTAAACTAACCTGCTATCTACAAAATGTTCCTGCACCTGTTAGCGTCCCTGGAGAAGGGCACGCTCTCTTGCTCACTTCAAAAATCTATTTTGCAGTTCTGCGTTTTCACTCTCTAAGCAGTCATTCTTCAAATCTTCAAACCCCCGGTGCCTCTCACCACCTTCAACTCCCACCTCCCCCCCCTTGATTTCTACACTTGACTTTACTACCCACTTTACCACCCACTGCAAAATCTCCTCCCATCAGGCTTTTTCCCCCCACCCCACCTCACCTTGTCTTCCTTTCCCCTGTCTTGGGGGGATAAAGTTTTTGCTCTTCACCCCTCCTCTCATCCATCCACCTGCCCCCTCGACCCTATCCCTCTCACTTCCTTCAATCCCTCTCTCCTGATGCTTGCTACTGCATCCCCAAGTCCTCAAACTGTCACTCTCCTTCGGTACCTTCCCCTCCTCCTTCAAACACGCTCTGGTTTCCCTCATTGTAAAGAAACTCTCCTTTGATCTTGCCTCTCTCTCAAACTACCAACCCATCTCCCTCCTCTTTTTCGCATCCAAGCTTCTTGAACCATTTCCCGCTTCAGTCTGGCTTTCTGTCTCTCCATTCCACCAAGTCTGTAACAAGCTCTTTACTGCCAAATCAAACGTTAATGTCTCCTTATAGTTCTTGACCTCTCTGTGGCATTTGACACCGTTGACTACCCTCTCCTCTTACAAACCCTCCTCTCTCCTGGCTTTTTTATCTCATAGTTCACCTCCTACCTTACCAACTGCTCCATCTCTGACACTACACCTGTCTCCGCTTCCCCTCCTCTCTCCCTTCCTATAGCGTCCCCAGTGATCGAAGTGGAAATTTAGAAGTGGCGGTATGTAATGGGAATGTAAGTGAATGGAATTTAATAGTTGTACAATAAAGGCAGTAGGAGAAGTGACGGTATGACATACCACCGTATACACCCCCACTTCTACCACTGGACATCCCCCAAGACCTGTTCTCTGCACCCTGCTCTTCTCCCTCTTTTTTGTTCAGTGATCTTATCAGCTCCTTTGGTTTCCGATACCACCATTTTGACAAAATGCCTAGGGCGCCATGGACCCTAGCACCGGCCCTGCCCATGGAAGCAAATTAAACTCTCTTCTATTCTCTCGTTATCTTTCGTCTTGATCACTGTAACCTTCTCCTCATTGGCCTCCCTCATACTCTTCTCTCTCCACCTCAGACTGTCTACAACTCTGCTGCCCTCTCTCACCACTCTACCTCTGCCGCCCCACTCTGCCAGTTGCTATACTGGCTCCCTGTACCCTACAGAATTCAAATTGAACTCCTCACCCTCACCTACAAAGCCCTCAACCACTCTTCTCCCAACCTCATTCAAAGCATACTCCCTCCTGCACACTCTGGTCTGCCTGGGACCACAGCCTCACTTCCCCAACTCCCATACATTATACCTGATAATTCTACCAGTTGGTTGGAGAGACTTTACAATTATAATTAGAATCTGTCCTTTGAATAGTATATGCAGACGAGAACGGGGTTGTGGCAGTATGCCATTACATCCACCTGTACTTTTTATTAAAATTTTTAGGAATGTGTCCTCTAAAGAAAATTATTGCTACTTGTTTTTTTCTCTATTCGCAATAGACATTTATTTGCCTAAGCTAAAATATCAGCCACGTTAATCCAGACACATTACAGTGTTGCGGCATATACTGGCATGTTAATAAATAGATACATACTGCATAGCTGCACTGCAATTAATTCACATACATATTGCGTGCATATTGGATGACTGTACTTTCTACTATGCATTATTTCCAGCATACATTATATATTCTAATTGCTAGAATTAAATCAGCATTCCCATTTACTCATTTCATTGTCACTGGCCTGATCCTTTTTAGTGGAGCCCCAGGAACTACATGTTTAAAGCTTTTCTGTAGTACAGCACCGTTTGAGAATAATTATCTAAACTTCATCCGGTGGTATACCGTAAACTATTTCAGCATGTGGGGCCTGATTCATTAAGGATCTTAAATGAAGAGGATCCTTATTTCAGTCTCCTGGACAAAACCATGTTACAATGCAAGGGGTGCAAATTAGTTTTCTGTTTTGCACATAAGTTAAATACTGCCTGTTTTTTCATGTAGCACACAAATACTTGATAGCTTATTTGTACACCGAAATTTAAAGTTGATATTTGTGTGCTACATGAAAAAACAGTCAGTATTTAACTTATGTGCAAAACAGAACACTCATTTGCACCCCTTGCATTGTAACATGGTTTTGTCCAGGAGACTGAAATAAGGATCCTCTTCATTTAAGATCCTTAATGAATCAGGCCCGTAGTTCTCAGTGCTCCACTAAACGGACCAGGCCATTGAAAATGTAATATATAACTGGGACATAGGAGACAACTTTTGAAAATGATTGGGGAGGGGGGGGAGGGACTACAAAATGAATGCATTGAAATGGATAGTGGCAGCAACACCACAGTGCTGGCTCCTTTATCCTATCAATGGAAGACTTCTGTAACTAATCAAACCATTAGTGATTCTGTGTTGTAAAAATGGAATGAGGGATAATGTTGGCTTTGTGCTATATGGTAGCAATGTATATTTCTAGGCTTGCTATCTGTCTGACAGTCATTTGGCATTCTTATTTTAAAAGAAACACAAGGGCTCTGGACAGGATATTTAATGTGTCTGTTATTGTTTTTTTCTTTTTCAAAAGTTTTCTGCACCCAAAATTAAATTCGTAGTATTGGGTGCAGTTCAGTGAGTTAAAATAAAAGTTATACTTACTGGGAATGTGCCATTTGCCACTTTCACACAATTTCTCAATGCTTCTTTATGCTGATCTCCTATACACTCCCTGTGAACTTCTAACTTGAATAAATAGGAAATATACAGGACAGGTCTCCACACAGATTGGCCGGGATGAAACACATGAGCAGCCACAATCCCTACATCTGTCTCATTGGAGGGGACTTTCTCTACATCTCTTGGATCGTGACTTGACCCGGTCCCAAGACATTTGAAAGACATTCCCTACAAATGGGTGGTGCACCCACCTACCTCTGGTGCATTGAAATGGTGTTTATAGAGGAGGGGAAAGGGATTGAGGCTGCTATGAGCTCCAGAAGCACTGGGCACTCCTCCGGGGTGACATGGCACTGCCCAACACAATATAACCAAAAACCCACGTGACATCACCATTCCCACAGTGCATTACAGGGTCCTGAAATAAAAACTACAAAAGTTGGGAGTTATGCAATAAGAATACAGACCAGGGGGTAAATGTATGAACATGCAGGTTCTTCAACATTCGCGTGTTCAGTGTGTTCGGCGATTAAATTTCAAGCGGCGCTGGATTGTAAAGAGAAGTTTCCCTTTACAATGCAGCACCGCTTGAAATTTAATCCCTGAACACGCGGGTGTTGAAGAACCCGCATGTTCATACATTTACCCCCAGATTGGGGTCCTCAGCATATCCAGAAAATGACACATATTTGATGAGTATAAGTTATTTTAACTCAACCTTTGTCAGTACAAATATTTTGGTTTTGAGTAGATTTCTTCTTTAATGTCTTCTCTTGCTCATACGTTATTCTCTGGTCCACCCACATTGTACTTCATAACCGAATGCAGTAGTGCTGGTTCCTCAGAACACTGGGACACTGAGCAAGCAGAGTGAGAGCGTCTAATGTCCTATGTTGTCAAAGAAAATCTAGTAATCAACAGACAGTTCTGCAGACACAGAGTTCTATTCAGAATTATGTCACTGCTGGATATAGTGTGTTGTACATGGCTGGGTTTTAATATGTTGATCATTACTGTGTATCATGCTTGGAACTGCTGAGTACAATGCGTGGTCCTGGCAGAGTGTAATTTGTTTGGCACTGCTAAGTACGAAATGCTTGTTCATGACATAACTGTCCAAATGTTTTACATAAGTGTTGCCCTATTTTTCTACCTCTGTATAGTTGTTGTTGTTATTATTATTATCATTATTATTATTATTATTTATTTTACTTTATTTAACATTAGTAGTTTTTAATGGTGTTGGTGGTTTTAAAGGCCTTTGTCTAAAAACGGACATGGCTCAGTGTGTACTCAGTGTTTTAATAGTAAGAACATATGGTACACAGGATATTGGGATCACGTTCTAAAGCATACTTTCCTATTCTCTTGGAATGTCTGGGATACTCCTGAATTTCTGGGAGCCCGCCCAGACCCCAGAAGAGTAGTTCATTTTTCCTGATCTCCCACAAACTCCTTGCGAAGTAGAAGGAACAGGGCCATGATGACGTGATTTGCTAAGCATTGCATCATCATCATCATTTATTTATATAGCGCCACTAATTCCGCAGCGCTGTACAGAGAACTCATTCACATCAGTCCCTCATCATGCACCCCACACTGCATGATGACGAGATTCACCCCTGCATTTGCCCCTTGAAACCTGTCCTCCGGCATCTATTGGGGTGTACCCTGTAACTTATACTTTATTCAACATGCCTAGTTTAATTGTTTATCAATAATTGATTATAAATATTGTTTCCCCAGGTAACCCTTCTTAAGTCTTGAGAACCCTTAATGTCCTATACAAACAAAGGTATTGCAATTTGGTTTTCATGCACTTTAATCTTTGAAGACACTCCCTGGTCTGCTGTGCCTTTCCAGTCCAGCCAAGTTGTCTTACTGCAAATCTTTTTTTCCTGTGTTGGTGTCCTTGGATTCCAGAACATGACCTTGAACTTTGAGTATGAACCATCGTTGATACCTGTCCCTGGCATGAAAAGGCTATTTTTACATGAAGAGACAATTATTTTCATGTATTCTCATCATTCCTTTCTCTAATGGTGCCAGGCAGTCCTACACCTCCCTGGCATACTGAAAGAGGACTTAGCATCTTATTGGCACATCAATGGCAAGCATGGCAAAAACAAATTAATTATTTTACAAAGAAAATTGTTACCAGAAAGAATAACACAGTTTGGTAGCTTTTTTTTATTATTATGTTAGCAGATATCTAAATATCATATAAGGCACTGGTTCCCAACTCCAGTCCTCAGGGACCCCTAACAGTGCATGTTTTCCATATCTCTTTGCTGGAGCACAGGTGTAGTCATTACTAACTGACACATTTTATAAGATCCACAGGTGCTCCTAATTATTTCACTTGTGACCTGGAAAATCTGCACTGTTAGGAGTCCCTGAGGACTGGAATTGGGAAACACTGATATAAGGGTAGATACTCAACACACTTGACCTTTGACACCTTGATGATAATTGAATGAAATGTAACCCTTTCACTGCCTTGGTTCTATGCCAACAATGCGCCTTTTGACGATACTTAATTTTTCACAGCTTCACAGGGAATAGCTTTTACATTTTTATTCTACTCCAAAGAATTTTTTTATGTATTTATTTTCAGGAGAGATAGAGCTTTATTTTGGTACCATAGTAGAATAAATATTTTTATAATTTATGGGTACGATACAGGTAAAAATAAGGGGATTTTTTTTTTAAAATCACTTTGTTCGTGATTCTTGCCTTAGGGAGTTTTCATGAAATTAATTCAATTTATTAAATATTCACATTTTATTCTGTGACTCCTAACTTTGATGCTAAATATATGTACTTTACTGGAGATCTGGGGGTAAATGTATGAAGCTCTGATTTCTGCAAGCCAAGGGAAGTCGACGACTTTGCAGGGGAAATTTAAAGTGGCGATGGCTTCTAAAGGCCATTTAAACCTGGTATGTGTTTTCAGCCATAAGAAAATATATTAAAATGTGTTTGTATAGGTTTATTTTAACTTAATTCATTTTTTCATCTAAAAAGATCCCCCAGATTATCTCTTTCATGAAATGATAATTAGTGTCTCCAACCTGTCACCAGGGTGACACTGTGAGGAGATGACAGTCTCTATGAGGTCACTTTCCCTATGTGTCTAAGTAGCGTTTATTATTACTACTATTATTATTATCGTGGTTGATTTGTAAGACACCACAGTGTTGAAATAAGAGGAGCGGCTGTGACTCAGCATGGAGATTGGACAAGCAGCAAGGGTGTAGAAGTGTGAGCAGTACAGGTGGGAGTAGGGTAAGCTCTAATTTTGACCTAAGATTAATATCATGTTTTTATGCAGGCTATACATCAAAGTATGCAAATACAAACTTATATATTATGACTTTTGGGGGAGACTGAAGATCTCAGTCCCAATCCCAACCTCAGGGAAAAGGATCTCACCATGGTTATCAGGTTCCATGCTAGTTCAGTCCCTGCAGGGCTCACCGTTTGGGGTCACAACTCATTTCCAACATAACATGGTTGCTTTGCTGCCGCTGGCACCTGGTTTCTCATATCACCTGACATTACTGCAGGACACAAACTGCCAACTCTGCATGGAATCAGTTTGGCTATAGGCTCAGTTCATAACCTGCTGCATCCTTTTCATCTCATCTGTGTAAATTTGCATCAGGGACTGGCCTAAATTCCTGCTGCTAGTAATTAGTTGAAGGCTTATTTAAGGCCTATTTAAGCAGCTTCCTGGAAACAACAAACTTCTAGTTAATTGAGCCTCTCTCCTTGAGCCAACACTCCAGACGTTGTTATCTGGCTGCCTTTCTGCCTGGTTCTCAGACAACTATCTCATCTGTCTTTGACCCTTGGCTCTCTGATGACTTCCTTCTCTGGCTTTGACCCCTGGTGCTCTGCCCTGGATCCCTAGTTAATCCCTCGGCCTGCTACTATATAAGTCCTTAGACCCATTCTTTGCATTTAAAGGTACAGTACTTATTTTCACTAAGGACTGTTTCTGTGTGTGCCTGCTACTGGAATCCAACATCCCAATATTTAAAAATATAAATCCTATAGGCCTTGTAGCGAAAGTGGGCCTGAACACCATCGTCTTCTAACGGATCTAATAGCTCAACGGGTTAGGGTGTAATAGGCCCATCTCTTTTTGGAGAGGACCTTGGAAACCCACCCCCCTGCGCACTGTAACTGTTTTCACAGGGTAAATGTAGAGCCACACCTTGGCTTCCAAAAACTAAAACAACCAAAAGCAGAAGCGTAGCTTTGGTCCTGTATTAGTGATCTCTATTGGCAGAAACTGTTGTGTGTCTGTAACAAGTGCCAGCAGTGTCGGATATGGATTAAGCCACACACGTTTAAACTTAACCAAGGTGTTGGTTTATTGAACAACTTGTATAATGGCTGTGCAGCAGTATCCTGTAATTTTGTATACACATATGCAGATGTTAAGCACTTCTGTTATACTGCACGTCTGTGCACAAACATTATGGACAGTGTTAGAACAGGTATATATATATATATATATATATATATATATATATATGTAATATATATATAGTATACACTGGATAAGAGAAGTGTCCTATTTTCCACAATTTCTCCAATTGTTAATTTTGGGAGCTACCTCCTCAACTTCCATAGAGAATGCAGAACTGCCTATTGCAATGTGCACACTTTTTTAGGGAACACCCCTCAAAGTCCACCTTTTCCACCCCCGCCACCAAATTGAAATAGCCCGCTCCGTCAAAATTAAATGTAATGTTGCCACTTAAGTAAAAACTAGACAAACTTGTGCATCTAATCATCATTTAAAACGTTAAGTCTTGATTTGCCCAACTGCTCCCACTGTTTTGTGCAAAATTTTGTACCCTAGTATAAGCTGCCATTCTACTATCAAATCCATACACTTACCTGTAAAATTAAGTGCATGAATGTGAAAGCAGGTGCCTAATGTCTCACCAAAATAGCATCAATAATGCACGATTGTAAATGACCATTTTTGTGAAGTTAAACAGGAGCTGAGGGCTGAACCAAATCATGTGCATGGGGGCTGAAACCTCCAGTTAACCCAACAATGCATTGCTGGCAAACACAAGCTCAGTGTTACAAGCAGGCCCGGCGCTCCCATTAGGCAAGGTTAGGCACTTGCCTAGGGCGCCGGGCTCTGGAGGGCGCCACAGAATTCTAAAATACTTTAAAACTGTGCGGCGACCGCTGACCATACCTGTCACGGCCGCCGCACAGCATTCAGATGGATGGGGAGGGGGGGAAGAGGCTATTTTGTCACCACCGCCGCCTCTCTGCTCCGTCTCCTCCCCTCCACTGACTAGTGTCAGTGAGTGGAGGGGAGGAGACGGAGCAGAGAGGCGGCGGTGGTGAGACAAGGTAAGGAGAGGAGGGAGGAGGGCGGCGATTTTTGCGGGGGGGGGGGGCGCCGCTTTTTTAAAAATGCCTAGGGCGCCGTGGACCCTAGCACCGGCCCTGGTTACAAGTCATCACATGAGTATTAACTGAACGTTTTTCATATTAAAAAAACAAAACAACAACCATCATAAATAGAAATTAAATATTGTTATATGATTTTTTAGAAAGTTTCCTAAATAAACTGTGCTTGTAGATTACCTTTGGAGATCATATTTATCAGCCATAGATCCAGCTCACTGTTTGTAGTACAAACTTTCATTTCAGAAAACAGTTTTTAATTGACCAGTTTAACTTGACTATGACTGGATTAAATGCTGTAAACTTACATCTATGTGTACAAAACATGTCATCCTTTCTGATGCTGCAATCAATGTTTTCATTCTGCTATTATACTTGAGAAATACCACTTGTCCCCACGCCCTGTAAGATTTGTTTTAAGTAAATATTATAAGGTCATAACTATTCTTAATGAACTGTTCAGTTTATTGTTTTTATGGTTGAAATCCCTCCATTCAATCTAATATAGTCGTTAATGGATGTTTGTTTCTATTTAAGTCATGTGTCCATTATCAAGTTAAGTGGTAGGTGGATGTGATATGACACGGTCCGTTACAAACTTTCTTCTCAAGTATCTCTAATTAAGCTTGGCAACTAGTCTCTCCTTCCTGTGGGCATATATATATATACTAGGAAGAATATAGGCGGAAATTCAGCGTTTAGCTACTTTTCTCTTAGAGCACTCACTTTGATTTTTTTACTGAGAACAACTTATGAGATATGTCTATCTAATTTATTCAGCATTTCAAAGAGATCATGTTACAACACAATTCTGTTATTTTCCCAAGATGCATTTCTTCTGACATACTTACTCTACTTTGAGCGACAAATGAAGACATAATGCCTCAACTATTAGCTGCAACTTTCATTAAATTTAAAGGAGAAGATTTTTTTTGTTGATTCAGTTGTGTCTGACAAATTTGTAATTGGACACAGCACTTTGTTTCTGTCTCTTATAAAGTTGCTTGTTTGTCTTTCTCTAAACAAACAAAGCAAAAACCACAGGCAAGGATCACAGAGCAACGGAGGTCAAGAGTACAAAACTTGTAAAACAGGTGGAGCCTGGAACTGTGCCTAATGACACGCACAATAAGCCAGCAAGATCCTTGCAAAAATGGGATTAATAGTGTTTACTCAATGGGGATTGCTGTATAAGTGTATCAGAAGAGGGGAAATAGAGAACATAGATGCAAATGTAACTGCTGCTGTGATCCTACTACAGAGCAAATCCCATCAGGGCATTTATAGCATTAAATACATCCAGCTGTAATTCAGACACATGTCCATTATCATCATCATCATCACCATTTATTTATATAGTGCCACTGATTCCACAGCGCTGTACAGAAAACTCACATCAGTCCCTGCCCCATTGGAGCTTACAGTCTAAATTCCCTAACATACACAAAGACAGACAGAGAGAGAGAGAATAGGGTCAATTGTGATAGCAACCAATTAACCTACTAGTATGTTTTTAGAGTGTGGGAGGAAACTGGAGCACCCGGAGGAAACCCACGCAAACAGAAGGAGAACACACAAACTCACAGATAAGGCCATGGTCAGGAATTAAACTCATGACCCCAGCGATGTGAGGCAGAAGTGCTAACCACTTAGCCACTGTGCTGCCCACCACCCGAAGATGAGCACATTTATTAATTAATGCAGTATTATGTAGTCATAACTACTACACTATCCCAGTGTCACTATCAAGCAGCCTCCCCTCTTATAAAGTTAGAGCCCAGCAAAAAAATCTGGATTTGCGGAATATGATGTCAGCAACATTAAACACTTTGTCACGGCTGCACTGATAATGTGGATAATACAGATGACCCTAGTGTTATTAAGGATCTGGTGATATGGATGAAATCCAAGATTCATTTTTTTTTCTTTAGATCAATAATATACTCAGCTTAATTAGATCCAGGCCCCTCCACTTTAAAAAGCCAAAGCCTTGAACATGGCCGGCAGTGAGTTTGAAGTAGAGGAAAGGGAGCATGACGTAGAAAAAGAGGAAGGAGAAGAGTTTTCATTGTTTGAAAGTTTTGTAGAGCAGATGGGGCCAGCATGCATATTGTAGATGTGAAGAAGCCTTGATCCATCCAGGATCAAATGCTCGAAAGCCTGGAAACCAGTAAAAAATTGTAATTCCAGTCTACAATGCTATTTTTAATAATTAATGGTAAAACCTGATGGGCTTTGCCTTTATTAAAATTGCTGTTTTAAATAATGATGGCAAACTCAATGGAATATATCACGAGCCATCTCCTGGACACTGTTTCTAGTTTCCACAATGTATGGGACCCTTGGCACACCTTTCAAAAGTCTTTGTTGCCTGGTACCCAGTAAGCCGCCCCCCACGTCCCTTGACACCTGAGTATCTCTCTTTCTTTCTTCCTCCCGCCTTGACTGAGGGCTCTATGGGGGTGACTCTGCCCCAATGAACTAAAACAACACCCTAACTTGAAATTTGTATTGAAATGAAAGTGCATGCATCACTATTCATTTCAATACAAAGTGATGGTCGGCAGGATTTTGAAACATGATCATTTCCATCAATACCACAAATGGCCCTACAGGAGTGATTACACAGGGGCAATTCCCAACCAGAAAGTAGTCGTACAAAAAGTAGACAAATGCTTGTTTGCATATTTTGCAATGAGTAAATGAACCTTAGTGGATCCACATAGCAAAGTTCACAGGGTAATCTGTCAGTCAGTGGTAATATTTATTTATCCACTGGCCTGTAAACATTGCTGCTTTAAGGTAATCTGAATCTATTCATAAAATAACAAATACTGAGTGAACCTCAAATTGCCTTATATACAGCACATTTAATGTCTGCAGCTCTTTTTTCCATTGAGGAGAGGACATACTGAGTCAGTAGACAGCACAGTGAAAGATGAAGAATATGTCAACTACTCTGTGGAATTCCTCAAATGTCTCAACCTTCCAGACCTAGGAAGATGGCAGAGAGGAAGCATATATTGACCAGAAAGTGACAGGAAAAACCCGAAGCACCTTAAGTGGGGGCTAGGTTTGAGACTACTGATAAGTCATTATTAAAACCAACTTTGATGCCGGCAGTTATCTATTAAGCTGTGTTTTGCTGTCGCCATCAACAAAGTGCAGGGCTAGTCCTTCAAGATGGCAGCCAGGGTGAAATTGAGGAATCCAGGTATCTCACACAGATAAATAATTAATATACTTCTTTCTTCAAATCAAACGGTGCTTTATTGTTTGCATCACAATAACAGCATGCAGTCTTGTCAGGATGACACCAGTAAGCAAGATCACTTTGCCTACAACTCCGCTGACCCTAATGCTAGCGACTGGTCAACTTGCTCAGCATCCATCACCTTGTATAACTGGAAAGACAAGCTTAAATACGCAAAGCTCCTCCCTTTGGTCTTATTACCCCATTAGACCCTATCCTCCACATGTGTGTATTAAACCTAGGGTTCTTGGTCTGTTAGAGCCTAACCCTGTACGCAGCTTTCCCCTGCAGATTACCCGGGAACCCTCCTGTCACTATACATGAGAGGTGTGGAAAACAGGCCTCTTTGCCACTATAAATATATATATATAACCAAAAACAGACGTAGATCCTCTGCACTCTCCTTGTACAGACTGGGGTGCAAAAGGGGGTTGCCCACATTGTGTAGACAAAAAACAGGGATACTCTGCACTCTCCAGACAGATAATGCTGTACTAAATACTTTTCTATATTAAAAACAGGCAATGTTAGTTCCACATATTGCAATATATGTTAAGCTGACCAACTCACGCCAAAGTCTTCCCAATCTGGTCAGTCCTATCATGATCAAATGCTATGCTATTCTATCAGGGCTTAAGGCTTACCTGCACACAGTGGCGGATCCAGGGGGGGGGGGGGGGGGGGCGATCGGGGCTTGCTGCCGACAGCTACACACTGTGCAGGTCTGTTCAGCAGTGACAGTGTGCTGCCCGGCTGCTCTGATTGTGTTTTAAACACAATCAGAGCAGCGGGACAGCACATTATCACTGCTGAACAGACCTGCACATACTGTGCAGCCGCCACCAGCCTTAGAAGTCGGAAAGGGGGCGGGGCCTAAATCGCCCGCCCTACATCGCCCGGGGTATAGTCATTTCCTAGATCCGCCCCTGCCTGCACACAGCTTTTAAAGGCAAGTCTTTTCCTAGCACTAGCAGCCATGGGAGACCTGGGACTCACCTGACAGAAATTGGAATTAATTAATGTAAAGAATGGGGTGCAAGAGTGATGGGACTTACATTGTATAAACAAAAACAGACATAGGTCCTCTGCATTCACCATGTACAGATTGGGGTGCATAGTCTTCTCATTTTTGGTCATGATCAAAAGCTACGTCTGTTTTTGTTTATACAATGCAAGTCCCATATATATATATATATATATATATATATATATATATATATATATATATATATATATATATATATTATATTATATAATCATAGTTGAAAGCCTTTAGTTATAAAGGTGAAAATCACAAATTACAATGATTAATCAGTTACATTAAATCCTGCAAAGATGTCTGTGTTACTGATTATTATGATATAAATTATTAAAATCTTATTACCGGCTGACTTATTACCATTACATAACTTTTCCAAAGGAATCATTTCAATAGTAAAAGCTACTAAAGTTACTTCTTCATTTACAATGCATTTGTATATATGACTCCAGTGCTTCTTTGTAAACAATGCTGTGAGTTCTTCTGGTAGGTGTCAGAATTTTGAGGTTCTGCTTGTGGCTGGCTCATGAGCCTGCAATGTATAACTGTCAATGCAAGAAGAACAGATCCCTCAAACTGATCCTAGTTACCTGGAAAGACTATCCCTGCTTCTTGCTAATGGGTTTGGCAAAATACTGATTGTTGGGGAACGGCAGGCACCTAAGCACAAAGGGTCAGCTGCTGGGTATGAGAGGTATGATAACACACTGTCCTATTGCACAACCTGTTAGTATGGAGGCTGTTATGATGTGGCTGCTATGACCCCATCTACAAACCACGCACTTGTAGATGGGTTCCGTTGCACAGTTGTGGGGCGTTGAGATCCCACAGCAACATCATAGGAGCCACAATGTTCAATGTTCTAAAATTGTCCTGTTATGACCGGAAGGCTTTATACGTCTGGTAAGTTGAGACTGAGTAGGGGATGGAGTATTCATCATTTAGCATATTACCTACTAACATGGTATATTCTTTCCAAGCATCATAGCAAGCACTCATTGATGGCTGCGGACGGCAATGTCATTCTATGGTGTTAATATGGCTCATTTGCAAATCCATACTGCTGGTTGAAATAGGGCACCAATGTGCTTTCATTAGTGCCCAAACATGTAGTTTTATTAAGTAAAGCCCCAGACTAAACTAACTCACTATTATGACATCACATGATTCTGTCTGTCTGGAGTCATAATGAGTGCAGAGTTGAGTTGAAGCAAATACCGGTAGGTCTATTTCTAGAATGAAGACTCTAACCTGGCGCGGCTTGAAGGTATTTTGAAATTTTCTAATCAAATGTGACTTAAAATCTATCAATGTGCAACATTTCAACTTTGTAGGTCTTCCGGAATTGGGCAAAACAATTTTTGGAGATACATACTCCCACTCTGTTTGATAGCACAGGCAGCACGTTGGCTTAGTGGTTAGCACTTCTGCCCCACACCAATCAGTTTGATTCCCATCCAAGGCCTTATCTTTGTGGAGTTTGTAGGTTCTCCCCGTGTTTGCGTGGGTTTCCACCGGGTGCTCCGGTTTCCTCCCACATCCCAAAAAACATACTGACAGGTTATTTTGCTGCTATTAAATTGCCCTTAGTCTCTCTCGGTCTGTATGTGTGTATATTAAGGGATTTAGACTGTAATCTCCAATGGGGCAGGGACTGATGTGATTCAGTTCTCTGTACAGTGCTGCGGAATTAGTGGCGCTATATAAATAAATAGATGATGATGATGATAGTTTAGAATAGGCAGACAGATAGTCGTATCCTTTCATCTAACAGCTTTGAATAAGCTGTACATGTCACGGCCTTACATTATAAATATCTTCTGTGATGTCACTTACCTTCAGTATAAAAATGACTGCTTAGCAGCTTAGCAGCTTGACAGCTGCCTGTAAGCATGTATATACTGCCTATAATAATTGTCCATGTCTACAACATGTCTGCTAGATGTAAAGACACATTGTATGAGGTAAGATAACTTTACACCTGAATAAGACTAGATAGAGAGATAGATAGAGAGATAGATAGATAGATAGATAGATAGATAGATAGATAGAGAGAGAGAGAGAGAGAGATAGATATATAGATAGATAGATATTAAAAGAGCATAATTGATATTAAAAGAGTATAGTTTAAAACCTGTAAATAATAAAAAATCCCAAATTGTAAAGCTTAATCATTTAATCAATTCCATTTAACTCTATTAAAGTTACCAGTTATTATTATATGAATTATTAAAATCTTATTATCAACTGACATAAACTGAAAAATTTAATCTTTTATTTATTTTTTTCACTATAACAATTGTTTCATAGTCAGGGTCATTTTAAAAGGTTCACATTTATAATTTGAAATCTAGAGGGGTAACTTGCAAACTTATCTCAAAATTGTAACATTTACATTGTCGGAAAGACGTACACCACTTGTATTAAGTTTGGTCAATTGTGGTGCAAGATAAAGCAATAATTGGGACATTTCTAGCGGTACAAATTATACTGTCAAAAGGCTTCTTACGTTGTAGTTTTGGGTATAGTAAATTAAGTTAAAATAAAAAATAAATAAATAAAGCAATACTTATATTACAAGCACTGTACAGCAGAATCACTGGGGTCTTCAATGCCTGTAATGGTCCCACACAACTCTGTTCTCTAATCTGACATTAAATGGTAAGTTCATGAGTTAGGGACTCTCACACTCACATGCCCTGTGTGAAACAGGTCAAGAGCTATGAGTAGAGAGAGATGAGAGGTATAGGACCAGTATAGGCATTGAAAGACTTGTCAGATCTGGGGAATTGTATATACATGGTAAGTAATATTGTGTATTTATATTTTAACATATTAACTAGAGTTGTGCGCAGATCCCTGTGTTTTGGTTTTGGTTCTAAAACTATCTTGGTGGATTGGTTTTGATTTTGGGCAAAAATCCTGATGTGTCTGGGTTTTGGACCTGGATTTAACTACAAATTGTAAAACATAGGTAGATTCATTTTGAGTTGTTTTTGTTCTAACATTACTATTTATAGCATTAACATTCATTTACAGTCTATTTATAGTGATCACTTCACAACTGCCACCCCATCATCATCATCATCATCATCATTTATTTATATAGCGCCAACATATTCCGTAGCGCTTTACAATTGGGGACAAACGTAATAAACTAATAAACAAACTGGGTAAAACAGACAAAGAGGTGAGAGGACCCTGCTCGCAAGCTTACAATCTATGAAGGTTTCAGAAAAGCGCTGAAGCATATAAAGTGTGGAATTCTACCTCATTACTAATCTTGCTGGGTGTGATACATATGTTCAACAAGTACATGAAGGGCATTTATAGGGTCGCCACCGTAGTATAGACATGTTTGCAAAGTTGACAATAGGGACATTGAAGTATTATTAGATCGACTATTGAAATGTAGACACTATTATTTTGTCTCCAATTCGAATGTGAAATAGTGAAGCCAGTGAAACAGAGAGTAGTGTTTGACTTTGACTAGCACACCTCCCCCCAAAAAAATATCTCTTGATTTTAAAATCCAAGGGCTAGATTAACTAAACTGCAGGTTTGGAAAAGTGGAGATATTGACTATGGCAACCATTCAGATTCTAGTTTTCAATTATTTAGTGCATTCTACAAAATGAGAGCTAGAATCTGATTGGTTGCTATAGGCAACATCTCCACTTTTTCAAACCCCCAGTTTAGTAAATATACCCCCTAGTGTTTGACTGTGAAGGCAATTGTGTGAGGTGGAGTATCACGTCTGTAGTCTTTTGATGCATATATTTGGCTGTAGTGTCCCATTGTTGCCAACATTTAAAATTGGGGACACTGGAGCATCTCAGTATATCATTTTGACAAGCCACGGAGCACTACAATCATGGAAAGGTTAGTGAGTTTTATTATAACATTTGTAGTATTTTAAATATTAAAGAGGAATTTTATTGTTCAGTTGGTGAATATATGCTTAATTAGGGACATTTCCAAGGACACTCATTTCCAGGACACATCTTTAAAACCTGGGACTGTCCCTGTCACGAGCTACGGAGTAGTTACTAGCCGGTATTAGCGCTGCTGAGCAGGGAGACGTGGAGTCTAACGCACCCCCGTTGTTCACCAGTGACTCCCACAAGGGAGTTTGGGCTACTTTCCAAGAAGGTGCACAGGTCGCGGTTCTCAGAGACAACACCAGTGTAGTAACAGAGTGGACGGGCGTAGTCAATCAATTCGGATCAGAACCAGCCGAGTAGCGAGGTATAAGGGTAGATCCGAAGAATAGTCAAGCAAGCCAGGAGACAGAAAACCGGAACTAGCGACAAAGTACCGAAGCGTAATCCAAAGGGAAGTCAAGGAGATAGCCGGGTCACAACAGGAGCAGATACAGGGTATTGAGCAAAGTGCTGTAGCAGGCGTGTGAACCAATACTATGGCACCCTAGTGGCGCCAGAGACTGCTATATAAACATAGAGGTGAGCCCTGATAGATGGGAGAGGTGCGGCTGAGAAGCACCCCGTTGCCTAGCAACGGGATGCGGTGTCCTCTGCTCATGCACGTGCAGTGTGCCCCAAACAGGAACCAGGAAGTGTCCCGTTGCTAGGCAACGGGGTGCGGCGATCGAGGAGGACAGGCGGCCATCTCCTGCACTTGGTGTCAATGTGGAGAGGGCGCCTGACAGTCCCTGGACCGTTGTCAATTACGGTAAAGCATTACCACATGTACATGTTCACCATCTAAAGATATCCTTGTTACAAACTGCTCTACACTGCTTCTGTACGGTAGATGTACATTAGAGCTCCGATGGACAGTCTATCTTGTGGCTTTGCTGTGACCCCATATTTTCCATTGTAAATAAACCCTCAAACAGTTTAGGAAATATTGAAAGCGGATGACTTATTGTGACTGATGTAGAAACAGCATGACACTAAGTCACGGTTCACTCACACAGTGATTTGATGGAAGATTTTAGAAATGTATAAATAACAAGCGCTGAAACCTTTGCGGACAGAGTCTGCTGATGGATGCTTTACTACGCACAACTGTTGACTTTACTGTGACAGTGTGTTATAAATGATCCTGTGGTCTTTGTGGTATGTCTTTTCCATCTGATAGAGCTTACATATGTCATTGGAGGTCTAACTAAAGAAGCAGAATCATGAAACATATTATGGACTATAGAAAGTAACTTCTAGTTGTTACTATTTTTCTTTAAAGGAAATACCCACCTACCCATCAAATTAGAATGTTCTAATGAGTCGGGATACGTCAAAGGTTACACAGTCACCTCATAAAGAGCAAATAGACACATCTGTAAATAAATGCATTTTATGTACAATTCATAACATCCTAATGTATTTTATGGGGTGGGAAGAAAACATTTCTTTTAATGCTTTGTCATTAATGACTACATAGTTAACAGGTGACATTGATTAAGTTTTTTTATTCTGTGCGTTAATTTGGGACTTTATATTCCACATATGTATTGGACAATCCTGTAGTGTATTGTCTGTTAGAGCAGAGCGCACCTAGACTTGTATTCAACAATAGACGTATCTTCAGATCTGCTCCTAGTTCAATACGATTGTGCGTATGCCCGATTTACATGCATTAAAAAAAAACAACGTCATTTACGTTCGCTTTGCGAGCTTTAATAAAGTAAGCCCTGTGTAACTGGATTGCTGGTCAATAAAGCAAGCCTCAATTTGTGGTTAAACAAAAAGCAGCAGGTATGCAGTCTCTTACACCCCTCCTCGTGGTAGAGTAGAGTGTGTAAGGGGTTACAAATACCTGCCATAATTATACATTAATTTCAAAATGCTGATAACATAAATTTATTTAAAAAGTATATTGCAGCAAGAAGCTTTATTCATACACCTCTCAATGGTTGAAAAACAAAGCACAGCAAAATAACTCTTGCTCCAATCCAACCTATCACTTCTCAGATTTTACCGACCGGGGTAAAGCTGTGGGTTTTAAAAAGTGGAGATGTTGCCTATAGCAACCAATCAGATGCTAGTATATCTAGTTATATTTAGTACACTCTATAACATGACAGCTAGAATCTGATTGGTTGCTATAGGCAACATCTCCACTTCTTCAAACCTGCAGCTTGATAAATTTACCCCTAAGCTTCTTATCTGCACTCTTTTGTTGTATGAAAATTGGGACTTTGGGAGGTGTAGAAATCTAATTGTGATGTAGGTAAATAAATATATATATAGAAAGGCAGAGCCGATAGGTACAAGCTAGTACAACTGACTATAATTTATCATGTAAACTTTTATCCTTTGCTTGAACCATGTTAGACACTGTCCAAGATTCATAGTATTGCTTGTGTGCAGGGCCGTAACGAGGGTGGTGCGGGTGGTGCTGTCGCCCAGGGCGCAAGGCCAAGGGGGCGCAGCAGCCGCCCACTACCTGCCTCCAAGAGAGAGAGAGACATTCACATTCACTTACAAGACTTTGAAGCTTCAACCCTTAAGTCTTGTAAGTGAATCTCTCTCTCTCTCTCTCTCTCTCTCCCCCTCCCCTTCCCAATGAAACATATCACAATATATTAAACTCACCTAAACCTACACATATTAACTGCATAAAATATTAGCCACACCCACTCATCAAATGCCACTCCCACTTAGATGGGGGGCGCCGGTGCCCTGTCTCGCCCAGGGCACCAAAATTTCTAGTTACGGCACTGCTTGTTTGAGCACAGTTTAATTGTAAAAAAATTGTGTAATTAAAGTGACTAAGGAGAGGTATTTAATTCCTGTGTTATCATATATGTAAAACTACTAATTGAATGCTTGGTCTGTGGATATATCTAGCAGTAGGCACAGTAGGTGACATGATTTGTATTAATGTGTAGGGTAGTGTCACTATATTTTGCTCTGTAACACAACTGGCGCATGTTCTGTGTATTACAGGCAGCTAGTGGTTGGATTTCTTTCTGCTTCAAAAATGTGATAACGTAAGGTGCCCATGTAAATGCAACTGAAATGTTTTATGTGCTTATTGGAGCTGAATATCTCTAAGATTGAAATGATTATGTGGTGTAGCATTGTTTTATGTTCATATTGTACTTTGTTCAGACTACTAGTGCATATCAGAGCATTTATTAGCTGTTTATGGAGCAGTACGGAAGACCATAAAATTGTAATATTTTACCATATTTGTAAATCTTATAATAGGAAAAGACATATTGTATCACCTTTTGTGTGTTCTAGTAATTAATTATTTAATTAGGTTACTCATCGGGTAGAACTGTGACAGCAGGCATGAATAGGGCCATAGTCAGAGGAGTGGGCGGTGCAGGGGGTTTGTGGGCATACAGCGAGATAAGGAAACCAAGAATGCAGGGGAGGAGCGAGTGTTTATATGCAGATTTTGTGGTAGGGAGATGATGCCAGCAGTGCAGAACTAATGTGAGTGGAGTTATAAAGACAATAGTGGTAGAAGGCAATTTGAGGTGAAAGGTGAATGAATGTGTCAGGCTTCTGATCAGGGAGGGCTGCTTAGCAACCAGACAGTTGCTTAGCAACCAGACACGGCTCTTCTGGCCATCGCGCCAAGGCGCATGAGCGTCCCGTTGCTAGGCAACAATACACTATACAATACCCCAGCGGCGCCCTGTCACGATGCGCTACCAGTGCAAATCATTGGATCCCCACTTCAATTTAAGGATGTCCCTGGCACCAGCAACTTATGGATTTCCTTTGTGTACCGCTGCTGTCCGAACCATATTGACTCGGCTTGTCTGTGACCATTCCTTCTGGATCTCCCTAGTGTTGCTGACCCGGCCTGTCTGACTACCCCCTACTCTCCATTCCCTCGCTGGTGGCTCAGTTGGAGGACCATGACCTGCGTATCTCCTGCAGCGAAACCCAATCTCCCTTGCAGGGGCCCCTGGTGAAGACCAGAGGCGCAATAGACTCCGCATCCCCCTCTTAATTAGTGTCGACATCAGCAGGTAACTAACAGTATCTTTATCCTGTGACAGAATGAAGTGCATTTTGGGCAGTGTAACATGCCATTGATGAACATGCAGGACGGTTGAAGGGAAAATGGTCAAGATATGCAAAAAAACCAACAACTAATTTTATTGTGTGGGAGATAAGTAAGTGGCGGCAATAGGGAAAAGGGCTTACTGTGCACAGTGTATTTAAATAGAAAACGCTGAGAGATCAGTGAAGCCATGGGGGGAGATTAAAGATGTCTTCACTGCTCGCCGCACGCTGCCTATCAGTGACCAGGAGCCACTGCATCGTCTGATGAACAAGTAAGTGAATTGGGCATTTATTCTGAGCCATGATTGGCTCACCATTCTGGCCACTGATTGACTCACAGTGAATCTGCTGTCACCAATGCCGGGAAGCGCTGAGGGAAGAAAGGACTTTAATCAGGTAAGCAGAATCTTCCTGTCTTCACTGCCAGACCAGTTTCAGTGCTGTCTGCCCCAGATCTTTAATTCTTCGCCCTCTTCATGGGCGCTGCTTCAGGGACACACATTGTCATAGTGGTAATAATTATTTCACTTGTGACCTGTAAAACATGCACTGTTAGGGCTCCCTGAGAACTGGATTTGGCAAACTCTACACTTAGAGGCAGATTTACCAAGTTTTATTTTATTGAAATTGCTGCACATCTCCGGCAAGTTTTCCCTCCAACCCACAAGACAACAGCACCTAAGACAACATTAGCCAATATTTGGCAATAAAATCAAAAAAGGATAAGCCCATGCTTGGTTAAACCCACGCTGTCCACAGTACAAGCTGCGGGGCAATATAAATACTCTACCGTTTATGGAGAAAAACAGAAAACCCAGTTGTTGTCAGATTAAATTCTTGTAGATGTAGGGCATTAAGATTGCCATGGAGCTGGTAAAGTGAACGCAGTATTAATGCTAATCAAAACAGAAAGTAATAGAATATGATGACAAATCCTGAATCTGTGCTTATGCCAGTTTTATCACCCTCTGGATGAGCCATGAATGTAGCTGCATCCATGGTTATAAAGACTTGTGAGTATAACACGTTGGATGTATGAACTTCACACATGATTGAAAAATTGGGACACATTAGGTAACGGCCAGATTTTCCCATGTTACTCCCAAGATTGCCCCTTTTAGATGTCATCATGACTATTCTATGAAAAGCTGGACATTGGGCAGGTATACATAAGCCTGACAGGAGCCTGCACGGAGTATCACACATCGCAATACACCACAAACTCCTATGAATATGTTTGCCTAGGTCATCATAGAACAGTGTAAACAAGACAACGCTACAATGATATGCTGCATTGTGAACACTAGAGAGATCGGTGTTAGCCTGTGGCTATTAGCAAAACCAAAGACAGCAATACAACGCTGAAAATATTTTGATTTTATAGGCAGTGTCAGAAGCTCTGACTTTGAAGGTCACGTTGAAAGCTTCTGCAGTGCCTTAGTCAATAAAACAACACTCATGTTACAAGCCCAAAAAAAAAAAAATCACTAGGGATCTGCTGTTACTTGTGGTATTACATAGACATTGCAGATACCGAGAATGGCAACTTGTGCTCTGTCACTCTTGCTTCCACAAACGTTAAAAGTAACAATATGACTGGGTATAATAAATGATATCTTCTATGGCAATGAGACAATTTTGCATTTATAATTGTTTGTGTAGTATAAATTCATTTGTGTCCAGCTGTAGCCATTATTGCCATTAATTAAAGGGATTGTATCATGAAATGTTATTGTAACATTTGGACCAAATTATTGCATTTTAAAGCCCTATGCAATCTTAGTATATATTAGATATACCAAGTATATATTAAATATCGCACTAGGTTTTTTCTCTAATTTTTAGGAATGCTTACTCCCTTCCTCTTATACTCTGCTATCAGCAATTTCAATAGGATGCTGACACGGCAGTAGAACCTCCTATTAAGGTGGGTCTATCAATTATGATTTTACTCAATACTCCCTGTTCTCAGAGTAGACAGTATGCACCCCTTACACAGCGCATCCACCTCCCCAACATCAAAGGAAGCACATCCACCAATCAGAGGCAAACTCTTTCTTCCCTAAGCCTACTATGCATAAATATCAGACTTGGGTAGGAGAGGACATGCTTGGGATTGGAGAGAAATTTTCTTTGATGTAAGGGAAGGAATGTACTGTGTGCATAGTGTGCATGAATGATAGATGTGACATAGACCAGTCTCTATAGGTGGTTCTATGGAGTGTTAGCATGCTAATGAAATTGTTGACAGGCTGAGCATAGATGAGGAACCGCATATTCCTGAAAATGGGAGGAGAAAAAGAGTAAGTGTCAAGTGCATTATATATAAACACAAGGGGCCTGATTCATGAAGGATCTTAACTTGAGAAACTTCTTATTTCAGTCTCCTGGATAAAACCATGTTACAATGCAAGGGGTGCAAATTAGTATTCTGTTTTGCACATAAGTTAAATACTGACAGTTTTTTCATGTAGCACACAAATATCAACTTTAAATTTCAGTGTACAAATAAGCTATCAAGTATTTGTGTGCTACATGAAAAAACAGTCAGTATTTAACTTATGTGCAAAACAGAATACTAATTTGCACCACTTGCATTGTAACATGGTTTTATCCAGGAGACTGAAATAAGAAGTTTCTCAAGTTAAGATCCTTAATGAATCAGGCCCAAGATTCCATGTTATTGGAAGGACATATTAAAATGCAAAAAAAAATCCATTGGTCCAATAGCTGATTTTCATTTTTGTGTGATGCACTTATCAAATAAAATTACAGTTATACACCCTTTTGCAAGTACATGGTTAAATTCACCTAAGAACAGAATATGAAAAGTGGTAGCAGCCATTCTGTGCGTTATATCAATATTCATGGAAGTTCAGCCTATCTGTTCACTAACAAATAGTAAGATCATAGGTCATACACAGTTATACCTGCCAACATTTCCTGTAGAAAATTCAGGTTCACACCCAGAATTCACCTTAACCAGACCCCTTTCACCCAAAACCTGAACTATTTGCAGGTATGTCCACACAATGGCTGCATCCTGTGTGTGTGGGTGACAGGTGCAATCTAAACATAATTAAATATATATTAATTTTCCAAGTGAGGCTTATTTGTGAACCATAAATAATGGGAGGCTGAAATAGGGGACTTGTGAATAAGTGTAGCAGACACCTGTTGATGGCCATGGCGGTGCGTCATCAGTCTGTGCTGCATCAGTAATATGGCTTCAGATTGTTTCCTTGGTGATCAAGTAGTTTCTTTACTGGGCCCAGCCATATTCATCTGTTTAATGTGTTTTGTTCTTGCACTTAGACACAGCTACCAATCATTCCTTTAGGCTGCTGCTATAGGTTAAAAGTTATTTAAATCCTTCCTCTTCCTGCTTTGTGTGCTGGTTGTAGTTTATCTCACACATACACATTTTTGGTGTGTGCTTGTCTCTATAGCTCTCTGTCTGGAAATTGGATTTTGACCTCGACTTGGATTATTTGGTTTTTGCTCGTATTCTGCCTCCACCAACATTTGGATTACATTCAGACCTTGCTCGAACTCTGCCTTCCTCGACCTTTGTATTACATTCAGATCTTGCTCGAACTCTGTCTGCCTCGACCTTTGGATTACATTCAGACCATGCTCGAACTCTGCCTGCCTCGACCTTTGTATTACATTCAGATCTTGCTCGAACTCTGCCTGCCCCAACCTTCGGATTACATTCAGACCTTGCTCGAACTCTGCCTGCCTCGACCTTTGGATTACATTCAGACCTTGCTCGAACTCTGCCTACCTCAACCTTTGGACTGTATGTTGGACTTTTGTTGAAATCAGACTGTCCTGACTTTGATTATTATGATGACTTCTCACAATAATTTCTGGACTTTTGCTGGACACTGGTGCTTTATGTCCTTGGTCCTCCCTTTGTCACATTCTACCTCCGTGATACTTGCCAATCTAAACCTGCATTACCTAGAGCCTAAGACCATTGAGCACCCAAATACTGGTGAGTAACTCATGCTCTATAAGAACAGAGGCTGCTATAGGTGAAGACCTCTGCAAGCTAGTTCTGCAGGCCTTAGAGTTGGCATACCAGCATCGTAACATGGTGTCATTTTTTATTTTTTAAAGTGGCCTGTTTGCAAATCCTTACTAGGATCTGTTATTTGTTGTAATTGGACACTCTGAGGTAAACTTTCATACACAGTTTATAATCCTGGACTTGCATTGATCCCCAAACATGGATGTATTTTTGTATTAAGTAAGGTGTTTCAGTTTTTTTTTCTGTCAACTGTGAACTAAAAGTTACCAATGAGACAAACTACAACTTTATAGGTCTTCTGAAAGTGGGTTAAACATTTTTCAGACATCCATACATTTAAAACAAACTTTAAAACTCCTAATCACAAGATGGTGACTCAAAGCAGAATGGGAAAGATGAGACTGCACCAAGGTGACATTTTTCCCTCTGAAAGCAGAAGAATCGCCTCATTAGTATAAAGAACACACAACCATCACACGCCTGCAGCTCCGAAAACTGAAGAAGAGGACAAAAAGTGTTATATAATAATGATTTAATGAATTATGAAGTAACACAGATTGTAACAGGTTCAGGAATTGCTATCTCATAATTTTACTTTTGTGAAGTGGACTATTTCCAAGGTTTGGCTGTCCCTGTGATTAGTAAATTAAGGCTATTTGTTTTTTGTTTTTTTTAAAGAAATCTGCTTTGCAGTGAAACATTTTGACAAAGTCTGAATTTCTACAAATCGTGTTTCTCAGCCCCAGTATCGGTTCACGAAGGTTGGGCTAACAAAAGTTTCAGAATATAAAACATTTATTCTTTATAAAGTCTCTTTAACCAAAATTGTTTTTCAAAAGATGTCATTTCTTAGCAACTAACACTTTAAAAAATGACAAAAATATCAACAAATTGACTGTACAATATAAATTAAAACAGCTTTCTTTCCCCAAAAATAGTTTATTGAATCAGAAGTGAGAAACGAGTGCACAGTACTATCAGAAACACACTTACCTGATTCCACAGGGTCCCAGGACAGACCCACCGATGTGGGTGCTGAGTCCCTATGCCATAGGAGGTTGCAAGCTCTCCTCTCCATTGACACCCAGGCACATACACACACAATATTCCCTGAGGGCCTGAGTCATTAAGGAGAGTAAAGCATAAAAAAGGAGTAAAGCTGGGTACACACTACACTGTTTTCGTCCAATAATCGGCTCAAACAGCCGACATGCGACTGCTCGTTCAAAAGTCGGGTCAGTGTGTACAGTGACACAATGGTCGAAAGTCTGACCAAATGGACAATTGTCGCCTCATTTGGTTGGTCGTACTGTTTAATATTTTCGGTCCAATCTCGTTTCCACTGTGTAGTGTGTATAAACTTTCGACCGATCCACAACAGTGAGTACGAAATTACAGTCATTGCTCACGACAACATGGCTGTAAAAAGTCGCTAACGGGACGTCCGTTCTTCCCTTTATCGTCTAAAACAATGCTAGTGTGTATGCAGTCCATGGACCGAGCGATCGGAGCATCGATGGCATGTAAAATCGCTCGGCATAAAAAGTTGGTTGAAATTTCTGTAGTGTGTACCCAGCTTTACTTTGCACCTGGGCAGAGAAAGTAGGTGAACAAAGTGGTTTTATTAGAGACACAGGTAATACAGGTTCAGGATGCAACAACTGGTAAGGCAGTAATATAACCACAGATCTTAGCAGCGGAATAGGCAATACTGTAAAGCGATGGTGAGAAGCAGTAGTCTGCAGATTGCATGGTTGGTTACCTCTGGAAAAGTGGTGAGAAGAGTAGCCTGCAGATTGCAGGGCTGGATACTTCTAGAGAGGTGTTGAGAAAGGTAGCCTGATGGTTGCTGGGTTGGATACCTCTGGAAAGGTGGAGAGACGAGTAGCCTGCGGGTTGCATGGTTGGATACCTCTGGAAAGGTGGTGAGACGAGTAGCCTGATGGTTGCTGGGTTGGATACCTCTGGAAAGGTGGAGAGATGAGTAGCCTGCGGGATGCAGGGTTTGATACCTCTGGAAAGATGGAGAGACGAGTTGCATGCGGGTTGCAGGGTTGGATACCTCTGGAAAGGTGGTGAGATGAGTAGCCTGCGGTTTGCAGGGTTGAATACTTCTGGAAAGGTGGAGAGACGAGTAGCATGCGGGTTGCAGGATTGAATACCTCTTGAAAGGCAGTGAGACGATCCAATCCTGCGGGTTGCAGGATACCTTTGGAAAGGACAGAGATGAGTAACCTGCGGCTTGCAGGGTTGGATACTTCTTGAAAGGCGGTGAGACGAGTAGCCTGCGGGTTGCAGGATTGGATACCTCTGGAAAGGTGGAGAGACGAGTAGCCTGATGGTTGCTGGGTTGGATACCTCTGGAAAGGTGGAGAGATGAGTAGCCTGCGGGATGCAGGGTTTGATACCTCTGGAAAGATGGAGAGACGAGTTGCATGCGGGTTGCAGGGTTGGATACCTCTGGAAAGGTGGTGAGATGAGTAGCCTGCGGTTTGCAGGGTTGAATACTTCTGGAAAGGTGGAGAGACGAGTAGCATGCGGGTTGCAGGATTGAATACCTCTTGAAAGGCAGTGAGACGATCCAATCCTGCGGGTTGCAGGATACCTTTGGAAAGGACAGAGATGAGTAACCTGCGGCTTGCAGGGTTGGATACTTCTTGAAAGGCGGTGAGACGAGTAGCCTGCGGGTTGCAGGATTGGATACCTCTGGAAAGGTGGAGAGACGAGTAGCCTGGTACTGCTGAAATACTTTAGAGCAGACAGCAGGCAAAGGTGAAAGTAAGCTGAACAGGTTACACTGAGAAGCAATGAGCTGCAGAGAACAAAAGCACCAAAATCCACATAGGTGTATAACTCAGGAACAGGGTAGATGAAGCTGTGTCTGCGGCACTGGAATGAACAGCAAAAACACCAAGACAGGTTCACAGGTAAGTATAACCAGGAACAGGAGTCAAAGGAGAATGCTTCCTATCAGGTTGAGTGGCCTGATGATCTGGCCCAGACTGCTGGGTGAGGCTGTCTTTTAAGGAGTAGCAGCAGGTGTAAATCATCCTGAGAAAAAGAGCTTAGTTCAGCAGGAAGGAAAACAGTTCAAGCACCACTGTGGCCCCTTTGGTGGCATGGTGGTACTGCAGGCTATATATATATCCAGAAGGTCCAACATAGCTCCTGGCAACAAGAGCTGCAGGAGGCAGATCGTGACACAATGTTAGAAAACGACTTTCCTGTTCCTGCACTGTCCAGGAGAGCATGGTCGGTATTAGTGCCAAAGGAGGCCGCAGCCTCTCCACTACTGATTTCCAGGTTTGCACAGAAATGATTATATCATTAGCCTGCACCTCTTTTAGCAACTGGATCCATGTGATTGAAAACAAATTACATCATTAGGTGAAATAATTCTCTGAGTGTCCCAGGATATTGTACTATGTGTTCTATAAGAGGTTATTTATGTTAGTGATCACCTGGGGTCTGATCTCATATAAAGAGAGTATATCTGTGTCTCTAGAACTGGGGTGAGAGGATTCGTGAACTGAACGGTGATTCTGTTTGTAACCGGCGTTGGTAGGATACACTGGATAGTTAGGATTTTTTTTCTGTTAATTAGAGCTCAGACGAGCAGGGATTTTTGGTTATTGTTTGACTGCTTACAGGCCAGAAAGCATGGTGAACCTTTTTTCCATGCAAATAAAAGCCAGCGCAGACTGGTTTTAAACCTTTACCTGTGGATTATCTGACTATTAATGCCGCTAAAATCTGCTGAGGGAAAGGACCTAAAATTAAGCCCCTGTGAGATGATCATTATTTTGAAATACATAAGCTATGAGACTTAAATATTACACTTACTTACTGTAATCTGGTGCAAGTTTTGGTGAACTTTTGATGACGATTGCTACTTCATATTTTCTCTTTATGCATCTATACACAGATTTAAACTTGGAAGTATCTTCAGATTAAAACATTTTAAAATCAAGTTAGATATATACTGAATGATTTGGCTAAGAATTGCAAACTGGCTGTAGGATGGGAGGAAGACTGGAAGGTAACGGGAGACAAACATTCAACTATTGCTAAGACTTAGATCTAAAATATATGAAAAAATATTAATAACCACCCACCCTGTTAAAAAAAAAAAAAAACGCACAAACATGCAGACTAGTCTCCTATCTGCCATGAGATTTAATGGATCTATTTACCAAGAAATTTTTCAAAAATTTAGCATCTTCCATTTATATTATTCATTTATTATTTCATTTGCAAGTGCAAAAATGTTCTCTGTGTACAAAGCTTATGCCTGTATGTTTAAATGAGCATCTGCAGATATGCACACTGAAACTATCTAGCTCTATATATCTAATATCTCTATTTATAAACAGGATTTAATCTTTCCAATCAATAACTTAAACCAACTCTCTTAAAAGCTACTTTGAGAAATTCCATTAGACGCTACCTATGTGAGTAATTAGACTGTTGCTCAGCTCTGTTATGTGGTCATGCCATTTCACGTAAACTGACCCTGAGTAATCCTATTTCTCACAGAACTGTCCTAAGATCTTGTGAGCATAGAGGCCTTGGCACAATGGATAAAGGAATGGCCTTGGTGAATCTGGGACACGGCTGGGAGGATCTGCCCATAACCTGGACAAATAAAGGGTGTGACGCATTTTATCTTTTTTTTTTCAGGAATTCTGAGAGGTATGTTATAGTGCCATCTTCTCAGACAGCATAGCCTTCCCATAGCCTTATAATTACATAATATACCAGATTCTACTAACCAATAATCGCAGACGTGTAATGAGTGGTCGAAGTGGAAAGTTAGAAGTGACGGTATGGAAATGTAGAAGTGGCGGTATGAAAAATGTAATGGTAATGTAAGTGAATGGAATTTAATCATTTTAAAATGAAGGCAGTAGGAGAAGTGGCGGTATGGCATATTACCGTATACACCCCCACTATGACAGCTGTGTGAGAGGTTTTGAGGGGTAGCAAAATGTAATTTATTAAATTGGAAACTGATAATGTCCTTAAATCTATCAAAATAGGTGTCATTTAAACACTCCTCTAGTACAAATACTTTTCTAAGTATTTCTGTTCCTTGGATGCATAACCTGTCAATGACTAAATGTATATGTTATCCGATAAATGTTAAATCATCATTTATTTAAATAGCGCCAACATATTCCGTAGCGCTTTATAATTGGGAATGGCTTAAACCACTCACTTATTCTCCCAGATTGTGGTGATCCTGGATTAACAGGAGAGTGCTTACCTGTCTGAAAGATGCTTACCTGTCTGATAGGTGGCTGTGGGCATGCTCAGTGAACACGGAGTGGGCGGGGCATAGTGATGAAATTAGTGTCATCATGCACATTGCTCCGCCCATGCAAATGATGTCATCGTATCACGCTCACCTTTTCTTTGCTTACCTTGCCTCTGCATGTCTTGGAAGTGAGGTATGAAGAGTCAACAAATATCAATTAAACATAAATTTTAAATTTAAGGCAAATATATTTTTCTTAAGAACAGATTTTATCTTACATTTCTACTATCTTTCAGGTGAGTGTGGGGGGGACCTGTTAATTGTGCCCATAAGGGATGATTATGGCACCTATAAGTAATTACTTTCAGCAGCAGAATGACTAGCACAATGCTACAGCTCCTGTTTAAATGTCATCGGTAGTATTGCACTATTGTGGGGACCAAGACTGTTTTCCTTGAGCTCACCCTCTGGCAGGGTAGGATTTGATAAGGGTACCCCATCTACCATCAGTAGGTCAGCACATAATAGCACTTTAGTCTCTATAATAGGCATCAAGTGCAGTCACACCCAGGTTCCATTATCTAAAGCTGTATCTCACACTATGACATTATTCAGGGGTTGTGTACATCTAGCACTAAATGCCATTGTTCCCATATGAGCTCTCCTTACCAGCATGTAGAGCAGAGATAGGCAACATATCGCTCCAGCCCGTGTGGAACTACAAGTTTAGGCATGCCCTGCCAGCACTCAGCTGAAGGGACATGCTGGGACTTTCAGTTCCACAACACCTGTTGTGTGTAGAGAAAGATAAAGGTCATATAACAGAAATGTCCATCCTTCTGTTGTTCATGTTGTTGGAATATTGGTGGAAAGGATTTAACTCCAACGCTAGAATAAAGAACTGCATCACTTCCCTCCATCCACCCATCATCAATAATAACATTTACTGGCAAAGGTCTTGACTATGTAAGATTTTAGGGAAGTGGGTGACTCACAATGCGTATTAATAACATGACAAAGCATGTGAGGGCAAGAACAGTACACTATGTATTTTTCCATCTCTAACTAGGGAAATTTACTGTCTTCTATTTTCCATTAATCCCATTATAGCTTTTGTATAAAGCCTGGGTACTCTTGATTAAAGTTGCTGCCTCCAGTAATCCAATACACAAAAGCCTCACTTTTATTTTATTTGGGGTATTTCATTTATTTATTTTTTAAGCACCTGTGACAAAAGACAACCATCAGGGGCTGGGTAAGAGGAAGCCTGCAGGGACTGATTATCCAATAGGATACTTGGCTGCAGACTAGGGCACAAGGCTTTTGGGAGAGGCGCAACATTTCTGGGGGTGTAAAATTGTGTCATGGAGAGGTATAAACGGAATTTAATTTAAAAAAATAAAAGAATAGTTGTTCTCCAAAGTATAAAGATAAAATTAAAGAATAACGTAGTAAGGTTTTAATCTGGCTGAAGACAATGAGTCATTCTTAGGCGTGAGCTTGAGGATAAGCCAGTAGGAGAGACAAGGATGGTGACAGTCGCCTCCACCTTCTTGTCTTCAGCCTCAGTAGTGCTTGTTAATGCCTATGTTCTGTGGTGCCGTTCTGATTTTAATGAAAACATAATGGGGCATATTCAATTCCGATCCCGATTTGCGGGATCGCGCCGGAACGGCCGCGAACCTAATCCGCGGTACCGCAATAACGTGGATTTTCATTCGCGATATTGCGTTATTGCGATACCGTATTACCGGCCGTAGTGCGCATTTTCCGCGGTAACGCGCGTTACCGCGGATCGGATCGGAATTGAATATGCCCCAATGAGTGGCAAAGATTACCGCGCCCTTTTAAAATGCCAAGTGGTATTTTAAATTAAGGACGAGTTCATTGTTACCTACCGCGTATTAGTCTGGCATGGAAGGTGAAGGGACGCAATAAGCATACTAGCCCAGAGCGGTCTGAACCCTTACTCAGGCTCTGGAAGCTGGGCATCAGCTTTCATGTCATTTAAAATTGATGATTATTTTCCTTTGGCTATAAGGATAAATTCTTCCCAATCACAATTGAAATATTAGTTAAGTGGCTTATGGTATATTGTTATAAAAACATAGTTTAATGTACTGTATAAAGTGTGACAGTTTAGAATTCTTAACTTATCTCAATTATAAAAATGAATAGATTTTGACTACAGTAAATGTTTTTTTTTTATAGAGATGAGCGGTTAGGAGTCGGAGCAATCCAACAGATCCGAATTTTGGTGTACCGAGTCATAACTCGGTTTCTCGCACCAAATTTGGATCTAAAAACGAGGCAAAATGTAATTTCTGAAAAAATGATGGATCTCTCAAGTTTTGGAGCGATATATTCTATGTAAAGCCCTCCCTCCGATTCTCAGCTGCCACTTTTGAAGTGATAGCACGTGGGTAGGAAGTCTGCTGCAATTCTGTACTCATACACTGGCTTGTAGAAGGTTGGACAGGGTATAAGAGGTATATTGAAATAGCTTTGGTTTTACCACACAAATCATTATTATTACAATTATACAATTATACAATTATTTACAAATCAGTCTGCTGGAAATGTGTGCTGATAACTTGGGTGTGACGTGTGAAGCTGGGTACACACTACAGAATTTTCGACCAACTTTTATGCAGATCGATTTTACATGCGATCGATGGTCCGATCGCTCGGTCCATGGACTGCATACACACTAGCCATGTTTAGGACGATAAAGGGAAGAGCGGACGTCCCTTTAGCGACTTTTTACAGCCATGTTGTCGTGAGCAATGACTGTAATTTCGTACTCACTGTTGTGGATCAGTCGGAAGTTTATACACACTACACAGCGGAAACGAGATTGGAACGAAAATATTAAATGGTACGACCAACCAAATGAGGCGACAATCGTCCATTTGGGCAGACTTTCGACCATTGTGTCACTACACACACTAACCCGACTTTTAAACGAGCAGTCGTATGTCGGCTGATTGAGCCGATTATTGGACGAAAACCGTGTAGTGTGTACCCAGCTTTAGCATTGAGTGTGCATCCAATTTCCACCATCAAGGTATCAGGTTTTAGCAGATTAGTTGAGGTCATGTGTCCACGCTACCAAATTCCATCTCAATTCCATTTCTCAAATTTTTATAAGTTGACTTCTATACTTATATATATCTTGTCTGTAATTCAAGATTGGTAAATAAAAAATTAAAAATAATAGATAAAATACCAGGTGAATTAAAAAATTTAGATTGCCACTATAAACTGAGATTAGCAGGAAACGTTATGTACAGTAAGAGGTCTATGTATGTTCCCTTCATACCAGGCAGGAGAGCACGATGAATCGCTTCAGTATTATCACATATTATAGAATGAAACAAACATAACTATTGTTGTTTTAGACGACTTGTTTGCATTTTGAGCCAAATTTTTTTTTAAAATAAAATATTCTGAATTCTCAGTATAGTGCTTGTAGTTATGAGAGGGAAACCTTGGGCTCCAGCTCATCCTCTCATATCTAACTTGCTGACTGTGGAAGTGTGAGACAGATGCAAAGAAGTTTTCAACTGATTTATGCTACAGGAAGTGATACATGAATTGCCATCTGGCCCTATTAACCTTCGAATTAAAGCTGAAAAGGAAAATTTGTGGAAGCCATACATCAAAACCAATTTGAAACTTGTTTCACTTGCTTCTCGCCTTATGCATAGTATTTTATAGTATTCCCATGATTTACAGAATGTGTTAGTGAAAAGAATGTGGCTTTAAAACATTAGTACTACTAATTGTTAAAGGAAGATGTCACACATTACAGGGGAAATACACTTTGGAAATGTCGGTAATTCTAAAACAATCAGAAACAGAATGCAGTGTCTTATAGCATTCTATTATTAACTATATCCATCCCTGCCACAGTGGAGCTTACAATCTATATTCCTCACCACTCAGACACATACCTGGGTTGATTTTGTCAGAAGTCAATTAACCTACAAGAATGTGTTTGGATTGTGGGAGGAAACCAGAGCACCCAGGAATGTACAGGAAGAACATACAGGGCCTGATTCGTCAAGGGATGTATCTGCCAATCATGTGCCTATCGTCTGCAAAATCACTCTGCGCATGCCCAGAACTGGGAGATACATCTGTCGACACAGCCCTGTCTGCTGCGTCCATGAACACAAAGGACACTTACTGCAGCCTATGAGTTCAGAGAGTGAACTGGGCGGGGAAGGGTGTTACAATGTTACCTGTCCTGGTCCTAGTGCTGTCTTGCTTGCGCAGCTGCCCGACACTTCCAGGTGTTGGCTCACGTGGCGGCTGACCGGGGCGGGTTTTTCAAATGTACTGAACCTCTGCCTGCTGACCACTCTCCTGATTGATTCCTGTGTAACAAACATCTGCCTGCTGACCACTCTCCTGAATGATTCCTGTGTACAGAACCTCTGCCTGCTGACCACTCTCCTGATTGATTCCTGTGTACAGAACCTCTGCCTGCTGACCACTCTCCTGATTGATTCCTGTGTACCGAACCTCTACCAGCTGACCACTCTCCTGAATGATTCCTGTGTACAGAACCTCTGCCTGCTGACCACTCTCCTGATTGATTTATGTGTACAGAACCTCTACCTGCTGACCACTCTCCTGATTGATTTGACCGTGCTCCGATCTTGGCTTCCATCTGACTCTGCCTTTGCCTTCCACTTGTGCTCTGCCTTTGCCCGCACGTGTACCGTTTGGCTTGTTGTGATCTTCTCCTGCTCCGCAGTACCCCTGTGTACGCTAGTGCTTTTCTTGTCACCTTCCCTCCGCAGTACTACACCCTGGGGCAACATAGAGGACAATGAGCTATGAGTTCTCTGCAGCAAAGTCTATCCTGCCTTACGGCTGCTCTTGTTGAATACTGGGGAACTCGTTAGACTCTGCACCTCTGAACCTGTCAGCATCAATCAGGGGTAGTACCTAAGCCCTAGTCTCTGGGTTATGTGACAAAGGGGTATTTTGCAGCAGTCAATATACTTTAGAGGCAATCCAAACTCAAGCACACGCAGCCATGCTGAATCCAGTTCTGAGCATCTGAAAGTTACTTGTTTTTCTGCCACATATCTTGCTCCAGCTAACGGGCTAGTTTAAGTCCTGATCGGTAGTGATGACAGTCTTGTATGCATGCTATAACATGTGTTTACAATCACAAGCAACTGTATTTTTTGTTAAGTAGACATGAACAACATTCTAATAAATATGTTTCATGGAAAAAAACAACACTTTTTTTTAACTGTTTTATCATTAATGCCTTTATTATCACCAGGTGACATTAACTAAATAGTTTTTTATTTTCTTGTGCGTTTTTTTGCAAACTTATAATCCACATAGGTAGTGGACGTATCGTGCAGTGTCTTGAGTAGTGAAGCACTACAGACCTACACCTGAATTCAACAGTGCATGTGTCTTGAGATCCATACCTTCATCATCATCATCATTATCATCAACATTTATTTACATAACGTCAGCAAATTCCGTCTTACAATTAGGAACTAACAGTAATAAAACAATACTGGGTAATACATACAGACAGAGAGGTAAGAGGGCCCTGCTCGCAAGTTTACAATCTACAGATGCCTTGCTGAATTTTTGAGTGCGCAAAGCCTTATAAGTATAACAGGGGTGCACGCAGGGGGGTTTCTGGTTCTCCAGAAACCCCTCCCCTCTGTGAAGAACAGTGTCCCTACATAGCGGCACTGTACTATACAGCAGTCGGGCCGCTGTCAAAGAAGCGTCCGCGGCAGTGCTGTATTGTAGCGAAGCTGGAACACAGCAATGCTTACCACTGTGCCACCATGCTGTCTTAAAACCAACTCAAAAGTAGCCTTTTACCCCTGAGATGTTCTGTTTTTACTCCGCCATCTTTTCTTCCCTTGTTTTTGTTTTTCTCTATATATATTTATTCAGTGGAAACTAACAGTTTGGGAGATTATTCTATTAATGGAGCTGATTGCTGGGGATACCAGATCTGGTTAATATACATTAATGACAGGGTGGGAAAATAGCGCAAAATGCATTTGAAATAGAAAAACTAAATGAAAAAATATTTTTTTACAGGATTTTTGGAAACATATAAAAATGCTATGTATTTAACTACTTATTTTGTTTAAAATTGTATATGTTCCATAGGAATGTATGTGACAGTATGTGGAAAACCACTTGATAAGTTAAACAGTACTGGAGTAGCCCATACACTGAAAGAGACTGGTGTGTGATATATACGTGGACTTCCAGAAGAGGGCACAGCCCACTTAGATTGCATCAGTCACTTACACACAGGGGGACAGTCCTTATGCAGGAGAATACAATGTACTATAAACCTGTGGTCTCAGCCACCCCTTGGGTAGGTGACAGGGAAGCACTGAAACTGAAGCAACAAAAAATGTTGCATTTAGACATGGATATGGTTATAAGGTCTTGGAAAAAAGACCAATCTTCCATAAAAAAACAAACTTATTTCAGTGATTATAATTGAAACATTATACAGTGCAGGGAAAAAAAGAATAATTAACCTAATTTGACAGCAAAGTGATGTGACATGTTTTGATTGAGTGTTAATGTTTCCATAGCAACTACAATCATTAATATTCCTAATTCCTCAGTTCACATACATATTTGCTTGCCCACCATTATGCTGCAGTTTCTGTTTATCTCTCTATCTCTCTCTCTCTATTCTATCGCATATCTATCTATCTCATATCTATATCTATCTATATATATATATATATATATATACTTATCTATATATCGCACATCTATATATACATCTATCTATCTCATATCTCTCTCTCTCTCTCTCTCTCTCTCTCTCCCTGTCTCTCATCTCTATCTCTATCTCCCTCTCTCTCTCTCCATGTACCAACCATGCAAGTGTGTACCTATATACCAGAGTAATTATTTAATTTAATAGTGGGTCCTATTCCTTTAAGGTGGGGTGATGAGACCTTTAATTTAATGCTGGGTTGTTTGGGACCTATTAATTGAATGTGGGGCTGAGTTTGGGGAGAAGGAATGTTATTTATTAAATGTGTATACTATTCATTTAATTTAATGTCAGAGCTGGTTGGAGGGAGTAGGTCTATTTGTTAAATGTGATTACTATTAACTGTATTTAAGTTAATGGTTGAGGCTGGTTGCAGAGAGGGAGGCCTAATTATTAAACGTGGGAGATACTGGTTTAACGCTGGGGCTGGTTGGGTCATTCCAAATTTTATGTACCTGTCATTCTTTCCAAGTAGGGCACCAACATTCCAGGATTCAGACAAGCAGCAACTGATCCGAAGACAGCAGCAGCCGCAGGTAGTGAAAATGACAAGAACAGGTAGGAGAGAGCTGGACAGCCTGCCAACTGTCCTGAATCTGGTGGGGCAGTCCCGATTTCGTGTGACTGCAAGGACAGTTGACAGGTGTGACAGTAGTGCACACAATATTGACTGTGTGTCTGTCTAAAATTATATTACACCATAGGGGCCCCCCTCGCAAAGGACCCCAGGCCCTCCAGAGCCTTAATCCAGCTCAGGGTCTGGGAGGCTACAATGGCATCCCTGCGATGCTCTGTTCCTCCACTGAAATTATATATTGTCCCCATTAACCCAGGATTATAAACTGGGCCATGTGTAGTGACTGTAACAATAAGCCATAGTTCCCAACATTTCAAATTAGTTTTCAGGGACACTTTGCTGCTGAGCCAGTGCGTCTAAGTGCATCACACGTCATAGTGTCTTGGTTGATCTTGGAGCACTGCAATCCCTATCATGTCATGTTTCCTCAATATGATTGTAGTATATACTTTATTACATTATAAGTACCCCTCAATAAATATTAAAAAGCCTAATAAATAAGAATAAATAGTAAGAACTGCACCTATTAGGCAAAAAAGGGATTTTTTTTTTTTAAAGTGCTCTTGGTCAATATTGCTATATTTCCCGGGACAAACATTTCTTGAGACAAATCTTAAAACCCGGGACTGCACCTGGAAATGTCAGCTACAGTAAAGATCTACCACATATACATGTTCTCCACATTCTACATCATTACACTGGCTCTGTGCGGTACATTAGACGTTAGAGCTCATATGGACATCTTGTGGCTTTATTGAATAGCCTGGCTGACAATCTGTAAGTGTATAAGTACAGCACTGCAGTGTGATTTCTGGGCCATTGTTCGATGAATGTTCCATACAGTAAAATGTTGCTTTTCTCAAGCTGTCAGATAATAGTGCACAAAGCGTTTGCGGGGGAGTTGAGAGGAACAGAATGTTAACCTGTTCAGAGCACAAGAAATGTAATTAGCAAAAAATAGCATAAAAGAATGAAAGTCTACAGAGGCAATTTTTTTCCGCTGAGATGATGTCATCCTAAGTCCCTCTTAGATAAGCCTATAAAGCTGGCTACATAACTATATAGTGACACTTGTATATCGTAAGCTCTATATATTTCTAACCTCTTCATTGCCGTTTATAACATTGCATTACTGAGAGTTATAATGTTGTCACTAACTATCATGCAGAGATAAAGGGACAGTCAGCCCCTAACCCCCATAGACCTGACCTCACCGCAGCAGCACTAATTAACGTAGATTAGTAAATAAATAAAAAAGGCAACTAGCCAATTCTAGGACTGGCCCAATAGCCCAATTCTAGGACTGACCCAATAGCCCAATACTAAGTCTGGCCCAATAGCCCAATTCTAGGACTAGCCCAATAGCCCAATTCTAGGACTGGCCCAATAGCCCAATTCTAGGACTGGCCCAATAGCCCAATTATCGAACTGGCCCAATAGACCAATTCTAGGACTGGCCAATAGCCCAATGCTAAGTCTGGCCCAACAGCCCAATTCTAGGACTAGCCCAATAGCCCAATTCTAGGACTGGCCCAATAGCCCAATTCTAGGACTGATTAAGAATTTGGAAAGTGGGGCATGCTCCATGATTTTATTTTTTTTATTATTATTTACTTTAAACAGTGCAAACTCTGTGAAATCAGGATGGGGGGGGGGGTCACTTTCCTTTCTTTTCTTATTATTGAATCCAAGTGAAATTCGCTGCAATTCGATCATTTGGAGATGAAATTCATCCAAATTGAGATAAACGGAGCACCGTAAGGTTTAACGCAAACCTCGTTATAACCCACAGCAACTAATCAGATCATAGCTGCCATTGTCTAACACATTACAGAAAGCTGACATCTGCTTGTTGCTGTGGGTTACAGCTCACCTTTACACACTGCACCATGTTAAATAAGATCTTATATGTTGGCGTGCGGGGCTTTCAGAAGTAGTTTCAATTAGGACACTGACTGGAAAGGCGCGAGGGATATGTTGTCATTAGCAGCTCTCAGACTCAGAAACACCTGCCATGCATGTCATATCTAATTTACTACTAGCAAGTAAAACTTAGATTGTAACTATGGGAAGGTGGCATTACTAATTCTGAAATCAATAATCAATAAGTGTTACTAATGCTACAGAATGAAAGACAATTTCTTGGAATATAAAGTGAAAGGGAAATGGTTCCACACGGTAGTACATCAGTAATAATGACATCTATTCCGCATAGTTCTCAGAAATAGAACAGTCCACAGATAAAGAATCAGACACAACAATCTTTGTTTATAAACTCAGTTCACCCTGATTTAAAAGACAGTTACAGGATCTCTTATTAGCAAAACCTATATTCAAAGGCTGGGCTGAGGAGCAAGGGGGCGTCTGCCCACCGTTCCGGGCCCAATACTGGGTCATTATGGGCTGGGTCACCTGATTTTTTTTTCCGTTAAAATGTTCCTAATAGACTGCTGAGTCGAGTCTTGCCCCGGGCTAAAATTTGCCAGCCCTCCCCTGATAGTCCCAAAAATCCAGAAAGAAAGTAAATATTTGCTGCTGTTTGGTGATGGAATACACTCAGACAAGCCCACTGAGTGCCTCTTCCTACTGCCACTGCGATGAGCACTGCCAGAAGAATGATGGACAGGGGAAGATGGTCATTTTTAAATGTAACTAAGCATATTTTACTTATGGTGCTTCAAATTAAGGAAAACCCAACTTCTAAGCATCCCAGTGGGGGGCAATGTCTGATTTGACATGTTCACAAATAACTACTTCTACAATTTTTGGCAAGTTGTCAACCCATCGTGCCATCCCTGAAAATCCCCTTGACAGTTCTATAATAAAAGACGCTCCTACAACAAGACATGACAGTGTAAACTGTGAGGGCATTTAACTGAGAATCTGCAAAGCAGAAGTGAGAAGACTGGGTGTGTTCTCTGAAACACCAGCTGAATATGTCTGCTGGAGACGGATGATGAGTCTGTTTGTAAGCAGTGTGCTTTATGCGGGAACATGTTCTGTACAGGGAGAGGTCCTCCTGGGCATATTTTGCCACTTTAAGAAACTCATTTCTTTTAAACTCATTCAAGTAAACATTGGGCTTTTTTTTGTGTTGGTGCCATGACAGCTTGTAATTGCGGCATATAAATGTTCACTGCCTCGGAATGTTCTGTTGAAGATAATTATGTTAGCGGTAATGCATTAAATCGGCTGTTTCTTTCTCTTGCCTTTACTGACAGTTACAAAGCTAATAGAACAGATTTTCTTTGTCGTGCCTCTAGTATGCATGTTGCTGACATGCGGAGGTGGAACATGAATCTGTTTTCTTGTATGCAGAGAACATATGCAGTATAAATCTCTAGCAGGATGACACTGCTATGTGACAATTAATTCTCATACTGTCAAGGTACAAAGATTGATTTAGACATAGCTGAAAGCTGTAATATCATGGAGAAAGTGATCTTTCAGAATAATAGTAGAAGAACGCATATCTATCATCTATCTACCCATCTATTTCATACCTATTTCATATCTATATCCATCTACATCATATCTGTCTATCTATTTATCTATCTATAGGGAGGAAGGAGGGGAAGACAGCTGAATAACTAACTCACCTGCTGAGATCCGGCACGGCCTCTTTCACCCCTCATGTCCAGGGGCAGGCTGGGCTGGGGGGCAGGGGGCATCTGCCCCCTGGGCTTATCCTATAGTGGATTACCTTGGGTTGGGTCCCTGGGCCACCTGCAATTTTTTTCTTTTAAAATGTCGGATCTTGCCCCCCGTGCTAAAATTTGCAAGCCATGCCCTGCATGTCCCCAAGGACGATCCATAGGTACAATCTCATTAAAGCGATCAACTGCTCTCTGAAGACAGAACACAGCTGCCTGCCTAATCTATCCCAGTCTCTGGGACTGCTTGTGCACATGCCATGAAGAATAGGACTATCTTACCCGTACAGCTCATGTATACATGGTACAACTCACAAAAGCAATTAAACAACAAGGTGACAAACTCAACAGGAGAGATACAGTACAAAATATCATACAACTGGGTACCACCATAGCACTGGGGGATGGAATAACCTCTGTTTGTGGGAGCTGGTACTAATACTGATGAGGTCTGGGGCTAAATGTGGCCTGGGACTAGCTAGACCTTGGGGCTGGATAAGCCTGGGACTGGCTAGGCCTGTGGTTGGTGAGGTCTAGGGTCACATGCGGCCAGGACTGGCTTGGCCCAGGGACTGACTAAACTGGGACTGGCTAGGCCTGAGGGCCGTAGTGGCCTGGGAGTAGCTAGGCCTTGGGGCTGGTGAGCTAGTAGGCTAGGGATATGAGACCCACAGCTGGAAGGGCCAAGGGGTTGCGGTTTGTGGATAATAGGGCCTGTAGCTGTGGCCTGTGGCTGTTATCTTGGGCTGCTGGATGTGGCCTGAAGGCTGCTGGCTGGGGCCAGAAGGCTGGAGTCTGGGGCCTGCTGGCTGGGGCATGGAGGGCTGCTGGTCTCAAGCACACTTGCTCTTGACTATCCTTTAGTTTATCCCATCCATTCTAGTCTAGTCACAGCAACAAAGCTCTAACAAGTGCACTGGGTCCATGTGTCTGACCAGACCCTGGTCACTATAATACACTATGGAATGGGTAGAGGAGAATAACAGAACACAGCAAACATTAACAACGGGATAATGCCGGTCTACCTTCAATGAGGGCCTGACTAAGGGTGCAGCAACGCAAGACACAGGAAGAAATTAACAGGTGTAAGTGACCACTTGAAAATGGCCACCAGGGATTTCGGGCAGGAGACCAAAATGGCAGTCCCAGACCGAGCATGGTCTCTCAATAAACAAGGGCTGGCCTCCTACCTGGTAGCATCACTAACGAATAAATTACTAGGCAAGTATGCTATATATCTATTTCATATATAACTATTTCATATCAATTTCATACCTATCTATGTCATACTTGTCTATTTCATACTTATCTGTTCCTGAGGATCACTCTTGTATCGTGTTTACACCCCAGTAAAAGGAGGCAAACCGAGTAGATATACTGAACACTGCATAACTTTACTGTTCGCTTTGGCAGATTTCCCTCTGCTACGTTTGATAGATGGATATTTTGCAGCCTTATTAGTACTTAATTGGCCGAGTGAGCCATGTCTCCACGTCATGCCCACTGGAGTGATGGGATAATTAGGGTAATTGAGTGGGACAGGGCTACCAGCAGAGAAAGTGAAACACCAGCTTTCTGGAGAATTTTCTTTTGTTTATCATCTCCAAGACCTCAGGCTCCAGCAACAATTGTGTGGAGCCTGGTACTATAATTTACGATGCTTATATAGGCTTAGAGGTGTCTCTTTTTGGATTAAGATTATACAAGTGCAGGTTCTTGCATGAGCGAGGGAAAGCCAGGCAAATTTATATAATTTGTATATGTATTGTGTGTCAAATACAGATGTTCTTCATGTTATGATAAGGTAGGGGAGAGCACTTGCATTTGGAACTGTTATTGCCCCTTAAATGTTCAACCTTTTAGTTTCATTATTCCCTTCCCATGATTCTCAGCGTCAGTATGCGGCGCCTCATGCTGTTCCTGGCTCAGGCTCTAAGATAACTATTCTGGTGCTTTTACATGATGTAGGCGTTGCTTTGATTCCTCTCTGAAAGGGTTAAGTAAGACTTAGAATAAATTATGTCTCTTTCAGATCTGAATCTTTCCTTCGCTTGATTACTATTATTATAATTATAATAATGATAAGGATGCTTGCGTGTTACAGAGCAGCCGGAGAGTCTGTGTCATTATACTCCCCCCTCGGGCTCCCAATAACTGCTTGGGTTTGCTGATTCTATATACTAGGTTTGGGGAACCTGTAGCTGCCTAGTTTTTGTGGAACTACAAGTCCCAGCATAGCCTGCCAGCCATTGCCTACCTCTGATAAAGCATGTAGATAAGGGTCTGATCATTTTAAATGAAGAACCGTTCCAGTCACGTGACCTCAGACTTGCACTGAGTGTGGCCATGTTTGTGACTGTATTAAAGGGCAAATAACAGAAGTGTTTATAACTAATTATTCCTATCATGCTCTGTTTCACCCCTGTATAGGAGGTGCTCTTAGGTGTATGCACAGGGTGGGCTCAGGAACACCCTAATGTTGGACCCACCCCCTTCTCCTAACTGGTTATATCTCTTTAATAAACTGAATAGCAGAAAGCTCCGTTGTGAGCCCATTACCACTGGCATCTGATTAACGCCCCAGAATGCTCTTCCATATTCTTGAGTGACAAATTTAAAATTGTTCAGAGGGGAACAGATGTGTGATCAGTTCCCCTCTAGAGCAGCACATTGGCTGGGAAGGAGGTCGATTGATGATATTATAATTTATGAGGCTGCGGGATGAATGGAGAATAATGATAAGAATAGGTTAATGGAACATGAGGATGATGATAACAGTGGGTTAAAGATGGAGCATGAGGGGTTAGTGACTGATGGAGGATGAGGGGTTAATGAAGTATGGTGATGATGAAAGGAAGGTTAAAGATGTAGGATACGGGGCTAATGATTGTTGGAGGATGAGGAGTGAATGATAGATGATGTAGGATGAGGAGTTAATGATTGAAAGATGAATGCTCAGCTTTAAAAAACTGACCCTAATGAAGTGTGCAGCACATGCCTGTATCTCATACACTATTTACTAAACTGCGTGTGTGATGAAGTGGAGATGTTGCCTATAGCAACCAATCAGATTCTAGCTGTCATTTTGTAGAATGTACTAAACAAATGATAACTAGAATCTGATTGGTTGCTATAGGCAACATCTCCACTTTTTCAAACCCGCAGTTTAGTAAATAAACCCCTGGGTCTCATTTATGAAGCGCAAAAAGGTTAAAAGTGGCACAGATATGTGCCACAAGATGGCGGCATCAGTGGAGGAGCAGGTCTAAACTCTCTGATGGGAGAAATTCTACAGAGTGAGGGTGCTCCTTGCTAAATCCTGAGTTGGTGCACTGGTTTGACTAGTTTTGAGACTATTAAATTAATATAAAAAATGGGGAGGGCACATTTTTAGGAGCGATTCTTTCTCTGAGATGGTATAGATTGAATCACCCTTTACTTTTAATAGGATGCATTTTGTGCCTTCTAGTTGAAAAAGTAAATTAGTAGGTTAAATTTGCTCAATATAAAAAAAGCACACAGAAGAGCCATATAAACAGTTCTGATGTCCTCTCACTCCCATAATTAATTTAAACTGTAAATTAGGCTAATCAAAGCAGATGAAAACTAAAATATATCATATGATGTTTCATAAAAGGGGTTGCACTGGACTTTTTAAGTGATGTTCATACTTTTGCATAGAGGAACGCTTCAGATTTTTGTCAAAACAAAGGCATTGTGCACTATGCAGCTTTATAAATTAGGTCCAGTATGTGGATTGGCTAATTCATACACAGATGCAGTGATGTCATAGCGGCTTAACTGCAGTCTCCACTTTTTAACCTGCATTAGATGTCATTAGCACATCCTAAACATGTGGACTCAGATGTTGATGACGGAGTGGGGCGTTAATACTCCAACTTGAACTGAACTTTTTAAGAGTTGTAGTGGAAAGTCAAATTAAGCCGTTAACATTGAACTGAGCTGATAATGTAACTTGAGTGATTTAGTGGCCTTTTAGTTTCACATAAGCACAAAAATATTGAGAATAAAAGGAAACATACTATTTATTTTTAATAAAATCCCACCAATCCCAACTGACAAAATAGAGGATGGGAAAAGTAGCACCCATTTGTCAGGAGTAAAATCACCTATGTTAGCATCATGGTATGAGGAGCCTCCCCAGTCAGACGCAGATTTGAAGCAATCTCCTGGGTAGTAATCTTGAGTAGGTCCCGGCCACCAGGAACCATTCCAGTGGTTGTCAATGTAGAGTGGGGAATGAAAGTGGCAGCTCTTCAATGGATCATCTGTCCAATCAGCTTCCACTTTTTTATTTTTTTGAATATCAACTAGAGTCTCATCTTCCACTTTTAGCGCACACCCTCTGTTGATTTCACCAGGTGGCTCCACCTCCTCAGCCCTTAGAGTGTGGTTGGGGTCCTGTGCTGCAACCTGGGGTGAGAGGGGAAAAACAGAGTTCTGATTAGACTTTGCATGATCTGCTTCTTAAGCTTATCCTTATCTTAGCTTATGTTTTTTAAGCTTATCATGGGCAGCACAGTGGCCTAGGGGTTAGCACTTTTTGCCTCACAGCACTGGAGTCATGAGTTCAATTCCCAACCATGGCCTTATCTGTGAATGTTCTCCCCGTGTTTGCGTGAGTTTCCTCCGGGTGCTCCGAGTTCCTCCCACACTCCCAAAAAATCATACTGGTAGGTTAATTGGCTGCTAACAAATTGACCCTAGACCGTGTGTCTGTGTGTATGTTAGGGAATTTAGACTGTAAGCCCCAATGGTGCCCACTGTACATGGCCAAACCTTCCCTAAATGTAGAGAGGCACAACTCACAGATACATATAAGTCTGCATATAGGCCCTAATGGAAAACACACTTTACATTTAAATTTGTACTTATTTCCAACTCCATATTGCTGTACAACTTTCTTTTTTGTGACCTTCTCATAAAGCCACATTTGCTGATTCTGGATATACTATTTGCAAAAATTGCTAGTTCCTGTCTAGCTAGGTTACTCTGTATCTATCACTCACATGTGCCTAATGCTAATGGGAGCCAGGGATGATGTTAGTAGCAAGGACTACTATCATTTCAGACTGAATGTCCTCATGCCAACTGCAATGTCCAGCCCACAAGTAGACAGGTTAGAAACAAGTTTATAAATGCTTGTTTTTCCTGCAGTAACTTAATACTGAAATAAATTGCAGATTATCTTTAGCAACTGGGAGACAGGAAATAAAAATGTGTAGTATTCTCTTAACTTATCAAACTGAAAACAAGCACATTTTGCTGGGATGATGACAATGACATCAAAATACAGATAATTCTGCCACCTGAATTAAAACAGTTGGTGGAGCTAAAATGTTGGGTTATGGTATTAATAGCTGAAAGTCCGTAGATTTATAACTGTTCCCTATTTAACAATGCACCCTGGCTACTAAAGTTTATTGCCGGCACGAGGAAGTCTATTTACCATGTTTTCCGCCGCTGTACTCCTTATCGCTATTGTCAACTCAGGATGCTTTCTTTTTTGTTGTTAATGTTATTTTGTGTTTTGTTATATTTTTTTTTATTATTTTTTTAATAACTTTATTATTATTATTTTGTAAATTGAATCTGGAATTGGTAGCCCAAGTCTGTGTTTCCAGTTCCAGCGAACGAGCATGCGCACCAGGCGCAGATTCGCCCCAGACTGGCCTTTTAATGTTAAATTGGGCGATTTTCTATCTTGTCAATATTGCCCAATGATATTAAATAGTCCCCAAATCTACAGAGTAATGAGGCAAATCATGGAGAAACATCAAGCAGCTGATGAACGTAGCTCAAATATATAACATAGGTCAGCATTTCAGCACGACATGCATTCTAATAATTAATGAAATTGCATTACCAAATACACAAATTCACACAAATTACAAACATATTTTAATTTTCTCTTTCTAAAGAGATAATCTTGTGTACGTGCTTGTAGTGAGTGACATGGGCCTGCTGTACAGCTGTCTTACAGATTCATACAGCAGATCATCAGTAGTCCTTACACATCCACAGTAAACAAGCTTGATCTAGCTTACCAAGGCAACAAGGAAAATCCTGCAGATATTCCATTCTAGTGGCACAACAGACCTGCTTGGAACAGTGCTCTCTTCCTGCTGGATAAATAAGCTTGACAGCCTTGAATTTTGTACTGTTGATACAATGTCTCACAGGTGCAGTAATAAAACAAAAGTCTAACATTGACATGTTTCACATTACTCAAAATCACCATAACAATATGGTAAAATAAGCGACCAAACCATCAAATTTACTAAATGCTGATTTGTTTCTATCCCATTGAAATTAATTGTAAAAGCTCAGCCAATCACAAGCAATGTTTATATGCTGGCCATGATTGGCTGACTAGGTACTGATTTTCAGCCCCTTTGAAAGCAATGTTATTTGCTTCGGAGGTGTCACAAGCTGGTCCATGCCTGCTGGGGTCCGGTACACTTACCTGGCCACTCCCTGCTCTCTCTGGCACTGACTGCATCTTGGCTGGATGCCATCTTGGATTTGGGTATGTGCATGCGCAGATATGTTTTTCATTTGTTCTGTTCCTCAGCCATAGGCTAATTAATTGAGCATCCTATTCATTTCTCCCGGTTATTTAGGGCAACTGTTCATTTCCAATGGTGCCAGATGTTCTTGTCTTATAGCCTGCTCAGTTGTGGCAAGTTTGGCTCCTTGAATCCTTGTATCCTCTATCTGCAGTTCTCCTATTGTACCTAGTATCCAGCGTCTCCAGCATACAAGCTAAACCTGATAATCCTGGTATACCTGTACCTGCAGTTCTCTTTATGTGTCTGGTATCCAGTAACTCCTGTTTCTTAGCTAAACCTGGAAATCCTGGTATCCTGTACCTGCAGTTCTCCAGTTGTGCCTGATATCTGGTTACTCCTGTTTCTTAGCTAAACCTGGACATCCTGGCATCCTGTACATGCAGTTCTCCAATTGTGCCTGGTATCCAGTAACTCCTGCTTCTTAGCTACAGTAGACCTAGTTATCCTGGTATCTTGTACCTGTAACTCTCCATTACACCTGGTATCCAGTATCTAATGCCTCTAAGCTAACCTGGTATCCTAAACTCCCAACATCTTCTCCAAACGATCTCACCTGGTACCCATCCGGAGAACCGCGATCTGTGCTGTGAAGTAGCTAAGTCCAAACCTCTTTGTGGGGGTCCATGGTGAACACCTTCACCCCGTTAGACTCCGTGTCTCTGTGGTGGGTAGCGACAAACCGCGCAGACCCTGAAGAATCCAAAAGACCCGCTAGTTGTGTGACATGAGCCCTGTGGAGAGCACTAAGAAATAAATATTATTATGGACAGTGATGGAACTATCATAACTGCAGAGAGTGCAGCCTCAGAGAGAGGAAGGGCCAGCAAGGCCCCTCCAGAGGTGAGCTGGCTACAATGGTGATGTCATATATAAATAGTCTATGACGTTTATAACTGATGATAACTGCACTCAGACTTCAGTGTTTAATAGATGGGAAGGAAGACCAAACTGTTTCTTGACACAAGCTATTGGGGACATTGAGATTAATTAATTCCCAAGAAGTCCATATTAATCTATATGAATAAAGTTCTCAGATAGCACACCAATGAAGCATATGTTTGCACCGTATAAATAAAAGATAATAATAATAATAATAATAGCAATATATGCCTTAAATGGCCCAGGTAATGCCATCAGACCACACCTTATATTGTAGAACTGACTGGTAATTTTCATGAGTGTTAGTAACTACAGTGCCATAAAACAGAAAACATTGTGATCAACCTTAAATAATGGCAACAATTTATTTATACATAATCAAACATTGGTAGTATGAAGCCTTGTGATGAGCCTAGGATTTGCATATTAAGGCATGATGATATATATGTGCATATGCCTAAGCATATCACATTATATGCAAGTCCTGGTGATCCAATTTGGGTTACCATTTGCATCATCATGATCAGGCTGCTCGATGATACAATCCCTCCACTTGTCCTTAAGACCTCTCCTCTGAAAAAATAATCAGCGAGATCTCCTCAGTGTAAGGGTACCAATATGTATACTACTGACCAGGGCCATCTTAACAACATTATGGGCCCCCGGGCAAAGCAGTGCACCGGCCCCCCTAGATATAGATATAGATATATAGATGTATACAGATACAGATAAAGATTATAGATAGATGTACTTGCTCAGTGACCCTTGAAGGTTTTTTTTGCAGGTTTTTTTCTTTTGCAGGATTATTTATTCTCATTAAGAGCCGTGCCTATGGGGCCCCCTTGCCCGTGGGGCCCCCGGGCAGCTGCCCATCGTGCCCAATGGAAAAGATGGCCCTGCTACTGACATTATTCTAGGGTCAAGGGATAAAGGTCTGAGTTTTAGCTATAGTTTTGTACCCTCAAGCTGTACTATCACAGCACATAGGCACAATGTATCCATGTGCACAAATCCTTAAGGTGACAGTAACTTGGTATAGTATTATAAAGACAAATGTTTGGCACTATATGGTAGCATTTTGAAGTTTTGGGGTGACATTAACTCTGTGTGACAGACATCGCACTCAGTTGGTAGTTAGGGAAAAAATAATTTGTTTTTGTCTTATTTTTCATTGTTTTTTTTTCTATTTTAATACATTTAATAGTGAGTAGAGGGTCTCTCCCACTAACACTATTGGGTCTGGTGTTATCTGGATCTCATAGCTGGCATGTAAGCTGCTATGAATCAAGGTTACACTTGAGCTCATAAATTATTTAATGTAACGCCCTATTTTGCAAGAATGCACCCATTTATATGGGGAGAGCACTCATTTGTGTGTTACCATGGTGGTGATGTGGGGTTATGAAACGTATGCATCTTCTGATGGGAGGGTTGGGGACCTATAGCATTGTATTTCATATGCAAAATGACTTCACTTTTACACGTCCTCGGAGGCAGAGCCGGATTTAGACCTCATGGGGCCCTAGGCAAGATACTGGTTTGGGGCCCCCTCCCTGAAAAAATTCATAGCACTATAGTTTTTTATCATAACATATACCCCTATTCAGGGGCTGGTTGGCAGATTTTAGCCCTGGGGGGCAAGCAAATAGCAGTGGCCCATAAGCAGCAGCCTATTTTTAAAGGGTGGTCTCACCGCCAGCCCTGGGAGGGCCCTCTGGGGACCGCTGGGCCCTAGGCAATTGCCTAGGTTGCCTAGTGGTAAATCCGGCCCTGCTCGGAGGTGATGCAAATCAGTCTACAATCTGGCCTATACATTCAATGGGCAATCTTTGGTACATTCTAGGTGCACTATATACAAGAAAGTACATTGTTACAGTGGCTACAACAGTTATTTAATCTTCTTGAACTTTCACATTTTGCCGTTTTACAACATAGAACAATGATGGATTTATTTTCAATTTATTCCCACAAATCAACACAAAGTACACAATACTGTGCCAAACAATGTAACCCAAACATTTGTCAAAAAAAACCTGAAATAAAAGTCATTAGTATTTACCCCCTTTTTATTTCCATACTAGATTTCCTCTAAGTAACCAACTTTCTTCCAGTTACAGTAATAGTTCATTGGAGTCCACCTGTGTGCAATTAAGGTGTTAAAGGATTACAGCTTAAATACGCCTGTCGTTGTGACCTCCCCAAGGTCTTTCCAAGCAAAGGCTACAAAATAAAGACAAAAGAACATTCCAAGCAGATCCGGGACATGGTCATTGAGAAGACCAATCAGGAAAAGGATACAAAAATATTTCCAAGGTATTGAATATACCTCAAAGTACAATTAAGTCCATCATACAAAAATAAAGAAGTTATGTAACAACTGTGTCTCTGCCAAGAGCAGGTCAAAGGCAAGAAGAGCCAACAAGAGGCCAATGTCATCTCTAAAGGAGCTATATCCTTTGAGACAGTGATGGAAGTAATTATGCATGGGACAACAATAGCATGCACGCTTCTTAAATCTGGGTTGTATGCAGTGTCGGACTGAGGCATGAAGGGCCTACTAGGGGACTGCAACGCTAGGGACCCACCAGAGGGGGTGTGGCCAGCCATCATAGAGGCGAGACCAGACACTGGAGGGGGAGTGGTCAGCCCATGAAGGACAGCTAGCACCATAATGTAGTATATAAAGAATGCAGTGTGTATGTAAAGAGTACACAGTCTTGAACTGCCCCTTAGATTGGGCAGAACAGTCACCAAACATTGGGATTGTCCCACTAGAGAAAATTTGACAGACTGTCCTACCTGTTCTTGTCACCACCTGTGGCTGCTGGTTTCTTTAGTTGAAATATATTTCTGTCGGCCAACAATCACCATCTAACCTGATGGGGCGTGAGCGCTCTAAAAAAACTTCATATTATACGGTAATTTTGCGCGCGTAAACAGTTAATACGGTACTTACTCGCTGCCAGCGGGCTGAATTTCAGCTCGCTGCTCAGGGAGCTGCGAGATGAAATTTAGCGAGTAATTACCGTATTAACGGTAATATTTTTAGAGCGCTCGTTTTTTGGGGTTTTAGCGCGTTAAAACAAACAATTGAATACCCCCCTTTGTGTTGAGTAGTGAGAATAAATTTCAAATTAATCCATCATAGTTACATGTAGTAACACAGCAAAATGTGAAAACGTCCAAGGGGTGTGAATCCCTTTTACAGCCACTACAGGTGCATGTCTTCAAATGTAGTCAAGACATTCAAACATGTCACAGTGACACATGTGATCAATATGCAAATACGCGCTCGTGATGATGACGATCGCCAGCACAAGATAACTGCCTATGATTGGTTGTTTTCGGTTTCACCTCTGAAGCTGCTGGGTGCTTTCTTCATTGATCGTGCATATATATATATATATATATATATATATATAGGATTTTCTGTGTGTATTTCCCCAAAAAATGTTTCTACTTACATGCGTACGCAAGAAGAAAGGTTATATTGCGCTTACAAGCTGGTTCTGTGTATGTGGGTGTATGTGTGCCTGTCCTACACCTGGGGCCTATGCTACATATGCAGAGATAGATGCATCTTGAGATGCCTGTGACTCAGCCTATGGTCTGACGTATACTATGTCTGTGTGCGCAATAATGGGATGTAAATTACGCCCAAGTTGCGTTCAACTCTGCATCAGGCGCAGTGTGTGTACCTGTACCGTATTATGCATGAGTCCAATGGCTGTAAGGTGAATAAGCTGTATATTTTACGGAGATGACCATTACTGTGTCTGTACATTGTGTAAATGGCTGTGGGAGTGTGGACACAAGGTAGACACAGGACAACGTACCTGAAGCAGCTCTACAACCGCCTATGACAAAAACCACTGCAGGGTGTCCTGTGATCTGTTCATGTTATCTGGTTTGCTGCACTAAATGATGCACTTCTGAGTTCAGTCAGTGTAGTTGCTGGGCTGGAAGTGACATTATATTCTCATAGACTTGAATGACTGATCATAATAGGTATTATAACGGAAAGGCTACAGCTGGATGTGACTATACCGTATTGTCAGCGTCACACTGAATCATAAATGTCAGCAATACTTTTGGATACCTCACATGAAACTGACAATGCTGCAGAATCAAAATGTTATTTTTGTCAAGTGTGTTCCTAATGTCACCTCTTGTCTATAACAGGAAAAATACAGGAAACTGTGGTGAATACATATATGTTGGAGGGAGCTTCATGTTGTATCACACAGAGGGTTTGCCGGAACACCCCTGTACAATTTAACAGCTTGAGATGTTTATATCTATGAAGGATCTCTCTCTGCCTGTTTTACTGTCTGTGGGTATACAGAAACCAATAATAAGTGTGTACTGAAAGCCAAAGTCGTTTTGTGGTGAACCATAATAAGCCCGGGTGTGTGTTGAGAGACAGACTGTGACCAGCCTTCTCTGTACTCAGCAAGGTTGGGGTCTAAATCCCTTCTGAGGCATATAGTGGGTCTTAACTTAATGCAAGTGAGAGCTGGATAATGGTAGCCGAAAGCTTTGATTGCAACTTCTAACGCAGGAGTATTAAATTATGCATTAGTGTTAAAGTGCATTCCTAAGAGCAGAATACGGTGTTAAAGTGATTATTAGAGTTAACTCTACTTTTGCTCCAAAACATAAATTTTTAGAACATCGAGTTTGCTTACCACTTTTTAAAGAATACAATTGCAATTTTTTTATGCCTCCAGCTGATGCGACAGGGGGGCCTACTCATCCCTATTACATTGGCTGTCAGCAGTAGCTGAATAGTTAGCGCCATGTTTCAATGTGAGTTATTGAAAATTATATATTCATTAATCTCAATCTCTTAAGCTAAGGACTACTTTTAAAACCTGGATCTATGGAGGCATAGCCAGGAAGAACTATAGCTGGAAACGTGTCAACTCTACAGTAATAACAAACCATGTATCTAAAGATTAACAACACCAAAGTAATATTTAATAATATTTACATATAACTCAGAGGTGACTGAGGATTTTAGTTCAGGAAGAGAGCGGTACAATACACACCGCAAAGTAATGCTTTTTATCATGTGTGTGTGGTCCCCCACTCTTCCCTGGACACACACCTGTCAGGCGCCGTCCCTGCGCCTCCTCACTCGCCGGGGACGGAAGACATTCCTCCTCTGTGGGGCGCCCCGTTGCTAGGGTACGGGAGGCTTCCTTCCGGCTGGGCCAGGCACATGCGCGCCTGTTGCCACGGCAATGGGACGCGTCTCCTGGCTTCCTATCGGCGGTCAGCGTGGCTGTCCACCAATAAGGAACCACTTACGTCTACATAAGGGAGACTCTGGTACCATTAGGGTGCCAGAGTAACTAGGTCCTCCAGTCTCCAGCACTTCTGTATGATTCCTTGCATTCTGACCGTCTCCCTGTGTACCGACCCGGCATGCCCAGACCCTGCTTTGGATACTCCTTTGGATCTGTGCTGTGCTTCCTGGCTTGACCTCTGGCCTGTTGATTCCGCTTCGTCTTCTGATTGATACCTTGATTGTCCGCACGGTTTTGAACTCAGCCTGTACGACCACGAATTTTCACCGCCCACATAGCGGGTAGCTTCCTGGGAGGGCCCCGACCTGCACGTCGTTTGCCGCGAATTCCAAACTACCTTGCGGGGGTCCCTGGTGAAGACCAGCGGCGTGTTAGACTCCGCGCCTCCTTGTGTAGCAGCGCCAATATCCGCAGGTGATCTTCATTCCAATATACTCCGTGACAACACCCAATGGATGGCCGGAGGCAAATATGGAGGAAGAGTGGGCATGTGCTTCGTCCATATTTGGTTTAATACATGGACTCATCTGAAATTTAGCACTGAAGAACTTACCTGTGTATCCACAGCAGGTCTTCTGTTTCACGACAGGTTTCATCTGAGTCCTACTGGTGCTTATGAAACTGGCATTTAGCCTGGATAACAACTGATAGAGACTATAGGTCTTTTGGGTACTAGACTGGATGGTTCACACCTTATGGCGCCCCCAGGTCTAAGGCTTCTGGGTATTTTTGACAAAAGCTGCCTTTTAGGCAGAAGTAGCTCGGTTTAGAAGACTCTCCACAAAGCTAGAGCAAGGTCTAATTCCAAAGGGAAAATGAACCACCGTTAAGTTAGTAAATGAGAGGTTCTGAATTATTTTAAAATGGCACTAAAGGCAAACATTGAAAACACATATATGCATGAGACAACGAATTGACCTTGCATTTCCTCTCAAAGCAGCTTTATATTACTCCTGTAGTTCTGCCATGTTTGAATAGACGCTAATTATCATTGATGTTCACAAATGGGACTTTCACAATGTGACTTACTCGCAAGCATGAATGAGCCCTTCAAGTGTTGTCCCTTTACATTTCTGATTGTATTCTCTTTAATGAATAATTATAATAACCTACTACTTGCTTCTACTTTCTCTACACCCTCCCAAAAGCTTCTTATTCCTTCTGTAGCACTGTGCACTGATTGGGAACTGTTTAGTGGGAGAAGTTAGGAAAATTGCAGGCTAGGAAGCCCCGTGGAAGATCTGACAATAAAAGACCAGAAACTGCGCCCCCTGAAGTGCCTTTTCAGCTGGTTTGGTGCAGCAAGCAGTGAACTAGCTCTTTTGGGGGGCTGCAGCTTTTTATTTGTAAATTACTTACTTATTTAATTTAATGCATGCCATTTTTTCTGAGATACCACTTCTTTGGGGGAGAATTGCATATAATACTGGAATTTATATTTGATGGCTAAAAGTTTGTAAACCATACTGCCCTACGGAATGCCCTCCAGACATTGCAAGAGAGGTACCCCAGGAGTGTTCCTAATATAGCTGCCACTACCCTCTCTTCCAGATAAGGTTGAGTTACTGTAATGATTTATACCACTGGGTTGTGTGGTTTGTAACTAGGAGGTTGGATCCCAGTGGCTGGGGGCCACTATTTGATAACAACTGATGTTTATTAGCAAGAACTTGGAACGCACACTTAGGGGGATATTCAATTGGCTGCGATTTCTGGTGGCGCACATTGCCGGCCATTACGGTAAGGAATCTCCGCTCATTTACCCTCACACCTCTATGGGATGCCAGGAAAACTGAGCGGAGATTTCAGCCTCAACATCAGCACGATGACTTAAGACAGTCTTAGCAGAAGGTATGCAGCATCAGCAGGATGTTTGCCCGTGGACTGACTCTCCCCCTTAGACAGTCTTAGTAGAAGGTATGCAGCATCAGCAGGATGTTTGCCCGTGGACTGACTCTCCCCCTTAGACAGTCTTAGTAGAAGGTATGCAGCATCAGCAGGATGTTTGCCCGTGGACTGACTCTCCCCCTTAGACAGTCTTAGTAGAAGGTATGCAACATCAGCAGGATGTTTGCCCGTGGACTGACTCTCCCCCTTGGACAGTCTTAGTAGAAGGTATGCAGCATCAGCAGGATGTTTGCCCGTGGACTGACTCTCCCCCTTAGACAGTCTTAGTAGAAGGTATGCAGCATCAGCAGGATGTTTGCCCGTGGACTGACTCTCCCCCTTAGACAGTCTTAGTAGAAGGTATGCAACATCAGCAGGATGTTTGCCCGTGGACTGACTCTCCCCCTTAGACAGTCTTAGTAGAAGGTATGCAGCATCAGCAGGATGTTTGCCCGTGGACTGACTCTCCCCCTTAGACAGTCTTAGTAGAAGGTATGCAGCATCAGCAGGATGTTTGCCCGTGGACTGACTCTCCCCCTTAGACAGTCTTAGTAGAAGGTATGCAGCATCAGCAGGATGTTTGCCCGTGGACTGACTCTCCCCCTTAGACAGTCTTAGTAGAAGGTATGCAACATCAGCAGGATGTTTGCCCGTGGACTGACTCTCCCCCTTAGACAGTCTTAGTAGAAGGTATGCAGCATCAGCAGGATGTTTGCCCGTGGACTGACTCTCCCCCTTAGACAGTCTTAGTAGAAGGTATGCAGCATCAGCAGGATGTTTGCCCGTGGACTGACTCTCCCCCTTAGACAGTCTTAGTAGAAGGTATGCAGCATCAGCAGGATGTTTGCCCGTGGACTGACTCTCCCCCTTAGACAGTCTTAGTAGAAGGTATGCAACATCAGCAGGATGTTTGCCCTTGGACTGACTCTCCCCCTTAGACAGTCTTAGTAGAAGGTATGCAGCATCAGCAGGATGTTTGCCCGTGGACTGACTCTCCCCCTTAGACAGTCTTAGTAGAAGGTATGCAACATCAGCAGGATGTTTGCCCGTGGACTGACTCTCCCCCTTAGACAGTCTTAGTAGAAGGTATGCAACCTCAGCAGGATGTTTGCCTGTGGACTGACTCTCCCCCTTAGACAGTCTTAGTAGAAGGTATGCAGCATCAGCAGGATGTTTGCCCGTGGACTGACTCTCCCCCTTAGACAGTCTTAGCAGAAGGTATGCAGCATCAGCAGGATGTTTGCCCGTGGACTGACTCTCCCCCTTAGACAGTCTTAGTAGAAGGTATGCAACATCAGCAGGATGTTTGCCCGTGGACTGACTCTCCCCCTTAGACAGTCTTAGTAGAAGGTATGCAGCATCAGCAGGATGTTTGCCCGTGGACTGACTCTCCCCCTTAGACAGTCTTAGCAGAAGGTATGCAGCATCAGCAGGATGTTTGCCCGTGGACTGACTCTCCCCCTTAGACAGTCTTAGTAGAAGGTATGCAACATCAGCAAACTGCTCCAATGTTCAGTCCACGGTTCGCTATTTAAGATCAGGGTCACAGTTAAATACTTTATATGTAGGATAGACCATACTTGCCTACTCTCCCGGAATTTCCGGGAGGCTCCCAAATTTTGGGGAGTCCTCACAGACTCCCGGAAGAGCAGACATTCTCCCAGCTTGTTAAGGAGACGGGGCTTAATGACGTGATTGCGCCATTAAGCCCCACCCCCTGTTGTGCAATGGCAAAAATTTCGGCATTTCATAGCAGTGGTCGCATTAATTTAAAAGTATGCGAGTATAGGATAGACTGATTAGTATGTAGAATACTGTATCCAATCCACTGTTGTTGGGAGTTACCTTATAAGCACCACAGCTCAGTGATCTTTATCTAATAATTAGAAACATACCCAGAAACACAATATTATCATTATTATCATTGAATGCATGATGTCTGGGAGAATGAATATCAGCCTGAGATAGGAATACCAACATAGCTATTTACATATGCACTGGTTTCATAATTCCCTAGCAACATAGGATGATGTGATAGATGACTGGTTATATAAAAGCTGTTTCTCTTGCTTCTACAACACCCTATGAGCGATAACAGAGAACCTAGCTCGATTTTACACAATAAAACAGGACTAGGTACACTACACTTAGGATACCTGCTAATGCTGTACTGTAGGGTTTTAGTACAAACATGAGCTTTTTTATATGAAGAACTATAGAAAACCCTCTAACAGGACTGGTCACCTCAGGGAATGGCCAGTCTCAGTTTATAAATCAGATACACCCACTGCTAGCAGCCTGGAGCGCAATTTCCTTCTCTGTCTGGCTTCTTACAATGCATAATCTCCAACTTATGTGGATCCTTAATTGAGCCAAAAACGGAACACCTGTAGTTCTTAATTACAGCTAAAATCTCTACACTCCCTGGAAGCATTTGTATGCAGTCCTTAGTGTGATTCCTGATTTTATTTCTGATGTGAGGTTTGTCTACACCTTTCTTTGGTGACAAAAGAAACAATAGAACATAAATGAAATACAGATGGGTGGTAGGGAGCAGAATGAAGTGACAGCTAGGAATGAATGTAAGCATGGTAGCTAAGAGAGTACAAGAGCTCCCTCTGGTGGTGATTTAGAATGAACATTTATGAAGTACAAAGCATCAACTGCGCAGTAAAAAAACAAAAACAGATTTGGACCTGCCATGTGCCTTGATTTCCACGGAGCAGTGTCGCACGCAGGGGGGGTTTCTGAGTCTCTAGAAACCCCCCCCCCCCTGCGCTAACTAAGTGGCCACTGTCCTATACAGCAGCCGCGGCTCTGTCAAAGAAGCGTCCGCGGTGGTGCTGTATTGTATACAGCACCGCTGCAGACGCTTCTTAGATAGCGCCGCGGCTGCTGTATAGGACAGCGCTGGCGGCAGCAGCTCTCTCTCGGGGGTTTTTTTTTGTTTTTGGGTCGGCGGGGGAAAACACTCCCCCCGACAATCCTCCGTGCGCCGCTGCGGAGGTACATGGGTTTATGGAGCAAGATAGCAGCATTTGCAAAAAAGCAAACTGTTGCACAGGAGTAGGGAAGGGGGTGGGCAAAGCAAAGGCATTCCTAGGTAAGTACAGAGTAAATACTCCGATGTGCCTATTATTATTATTATTACCATTTATTTATATAGCACCACTAATTCCGCAGCGCTGTACAGAGAACTCACTCACATCGGTCCCTGCCCCACTGGAGCTTACAGTCTAAATTCCCTAACACACACACAATTTGTTAGCAGCCAGTATGTAAACCTACCAGTATGTTTTTGAAGTGTGGGAGGAAACAGGAGCACCCGGAGGAAACCCATAAAACACTGGAAGAACATACAAACTCCTCACAGATAAGGCCGTGGTTGGTAATTGAACTCATGAACCCAGTGCTGTAAGGCAGAAGTGCTTACCACTGAGCCACCGTGCTGCCTAGTATTGCTGAACAATCCAAAATCAAGATTACTGAAATGAGTTTGAAGTGGTGGAGTAGCACATTTTTATGGCTGTCCCTTGCTGGGTGAAATGGCATTCAGCCATTTTGACTCTACAAAAGGATTTGAATTTTGCTTCAGCTTAGATCCGATGGTATCCGCCTCATATATTTTAATGGGACCCATTTTGCACCTCCGTCATCGTCATCATCATCATTTATTTATATAGCGCCACCGATTCCACAGTGCTGTACAGAGAACTCATTCACATTAGTCCCTGCCCCATTAGAGCTTACAATCTAAATTCCCTAACTTGCACACACAGACATACAGACACAGAGACAGAGACTAGGGTCAATTTTGATAGCAGCCAATTACCCTACCAGTATGTTTTTGAAGTGTGGGAGGAAACAGGAGCACCCGGAGGAAACCCATAAAACACTGGAAGAACATACAAACTCCTCACAGATAAGGCCGTGGTTGGTAATTGAACTCATGAACCCAGTGCTGTAAGGCAGAAGTGCTTACCACTGAGCCACCGTGCTGCCTAGTATTGCTGAACAATCCAAAATCAAGATTACTGAAATGAGTTTGAAGTGGTGGAGTAGCACATTTTTATGGCTGTCCCTTGCTGGGTGAAATGGCATTCAGCCATTTTGACTCTACAAAAGGATTTGAATTTTGCTTCAGCTTAGATCCGATGGTATCCGCCTCATATATTTTAATGGGACCCATTTTGCACCTCCGTCATCGTCATCATCATCATTTATTTATATAGCGCCACCGATTCCACAGTGCTGTACAGAGAACTCATTCACATTAGTCCCTGCCCCATTAGAGCTTACAATCTAAATTCCCTAACTTGCACACACAGACATACAGACACAGAGACAGAGACTAGGGTCAATTTTGATAGCAGCCAATTACCCTACCAGTATGTTTTTGGAATGTGGGAGGAAACTGGAGCACCCGGAGAAAACCCACGCAAACACGGGGAGAACATACAAACTCCACATAGATAAGGCCTCGGTTGGGAATTGAACTCATGACCCCAGTGCTGTGAGGTAGAAGAGCTAATCACTTAGCCACCGTGCTGCATGTTGGAGAAAAGGTACATTTGTACACACTCTCCGAGCAATGTAATAAAAAGCTTCACATACTCAAATGTGCCCCATGTAATAAACACAGTTCCAGTGTCCCCTCACTCTCAGCGGTGATACTAAAGTGGTACCAAGTACCAGCATGTACATGGGCACAATTGTATGCTGGCACTTGAAGTGCTACCAGTATGCACTATAATTTGTGCTCACATCATGAAATAAGTACTACTGTGTCATAAATACATTATTATTACCCCATAATATAATTATAAAACAACATTGCCCACTTATTATAATGTTAATAATAATCATACATTAATTTATTACCCCTAATATAAACATAAAATAGATTTTCCCTCATAAGATCATTGTTAATTATTTTTTGTTCTCTTAATCAATAAATGATGACTGCTTTCATAATTAAGTGTATTGTGCCTCCTCTTATGTTCTGAATGACATCTCAGAACCACCTCTCTTTTCTAGAGATTTTTCTAGCAGTTTTGCCTAAAACGCACTTTTCAAATTGACACACATCGTAAGTGATTTGATTTTTCAACCTCTAAACCACTGGATGGTAAATCCTGCGGTTTGGAGGTGAAAGCCAACCAGCGATGTGCGGTGGTTTGAAAACCGCCATAAAAATCGCAGGCTTGTTAATTGCTCCTCTGAATTATGTTTTACTTTTCTGCCCAGCAAAGTGGAGCAATGAAGAGGCAGCAAGATAAAGAAGTCAGCTTTAGGGGTGGGCAGGACTGGCATTGTTAATTACTGTCAAAAAAATCCAGTTTAACAAGAATGGTTGTTATTTATCACAGTCTGCCCAGGTGACATAGGGAACGTATTGCGTGTTTTCTTATAACACACGAAATTCGGGCATGCGTACGTCTGTATTCAACTACAAGCGGATCTGAAGAAACGTCTCTTGTTGAATATGACTATAGGTACGCACAGGTCTAATAGACAGCACATACGTCCAATACATAGGGGGAATACAAAGTCTCTAAAGAACACACTGAAAAAAAGTATTCAATGATTGTCACTTGTAAATAATAAAGTAATTAATGGCAATTTCTTTTTCCATTATTTATCACTCCAATACATTTATTATTATGTTATTAATGTATACTGTACATAAAATGCAGTGGTACAGTTGTTCCTAATTTCAAACACATGTTCTAGCGTGCATACACAGCCGTCATCACTAGTAATCGCCACTTACACCCAACCTGTCGCTGGTGCAAGTGATAAAACTTTAAAAACGTACCTTTGAGATGTCCAAAGCTTGTACCAGACGTTGCTGCGAGCACTCAAGCTTGGCACGCCCTTAATGTACACTGACTACCAGCATACGCCCATTTTCCTTCCGGTTCCACCCTGAAATCATAGGCTGTCGTAAGGGTCCTTTGTGCTCGAAAATTAATGGGATTCGGCTGTGTTCCGATTTTACGCAAACTACGGCACGTATCAACATTTATGTTCCTTAAAGAGTCAAGCCAACATGTCCTCTGCTATTTAGTTATCAGTATATATATATATATATATATATATATATATATTTATATATATATATATATATATATATATATAAAACAAGCCCTTATTTTCTAAATGTTATGCCTGCCTTTTTGCCATTGACTGGTTACTATTGAAGGTGCGCTTTAAACTGTGTTTGGAAGCAGAAGACCCCTGAATAAAACAACACAAACTTAGAGGGAACATAAATACTCCACACAGGTACTGCAGCAGCCAGTATCACTATGAGACAGCAATGCTAACCACTGTGACACCTTGCTAGCCCACTATAGCTAACCAAACCACAGACAATTGCTCAAACCACCTCATCCTGCATAGAACAGTTGCAAAATAATTTGCATGACCCCATTCTAAAAATTGGGTCATTGACATCTTTAATTTAGATAACACCATCATGAGTTTAAAGAATGTCCTTGTACAGCTGTCCTCTCTATGGAAAGGATATGGAGTGAGCCTATTTAGAAATCTCTAACATCATAATGCTTGCAATAACCTTAGTTGCAAATGTATCAAATACTTCTAGCTGGTATTGAGGTGTTCCTTCATTAGCCCTGGGGTGCATGGACTCTACAAGATGCTGAACATGTGCCACAGGATGTTGGCCAATGTCAACCCCAAATGTCCCACAGTTATTGCAGTTTAGCTGGTGCTTGTTCCACGAAATGCCACAGATGGTTGAAAAATGAAGATCTGCTGACTCAGAAGGTCAGTGCATTAAAATGGATTTACCATCGTGTTCCTGGAACCATTTCTGGGCCTTCCTAACATGTTGGCATGGAGCGTTACCTTGAGACAAAAGACAATTTGCAGATGGGTTACACTGCTGATGTGTAAGGGATGCACCTGATTAGCAACACTGTTCAATTATCTAGTGGCATTCAAGTATTGCTCTAATCATATCCAAGGAATAAGTGGACGTCCTCAAAACAGACCCTACACCAGTGTTGGCTAACCTGTGACACTCCAACCTTATGAAACTACAAGTCCCAGCATACCCTTCCAGCAATAAGCTACTATATATTGGCAAAGCATGCTGGGACTTGTAGTTTCACAACACCTGGAGTGTCACAGGTTATCCAACACTTCCGTACACTATCCTAACACTGCCACCACCAGCCTGCATTGTTGACATCCAGTAGGGTAGATCTATGGACTCACTCTGCTTAGCTTTGACCTACTAAAACCTGTCTGCTATTCTCTACAAGTCCAGTCAGCCTCTACCAGAAACTTTCTTTCTCTTTTTTTAATATAAAAAATAAAATATTGTTGACATTACATTGATTTGTGTTAGGAAGTGCAACCTATTTATGATGCATTTAACAAGAGGGATATAGATGGCAGAAAAGATGGTACATGAATATAAAGGAGGGGAGAGTTATAATAGACATACATAAACAATAGACATATATAATTTGTTTTAATAAACTTGGAGAGAACTGAGCACCAGGAGGCATAAGGGTTGTATAAATAGATTGAGGGTATGGGTGTATTTAGAGTGGTTTCTCTTTTTTAGATTGATAGGTGTGTATGATATTCAAGCCAAGGCAACCAGATGGAATTTATGCTTTTGATCAAGCAAATCTATCAAATGTAATCTTCTCCATTTGGCAACTTACCAGGTTCCAGTAACAGCTTGCAGGGGAGGAGTTCTGATCTTGTTCCACTGATGAGTCATGGTCACCTTTGCAGTACTCAATTTATGGAAAACCAGTTTGTCTGTATGACTATCAAGGGATTTATATGTTTACAGACTAGGAATGACCAGGGATCTTTTTAAAGATTGAGGTCTAAAATATTATTTTGTTGTAGTACATCATGTCAGAAGGAGACCACTTTGGGGCAGGTCTACCATATATACATGAATGTGCCGTCTTGGTTACAGTCTCTCCAGCATACAGATGGGGAGATAGAGAATATTCTATCAAGTTTTGTTGGGACATATACCATATGTAGTAGATTTTTTTTAGCACTTTGTACAATTTTGATTGATATGGAGTTTTTAGCTGTGTTCTCACCATCTCTGTCATTCAAAGGGCCCTGGGCTCTCTCCACTCTCTTTCGGGAGCGTAGGATAAGGGGGTGCTCATTAAGGTATATAGTTGTTGTTTCATAGTGGGGTGGAGCCAGGTAAGTAACTGGATGGGAGACCACCTGGTATGGTAGTTATGCTGCTCATACCATGCACCATGAAGCTAGTTGTGGCAGGACGTCAGATTCCACGAGTATCCAAAAATACATCTGGGCAATACGATTACCTCAATGTGTCAGCTCACATATAATATGTCAGTGTTGAGCTAGTGTATTGCATTATTGTGCAACATTTGATTCATTATATGTATAGTAATTAAATAAATATTAGTGATTTTATATAGGTTTTTAGTTGGTATACAATATCCATACATACCCAAACATTATATATCCGATTTTAGTATACTTTATCCAAGTAAGCTGAGATTTTGGGAAACGCCCACCAGATATGGTAGTACGTGCCTCTCTGTCCACAATCCCTTCAAGAGTGGAATGGCAGAAGGGACATCAAATCAAGTTTGCCAGCGGTGTAATACCACCTGTAATGGACTTTGTAGGTGTTTTCTTTGAGCAGGGTAGAAATTGAGGTAGATGCTATCTTTTCCCTGATTGTTTCCCAAACATCTTCATTATGTCTCATGCCTGCCCTGGGTCTCCAGGACCTTGTCCAACAGCAACCCGTAGAGTGATGAAATCATCCCTCTTTTCAATGGAGAGAAGAAACAGAGCATTTCAAAATCAATGGGAGTTCTCAGAATCTCGTCTGGTGGAAGGGAGCTCAAGAAGTGTCTAAGTTGTATAAAATTAAAGAGCTTTCAGGAGAGTTCAGGATGTTTACTTATTAGACCTTCAAAGGATATCCAGGACCCCTGACAGAAAGGTCATAGGCAAAACGTATACCTGCTGCTCTCCAGGGCTGTGATGCCATGAGGTGCCCAAGGGGAACTACCCGCACCAGTCAGGGCCATCTTTTCCATTGGGCATGATGGGCAGCTGCCCGGGGGCCCCACGGGCAAGGGGGCCCCGTAGGCACGGCTCATAATGAGAATAAATAATCCTGCAAAAGAAAAAAACCTGCAAAAAAAACCCTACAATGGTCACTGAGCAAGTACATCTATCTATCTCTATATATCTATATCTGTATACATCTATATATCTATATCTAGGGGCCCCGGTGCACTGCTTTGCCCGGGGGCCCATAATGTTGTTAAGATGGCCCTGGCACGAGTGTGTGAAGACTCGGTTCTACACATGTCCCAATCATAGTTGAAAAGCATAGGATAGATAATGATTTGGAAATATTCAACCTATGCGGTTTACAGAGTCCCAAAATGTTATATAAAGAACCAAGCAAAGGTGGATGTTATTTAGCTGAGGTGCATTGCCTGGGGGTGTGATGCAGACCCCCAGATATTTGATCCTTGTTTTCTACCACTTAACTTTCAAATGGGTCGCGTTCTGACGTTCACGGGAGTAGACATTCAGGAGCATCACCACCGACTTTCTATAGTTAATCTTGACAATTTACCATAGTAGTCCGTAATCTCTATCAGGTTAGGGAGATATATATTAAGTAGTTGGAGGATTGATAATACATCATCTGCAAATCGGGATATCTTATTTTCCAAATATCCCACCTCCAGACCCCGAACATCTAGACAGGCTGGAATGGCGACTGCTAAAGGTTCTATTATTAGAGCAAACATTAAAGGGGTCAGTGGGAGGTCTTGCCTGGTACCATTTTAATAAAGATAGGGTCTGAGGGGTCGCCATTAAACAGAACCCTAGCGGAGGTGCAGGTGTATAGGGCATTAATATCCGTGAGAAAGTCTCCAGACAATTCTAAATTTTGCAAGGTCTGGAAATTGCCATGAGATCAAGTCTAGGCCTTCTCAACATCAAGGGATAGCATTATTTCCGGAGTCTTTCTAGCATTTAAGATGTGGATCAAGTCAATGGCCCTGCCTCGTGTTAACCCTAGAGTGTCTGCCCAGAATGAAGCCCACGTGGTCATAGTGAACCGGAGATGGCAGAACCAAGTTCAATCGATTTTCCAGCGTAAAGCTTGAGTTATTCCTTTTTTAATAATATATTGTTATTAAACTCACACATGACAATAAACAACATCGTAAATGCAGTTACAAAGAATATGTGACATTACACGTGATGTTAAATGTACAATAACATATATTTCAAAACATCAAGTAGCTATGATAATTATAAAAGAAACAGACGTATTGTACCATTAGGATCATTACGCTACTTGTCTTGATATTTTGGCACGTAATTTGGAAGATAATAATTTATTTGCTTTATCACCCTTCTGATAAAAGGTTTGTGTCAGCCACCTTAATTTGTTGGCTGCTTGTCTAGACAAGAGATGGTTGGGTTCACCTCTGGTTGTCTTCATTTTTTTGAAGGTAGTAAGGTCAGGGGAGCGTTTGTGCTGGGATTCACTTTTGTAAGGTATCCAATAGTTCAGTAGTTTCAGTTAGACTGTGGTGCTTTGATCTAGCAGCCATGGAGATCAGGTGACCTCTCAGGACTGAATTGTGGGCATCCCATAAGGTCAATGGGCAACCATAACAACATACCAGCTGTTGTGAGTGCCCTACTGTTCCTTATACACATCTGTACAATGTGGTATATAAAACAGGTAGTTGAGACGCGTCGGACCTTCCTGTGCACTTACAGGGGTAAAGTCTGCTACCCACATTCTTCCATGATGCACACCAGGGTAGTTCTTTCTCAGGCGCTGCCAATGTAACTGGAGATGTCAGCGGCCATCTTGGTTTATAGACGTGCGAATGCCCCTCCTTTTTTAGCCCTAGCTCCTGCTCCTTTTGGCTGATGCCTCTTTACCTCCCAATTAACCCTGAACTGTTTAAAGCAACTGAGCTGCAATATGCTGCCAGATTATCAAATGTCTTGCCTTGCTAGCTGACTGTTTTACTCCTGTTCCAGGTAATATTTATCTGTTCCAATGTGCTCCTGGTAATTCCATTAGTTTCCCTGTGTTCCTTTTATGTTCAGCAATCCTGGTATATTCAGCAATCCGCTGCATTCCTGGTACTTTCAGCAATCCACTACATTTCTGTTATAATCAGCAATCAGTAGCATTCCTCGTATCTTTAGCAATCCTGATAGCATCAGCAATCAGTTGCATTCCTGGTATATTTAGCAATCCTGTTATCCTCAGCAATCAGCTGCAATCCTGGTATCTTCAGCAAACTGGTTTTCCTAGTATTTTCATGCATTCTGGTGTATCCCTGGTATCTTCAGCAATCCGCTGTATCATCTTCAAGAATATATCTGGTATCTCTATTTTGCTAATCTTATATTCGCTCTTGAATCCACGTAACTGCCAATCATGTCTGTACACAGGGCTGTGACCTGAGATAGGATAGTATCTAAGTCCATACCTCTTTGCGGGGTTCTTGGTGAATACCTACCTCATGTTAGATTTCGCACCTTCAATATAGAGGTCAACCAGACTGACTGTTCAAATTCAAAGTTCTTGTGTGTTCCTGACAGTACTTTTACATACTAGATAACCAAATTCAGATAAACAGAAAGCATATGTAGATGTATACAGACAGAGACATATACATGTTGGTGTCTCAGTGAATGAGAGACCCAGTTCATGCAGTTGTATTCTGGGTGATGGCCCAGTCTGAATCCATAGATTCTCCTAAAGGTTTCTTTAAGAAGTCAAAAGGCTGAAATATTGAGGGTAGCAGAACTAAAGTCCTAAAAAAACAGAGACTTAGGGGTAAATTTATCAAGCTATGGGTTTTAAAAAGTGGAGATGTTTCTTATAGATTCTGTCATTTTGTAGAATGTACTAAATGATAGCTACAATCTGATTGGTTCGCTTTAGGCAACATCTCCACTTAGTGTCAACTCTGGATTGTAAGGGTTTGCCATGACACTGGTATCCAGTCATTCTTAGGGGTCTGCAGAGATACTGATACAGTCAATGATGGGCATGGAGCTGTCGCAGGTGTGTTGGTAGCTCCATCTGCATAGCAGATATATGGCTTTGTCTGACGTTTTGAGCCGAGTACTGTTTATCTTCTGCTTTTGGTGTTATCTCTTAGCTCAGCTTGCTTGTTTGGCATAGAGGACTGCAGGATTATTTTTTAAGTTTTCTACAGACCATGTCCCAAGGGCGTGTAGAACCTTAACAGCATTGTTTGAAGTCACGGAGCACAATCCAAAATGAGTTGTTCATTTGGGATATCAGGGATTAATTGTGAAAATGACCTGCATAAATAATTTTCAAATAGGTCTCGTTCCACATAGGCATATGGGTAATTCATCTATTATTTATTGTTGCTGTATTTTCAATAACATTTTGTTTACATTGGAAGATTATAAGATCATGGTGAAGTTGCAGGATTTCTTGGTCAACTACAAGTTGGAATTGCAGAATTTCCTCCATTTTCATTTTGACCTGCTCTCTGTAGGTCCCCTTGTCTAATTTTAGTATATGTGATCTCCACCAGTGGGGTAAATATAAGTTTTCTGGTAACTCTTCCACTTAGAATGTAAGCTCTCTAATGAGCAGGCTCCTCCATACCCTTTGTTTTCAGGTCTACATTTATTCTGTCTGCCTTGTATGTCCCTGTTTTCTCCACTGTAGAGCGGTGCGCCTACTCTGTACTTCGGTAGAGGAAAAAGTTAATCTGGTAACTACTCTCTATGTAGGGGGTCAGCACCCCCCGTCTCTTCTGGTTTTCAGAATACACATTTCTCAACAGCACTTTAAAATGAGTGCATTATTCTCATAACTTTTGAGTTGCCAGTCAGAAGTGATCAGACCACCACACTGCTATTACCTCATATAAAGGAAAAAACATGTGCTTGTTCACTGAGCGTGTACGGTCAGCCAAAAAAGCTTTTACAGCTTGATGACACGCTTCCACTTTCTCTCAGAGGAAAAAGGGCATCCTGGGATCTGAAGTCTTCGGCAGTGATTTTTACTTATACAGTGTATAGCTTTGTCTGCCAATAGTTACCATTGAGTAATCGTTACATTAACACTGCATCCACATAACTTGGGGAAATTTTAAAAATAGGCCATGGGACTACCTGAAAAGTAATAGTTTACTATACAGTATATTGATTTAATATGGTATTTAATATGTATATTTCAGTCTGAATAACCCCTTTAAAGCTACACTTAAACACTATGAGCCTGATGCATTAAGGCATATAAATGCCAATACATGCCGAATTTTGTGCAGCGTCCATTTTTGAGCACAAAGGACACTTACTACAGCCTACAGTTTCAGGAGCTGAACGGGGAGGGGACTAGGCGTATGCTAGGCGACAATTTACAGCAGGGGCGGATCTAGGTTTTTTTTAGGGAGGGGGGGCAATTTAGTTACCACCCCCTTTTTAAAAAACTGTTAGCATTTCTCCTTGAAGAAAGTGTCTTTACTCAGGAAATCTGGTATCTGCACTGTGAGATGGGCAGAGGGGGTAGGAAATGCTACTGGATCCTGCCCCAAACTCCTAGTTTGGAGCAGAATCCAGCAGCATTTCCTAACCCCTCTGACCAGATTTCCTGAGACAAAGAAACTTTCTTCAAGGAGAAATGCTAACGTAGAGATTTGGTCTGAATACTTGTGGAGTGAGTTTAACCTTCAGGGAGCAGTTATCAGGACCAGTGACAGATAAGTATTCTTTATTTAGACTTCGGTACGCACAATACCATTGGGTGTTGGGTGAAAAGGAGTATTTACTATTATATATTGAAAATACTGCATTATGATCGGTCCCTGTGTCTCCTGCTGTGATATATGTCTGTGAGCTTTGGATCTTTATACAATTATGTTTGACACAGATGGACACCAGTGAGTATATTTTATATGTTTGGTACATCAAAGCACAACCACTGGGTCTAAGGTGTATGTTTTTAAAAAGATAATATTGCTGCTTTGTCCATATTTTGTTATTCCTGGTTTATGGTTTGGGATCCTGATGACGTCGTAAAGTGAAGGTGTGAGGACCAAAACTCTGATACGCTCAACAACAACAAACTATTTTGTATGCATATTACTTACCACTATATTTATAGGCATTGTCCCTATAATATTACAATATGTGACACCCTGCCTTTTCTTTCTTGTAGAGAGGTATCTTTACATCTTCACCTTGTTTAACATGGATGTGCGTTTAACTGATTTACAGGCCTTTAAAAAAAAAATAATAATAAACAGCACAATGCGTCCCTTGATGAATTAGGCCCTAAGAAAGCTCCATTGGAAAAAATGACAACACATTGGGGGGCATATTCAATTACAATTCCAGTCCACGGGATCGCACCGGAACGGGCCGTGAACTTAATCCACGTTACCGCAATAACGTGGATTTTCGTTCGCAGCCCATAGGGTTGCGTACGAAAATCTGCGTTATTGCGGTACCGTAATACCGGCAATAACACGCACTTTCCGTGCTGACCGGAACCCTAAATTAATATGCTCCTGGGTGTCATATAGTTATTAACAAGGAAGTATTACCAATAATTAACTAAAACTATAAGCATGCAATCTGTCTGTAGTTTTCAAGCATGCTGGAATCTCTAGTTCCACAATAACTGTGCCACAGGCTGCCTTCCATTCACAAAAATAAATATTAAACAGCATGATATAGTTTCCTTAAAAAGGACTCCCCAACTGCAAATATTTTTATGTGAAAACATGTCTTAATGTTATTTGAAGATGATTATCTATGTATATGTCTGTGTGGATGTGATCTTATGACAGTGTGTCCCCTGTAGTCCTGTAGTCCTGTAGTCCAGTAGTCCAGCACTCAGTACTACATAACTCTCACCATACTTACTTCCCACACGCGCCCGCTCTAGCTACGGCGCATGCGCAGCAGTTCATGGAAGGGGTTTTACACGCATGCGCATTGCGTTGTGACTGTTTAGAAATCAGGACGTCATACTCGAGCTTCCGAATTGTGTGCGGTAAACTACGAGCTCACACTCCGGCCGGACACACGGGGCAGCGGCGGACTATGCAGACGGGGTTCGCGTGAGTCTCAGGCATGGCGTCCCCTGGGGTGCTGGAGGAATCCAGCTCTGGAGAGGCCTGTTCGGGGGGCTGTGGGGATCTCGGGGACTTCCTGCTGGAGGACCGGGCTGAGGAGCAGCTCTGCTGTCACTTTGAGCAGGCGGCTCTGCACGCCCAGAAGCTGGCCCATGTGGCTACCACAGACCAGCTGCTCTACCTGTACGCCAGGTACAAGCAGGTAATGCGCCTGTCGGTCCATCTTCATCCATCCATTGCTCTCTTACTGGCCCTGCTGTGTCTCTTTGTACCTCTCCCACCACTCACAGCATGACATAGTACTGTATATCACAGACGTGTGCTGCCATTAGCTTCTCAGCTGTTGTAGAACTACAAGTCACATCATGGCCTGTAGGGTAGAGGTGGAACTGCTAGACAGCCAAAACCTGGCATATGTTATTGCTGCATGAGACGTCCACTTGATTAATAAGCATCTTCCTAAGTAATTCAGAATTACAAATGTTTTTCATTATTAGTTATATGGATGGCTTACTATAAATAATACTTCACACCTGGGGTGAATTTTAGTCAGAATTTATACTAGTATATTTTTAGACTGTGGGAGGAAACGCACACAAATATTGGAAATCATAGAAATCGTCATCCAAGGAACCCAGTGTGTAGGGCAGCAATGCTAACCTTACGCTTGCCTGGATTCTGCCATCTTTTCAGCCTATAACTACTCTGTGAGGGGAACGCTGTCCATGCAGCTGGCCAGGAGATTTTACATTTCCACGCTGTGGGTATGTACGTAAGTGGCAGCTGAGTGGACAGGAGGTACAACCTATCCAATCAGCTGCCATGTGCATACCACTGTCCTAGCTAGTTTACTAGCGAAGATGGTTTTAGTTCAGCAGAAAGGTTGAATAAAGAACTTATGTCTGAGTACACAATTGTTGTTAATGGAGACACTTATACTAGCCATGGTTTATAATCTGTTGTAATTTTGTTTTATCAGTTATAAAATACTTGGTGACATGACACAGTGATAGTGATTATATATTGGCATTCCATTAAGTTGTGGCATCCCTTTTAGACCGTCGCCCTTAAATTTTGTTGGGACTGTTATCATTGTTTGATTTATTTAATTTTATTCACTGGATTGTGACATATTTTATACCAATACACATACATGTGTAGTTTTATAGAAATATAGATTTAAAATATATATATGCTTTGTTTTTTGGGGGATCTTGTGTTGTGCTCTGAAAACCCAATATAAAGCCTTGACACAAGGGCTACCATGTAAATGCATTTCCCCAAAGAGCAAAATCCCTGGCAAGCACGGTGGCTAAGTGGGCAGCACTTCTGCCTTACAGCACTGGGGTCATGAGTTCAATTCCTGACCATGGCCTTATCTGTGAGGAGTTTGTATGTTCTCCCCGTGTTTGCGTGGGTTTCCTCTGGGTGCTCCGGTTTCTTCCCACACTCCAAAAATAATACTGGTAGGTTAATTGGCTGCTAACTAATTGACCCTAGTGTGTGTGTGTGTGTGTGTGTGTTAGGGAGTTTAGACTGTAAGCCCAATGGGGCAGGGACTGATCTGATGTCTGTACAGCGCTGCTGAATTAGTGGCGCTATATAAATAAATGGTAATAATAATAATCCCATACCCATTTCATTCTGTTCTCAAGGTTGGGTAATTTTACTCACAGCTACTTTTAAACAAGCAATGCGAACTGCTACTTGGATTTACTTTAAAAAAAAAAATTAAGACTGGGAGCAAAGGCTATTCTTAGCTGAACTGTATTGACTCCTGCCTTGAATACCATTATTGTATGTTGTCCAGTGTCTGAAAGTATGTTCTATTTTTGACAGGTGAAGGTTGGAAAATGCACCACTTCAAAACCAGGGTTCTTTGATTATGAAGGCAAGCAAAAATGGTAAGATGGTTCATCCTATTGTAGTGTGTTCCGCCTCGATTACTAAAAATCAGGCCACCGCTGGTTCTATTCTATAGATTTCTGCTGTGGTCATCCAGTTATCGTGCTGCATTGTGTGTGGACTTTGGGTGGAAGTAATTGTATTTTAGAACCATGCCTCAGTTTTCAGAACATGAAAGTGGGATTAGAACATGACTATACACATGTATAGATAATAGTACAGAAATAGGTCACCTCTCTGCCATCAATTCCTGGCTGCAGTGCTTTGCCTGTTTCTTTATAGCTTTTGTTTAAGAATAGCTTGTTTTCTAGCTTGCTAAATGCCTTCTTTTCTTAAACAGATTTTTTACTTTTTTTCTGTACCATTATCAAGTTCAATGTCTGTACATCTGTTTGAAAGGAGATGTTTGAGAAGTAATTTTCACATAGTTAGCAGTGCTCCAGGAAATATTAGTTTATTATAACATTTATCTCGTCCACTGTGTACTGGGGGACCACCACCTGTACCACATGTTGATCAACTTTGATCTAGACAAGGCTTTATCAACTACCGTTTTAAGGAGGTAAAGTAATCTGACTGTAATTATTCCAGTTTTTAACACATCATCAAACTATAATTTGGGGTTTTTTCTAGTGGCTATCCTGTAGTCATGGATATATTATTTGATGCAGTTAAAGGAAATCTATAAATGACAGAAAATAATTCATTTTAAAGTGGAACTAAAGAGATTTTCCTAATTTTACAGGATATCTGTGTAAATATATTATGGACCTAGGATCATAACCAGTGGTCACATGGCAATTTTTTTTAGACTTTTTTTTTTTTTTTTTTTAAGGTTTATTTTTATTTTAGTAGTATGGCTGTTATGTTGGTAATTATTTTAATGGTAAGTTGGCGTATGATGTTCAAAACTCAACTGCAATAGGGCAATATATAATAAATAGTAGTAGTAATTAAATTGTAAATATACAGAGCACACTTGGCCCCACAAATTATGTAACACGAGGATCCCTTATTATGCCGCTCAGTACATAGGTATTGCCTCTGTCCTGTCACAGTCTATAGGACAGGCCCTTTGGATAATGTAAGATGAGCTTTTCTTCAGTTGCAAGGCAACCACTAGTTTTCTTGAAAGCAAGTAGCTCTGTCCTTGGCAGTAGAGGTGCTTCAGGCTTCTATGGAGTTGCTGGGTTTTTTTTGTTTTTTTTTTTATCTCTAAACAGTTCATATCATTGCTGTCCTGTCTACAACGACTAATGAGACTGACCAGGAGGAGTGCCATAGTTTTGTAAGGTGTCGGTGATGACTGTGTGTAAGAATTGTAATCCATAATAAGATATTACTTATTTGCAGTGAGTGAAATCTGCACTTCTTCCCCATGTGTTAGTCGTCATTTTGCCTTCCCTGAAATTGTGGGCAGTTTTCTCTTTCACGGTCCTTTTTAAGAGTGCCTCCTTCAGACATTTTGGTGGATTGTATATGTCAGTGCAAATCATGAGTAATTGCTAGAGTAGAACGGACTGCTTAGGGCAGCGGTGGGCACAGGCAGCCCCCCAACTGGCTGCTCCCCATCTAATAGAAAGGGGCAGCCGACTTCCGCGTCACATGACCTCCTCTGCACAGTGCCGAATACCCGGAGGAGGAGAGCGTGCACGGTGCTCTCCCTCCTTTTCCTGTGTGGCCCTTTTGAAGGTTTGAGGGCTGCTCCTGAGGTCCTCCAACCTTCAACATCACTGGCTTAGCCCTGAGCCAGTGCTGTTGCCTATCACTGGCTTAGGGCTACCAAATTAGCCATGTGAATTCAAACACGCATGAAGTGCACTTGCTGGGTGGTTACACTGCTATTTATTTACATGCATAGTATAAACAGCAGGCGGGCTTATGAACTAGTGACAGTGCAGCCTTGCAGATTGTAATTCATATATATATAATATATATATATATATATATGTACTTGCATGAACTGCTCTAATTTTACATTAGTAATTTGTGTAAATGTAATGAATAACTAAAACAGAGCTTACTAAAGTCTTACCGATCATGAGTTATTATGCCAGCACCACATACAGGGGATCTATTTAAGACGTGGTGAAGAGCCAACATGCCGGTGTAAATGCCGGCAAAAGACTCTTGCTACTTTTGGAATTTATCAAAGGGTTAACGCCAGACACATCAGATTGCTCTGGCCTTAGCCCCATTATCGAAGCTTACTGCTATCCCCATAGACAGCTGTGGGGACAGCAGTACTATTCAATTTATTAAGCTGCGAGCAGCAAAGTAGCACCATCTCAGGATGGTGTTACTGGTCCTTTTACAATGGGATCCAGCTGAAGCCTCTCTAGCTTTACTGGATCCCTAACCCGTGGAAGTGCTATGCTCATAGCTCTCCCTCAATGCATCGTGTTCATTTCTAATTGATCTTTATACTACTATTTGGTGTCTGGCACTAAATTTGTTTATTGAATTACATTCAGAGTGTTGTGTGTTTTAAATCTTAATGCTAACCAGTGACATTGTACCGTACCATATAGATCATCATCATCATCATCATTTATTTATATAGCGCCAACATATTCCGTAGCGCTTTACAATTGGGACAAACGTAATAAACTAATAAACAAACTGGGTAAAACAGACAAAGAGGTGAGAAGGCCCTGCTCGCAAGCTTACAATCTATGGGACAATGGGAGATTGACACATGAGGTTAAGTATACATTTTGCATCTTGGCCCAGCCAGACTGCAAAGGTAGGGTGACTCATAAGCTAAATGATCCTGTCACACAACAATGTTATTCCGGGGGTAGTTGTCTTGTGTGAAATTGTGTAACAGGCTAAAGGTAGTGAGGTTAAGATGGTGGTTGAGGAATATTATAAGCTTGTCTGAATAGGTAGGTTTTCAGAGAACGCTTGAAAGTTTGTAGAACAGAGGAGAGTCTTATTGTGCGAGGGAGAGAGTTCCATAGAGTGGGTGCAGCCCGAAAAAAGTCCTGTAACCGGGAATGGGAGGATGTAATGAGGGTGGATGAGAGACGCAGATCTTTTGCAGAACGGAGTTGCCGAGTTGGGAGATATTTTGAGACAAGAGAGGAGATGTATGTTGGTGCAGCTTTGTTGATGGCCTTGTAGGTTAGTAAAAGTATTTTATATTGGATTCGGTAGAAGACAGGCAGCCAGTGTAGAGACATACAGAGTGATTCAACAGAGGAATAGCTATTTGCAAGGAAAATCAGTCTTGCCGAAGCATGTAAAATAGATTTTAGGGGTTTGAGTCTGTTTTTGGGAAGACCAGTAAGGAGGGAATTGCAATAGTCAATGCGGGAGATGATTAGTGCATGAATTAAGGTTTTAGCAGTGTCTTGTGTGAGATATGTGCGGATTCTGGAAATGTTCTTTAGATGTATGTAACATGATTTAGATATAGAGTCAATGTGGGGAACAAAGGATAGGCGTGAATCAAGGATTACACCTAGGCAGCGAGCTTGTGGGGTGGGATTTATGGTCATGTTATCAACAGAGATAGAAATGTCAGGTATGCTCTTGTTGGCGGGTGGGAATATTATTAACTCTGTTTTAGAAAGATTAAGTTTGAGTTGACGAGAGGCCATCCAAGATGAAATGGCAGAAAGACAGTCAGTTACACGGGACAACACAGATGTCGAGATATCAGGAGAGGATAGATAGATTTGGGTATCATCCGCATAGAGATGATACTGAAAGCCAAAGGAACTTATTAGATAACTGCATGGCTAATGAATGTGCATTATTGTGATTTATTATTGTAACTTTAGCTACAAACTAACAAGTAACTTTATTTCGACCAATAAAATATTGCAAGGTTAATGCTCCGACACAGAAGATTAAAAATGAATGTTTGTTAAGAGAAACATAAGAAAACTTGAGCTCTACAGAATTGACATTAATAACATGAAAAAATAGATAATGAATGATGTTAACTAATCACAGCACCAATAATTTAAAATTAATATGAAATGTAGCATATCATTATTTTTAAAAAAAAATATATATAGAGATTATCTTTTGCAAGAACACACACACACACACACACACACACACACACACACACACACACACAGTGTGTGTATATTTCCCTAGGACTTTAGTGGGAAAATAACTACTTTTCAAACCTCCATAGCTCACAAAGTACAGTTTAACTACCAAGGAAAAAAGAACCTCACAGTCCTCCTCACCTGTAACTGTATAACAGTGTAGCAGAGGTTGGAGGTTCACGGACTGCTCTGTAAATGCTTTAGCATTTCCATTAGCTTTTTTTTTTTTTTTTTTTAGAAATGCAGAAAGCGCAATATAGCATGTACAGTACTTGTTTTTGTTAGAAACACTGCTTCCTTGATGCCTTTGGAACAATACATAGATTCTAGGATTCCTCTGGACCAGGCAGTGTTTTTGTCCATTTCTACTGAAAGATTCATGTGCAGAATATAACTCAGAAGAGCACATTTTATACCACATCTCACGTTTTTACATCACTGGGAACATTACAGTGTAAGTGTCTTGAAAGAGAAAAAAAAACATGTTGTCTCGATTAAAAATCTTCTGCACTTTAACTGTAGCTTAAAAAAAAACACTTCCCTGCTGTTTTCTGGCTGCACAAGCTTTAATGTTGTCGCTCACTGTGCACTTGTTCCTCTTACTTCCCTAGTGGGATTTGTCCTAAGTCGCACTTAAGTAAAATGCAGACTGCAGTTGTCATAAAATTAGACTGCATATAACAAATATCATCACCATTTATTTATATAGCGCCACTCATTCTGCAGCGCTGTACAGAGAGCTCGCTCACATCAGTCCCTGCCCCATTGGAGCTTACAGTCTAAATTCCCTAACATATACATACACAGACAGAGAGAGAGAGAGAGACTAGGGTCAATTTTGTTAGCAGCCAATTAACCTTTTATACATTTATTGTACATAGCATTTTAAATAAACTGTCCTATTAGCAGTGATGTGTGCTGCTGAAGACTGTAGTTTTGCATAGTCCGGTGTTCTTCTTAAAGTTCATTGCAAATCAGACACCAGCATTCTGGTGACATTCTCAGGGTTTCCCTAAGTAAGGCCCAGATAGGTTCACAATAGTGTTAGATGTGTAAGCACTCTGTAGTGCTCTTATCCACTTAGTCCCTGTAAATCCCATCTATTCTAATCAAAGGTCTAGAGCTCTGGTGAATCATTACTAGATGGAAAACAGGACTATCGTGTGCTTGCTCAAGTGATATAATGGAACCCAAGACTTGTGCCTTATAAGTAACTTTCGATGATGATGATGATCGAACACCTTCTAGTTAAAAAGAAAACCTGTCTGTAAGGTCTCCTCCGATTAGCATTCATGAATAGTACATATCCATTTGTGTAGATAGAGGGATTAGCCATGTTTCTTAGTGTGCAAAGGCTTCATCAGATATACTGGTCACTTGCAGACACCAGTATTGGCTATGTATGTCATGTTGTAGCACCACTGTTGTTCTTCAGGGGATGCACTGCAGGAATTCAGGATATGGTTTAGATTAATCTGAATACATACTTTATTTTTTTTGCAGGATTTTGGTTTGACTAAATCCTCTTATCTTAAGTTATTTCTTCCAGGGGCTAAGATTACTGATAACGTTTTTACCACGTCAGTTGAGAATTTTGATATGCAAATTATATGTTAAATTCTATTTGTAAGAATCTTTTGTGGACCAAATTCAGTATGTGACCAAAGTCTAAAGTATGACTTCGGTTCATCACTAGTGTAAATGACATTTACAAAAACCCAACACCTCACTATATCAGCTCTAATTGTAAATCAAACCTTCCATCTGGGACTGATGTGTATCACCTCTTTCCTATGGCTCTATACCATCCTATAAGTCTGCTTCTGGTGCTTTTTTTTATCTTTGGTTCTTGCTGGTAAGACAGACTCTTGTTAAAACAACTACTTTACAAAGAGAGACACAAAATGAGAATCTAATTGCGGGTCCCAGTCATCTGCCTGTCGGCTGGATAATGAGCTGCCCACCTATCATTCCTTGTCCTCTTGCGTCCTACACAGAGACTCTCATTGCTTCTCTGCCCATCAGGTTCTTGCAGTGCCGCTCACAGTTCCCTCTATGCAAATACAGCGAGCCCAGCACCACTGCCTAGGATGCTAGTAAAACTTATTTAAATGTTTTATAGCAAAGAAAGTTTGCCTCATCTTGTTCTCACATTTTGTTTCACTGCAAAATTCTCCAGCAGCTTAATGCAATGTACGATGAACGCAAGCTGACAGATATTGTTGTCCAAGTGGATCAAGGGGAATAATTTTCTTGTCACAGAAACGTTCTTGCGGTCCATACTTCAGATTTATGCTCACTACATAGAGAACACGGTAAGAAGTCAGATTAGTTGGGATTGACACTGAGTCCATGCTGCTTGTACTTAGCGATACATACACCTCCAGAGTGCAGCTGACAGAGACTAATGTCCAAGCTCTGCTCACTGCAACTAGCAGGAACTGGAAACTGCAGGAACCTTGCAGCGCCTCTGGACACCAACCCCTCCGGTGACAAATGTCAAATCCCCCTGCTGCTTATACGTATAGCTACATAATTGTTCCAATTCTGCATAGTGCATACACACTGCAGATTTGGAACAACATCATTCCACGTTGAACGAGATTTTTAGTTCAGTTTTAAAAAAACTCGTTCAGTGATACATTGTTCCAAAGCCCAGAGTACACACTACTGTGATATTGGGCCAATCAGTTGTTTATTGTCTGATTGGCCTGATAATTGGCTGAAAACACTGTAAGGAAAAACCTCTGTAACAATCAAAATAAGAAAGTTGGTGAAGAAAAATGTTTCACGTTCTCCTCCCTGGTCTCCATATGTTATCTGTTAAGTAATTGGAATGGAACTGAGTGTAGAGGAATAGGAAGTGCCTTAGAAAGGGTGTGAATAGCACCTCCAAAGTAAAATGTAGGTTACATGCTTGGCTAATTTATTGTAGAGGGTGGACTTTCCCTCAAGGCAATAATCCTACACTTATATTTCAAGTCATGACACATTTTATCAGGTTAACAAGAACATTATATGCAAGATGAGTGAAATAATAATACCTTGTTTTACAAACTTTTTTACGGTACATTTGAATTCAGTTTCATAACTTGTCTAATATGTTGGCAATTGTTCCAAATGGGACTCTCTGGTTTAGGTCTATGCGGATCGTGAGAGTGCGTAAAGAGGGAGGAAAGGAATAGGTGTGGGGGAGACTACAGGACGTTATTATAGTTATGTCTGAGGATCACAGGTTAATAGCTGTGCTAATTTGAGCAGTAAAACCAGTTTTAAAAGGGAAAGTCAGTATATTTCCCAGTGAGCCCAGATATTGGTACAATTTAGATGTATATACTATGGGGTGTGTGGATGGGTCTTGCTGTCTAAAGAGTCACGGGGTCCAAACCTGAACACATGTCCCCTGTCATGGAGTTATTCATATATATTTTTTGGGAGGGGGAGGGGGGTTGTTCCATTGCAGCAATATGTCAAATATAGTTCTTGCAGAGAAGGGTAGGAAGGTGCTTCCAAGGCCTAGCTAGGATGCCCTTGGCAGCTGCTAGGATATTTGAGGCCATTGTTTAAGATTTTGGGAAAGGTAACGCAGAAGAAAAATCCACGGGTCTTTTGTGATCAGGGCGTCCAATCATAGAGTTCAGAATTATGGATTGCATACTGATAATGGCCCCCAGAAATGTATCGGAGTACCTTTGTGGCCACAATCTCACCAACATCTAGGATCAGTATTAGGAAACGTCCTGTTTAGTCTATCTGGGGTGTAGTACGGTCTAGTAGATTTTGTAGGAAGTTTCCTTTTATTTTGGGTAAAATTTAAATTTTTGCTGTCTCCTCCTTTAAGTCTCCCCAGGCCTCATAATCTGGGGGAGCCACATGTCTGTTTCCCATTTCGGCCCATGACAACTCAGTACAGGGATTAGGGAATCTAGTAGAAAGCCATAAGGTGCCCTTGTGTGAAGGTTGGCTGTGGCAGACCAGATTGAAAGGGGAGAGTCCTTCATGCCTAAATTGGAGGAAGAGCGGATAAAGTCTACAGGATATTTAATGCCTGTTTGCACCCATTAGGTAAATCTACCAACTGACCCTCCTGGGATAATGCAGAATTGTCCTAGATGGGGAGTAGAGTGATTAGATTTAAACGCATGTTGGCCAGACTTTAGTAACAAAGTTTACCGTTGGTGGCAACGTGATGGTGGAGGTCTATGTTGTGGGTTTTTTTTTGTTTTTTTTAGAACCCATAAATTTGATAAGTTAGACCTGCTTAGGAGATAGGATTTAATGTCCAGCCAGGAAATAGTTCTTAGAGGTACAAAGGAAGCCATCATTTGTGTGACACGTGCTGTGCAGTAATCAGATGTCATATCTGCTAGGCTCCTCCTCTGGATAGAGGATTTTTTTTAGGATGTTTGAGGATATTCTTAGAGGTCTACTGATCCAAATAAATTGAATGAAGGTATTGCTCAATAGAGTAACCAGAACCGTTACTGGGAGCATTTGAGAGGTATAACCCCTTAGGGATAATATTCATTTTGAGATCTATGTTCCTGTCCAGCCACAAAATAATTAGTTGGCCCCCAGAGGTTATTTCAGCCTGATGTTTTGAAAACCGTGGGTGAAAATTTTCCATGATCTAAAAGTTCATCTCTAGATGCTAGTGCAAAGATCAAGGAAGAGATTGGGCATCCTTGTCTGGTTCTGTTTGGAATGGTAACTCTGTTAGAGTCAAGATTTTGGCTGAGGATTCAAAATACAAAACCCGAATATCATTCAGAAAGTTCCCAGAGATAACTGTGACAAACTGACTTGATTTAAACGATTGGCTAAGACTTGTGCATAGATTTTCACATTGGTAATTAGGAGAGAAATACGGCCTATAACTGGTGTAGCTATATTACCCTGCTTGTGGACCGGCACACTCCTGGCCTCTAGCATTTCACTGGGAAAAGGTAAGGGGACAACAGGTCTGAAAATGTCTTATAGTATACAGTAGAGAACCCATATGGCCCTGGTGATTTACCCAGTTTCTGTTCTTTCATAGTTGGCATTATTTCTTCCAAGGCAATCTCCCTGCTCAATTGTTCTCAGTCCTGTTGAGTGCTTAGAAGGGAGGGGTTAGTGGAGAGATTATAGTAATTTTTAAAATTCTGATTGGCTATAGGGTTGTATAATAGTTGGTTTTTTTTTGTTGTTTTTATTTAGTTTTTATAAGCCATGATGTTTTTAAAGGATCTATATATTAAATTTTAAGGTTCGATCTGTGCACCAAAAAGTTATGATGGGTAACATATAATGGCTAAAACAGTCATCGAAAAATTTAACAATAGCACCAATATACAGCCTAATCCTACAGTGACCAAAATAGCCATAATGTACAGTTTGTGTCCTTGCTTTTAGTGTATGCATACTGCAGTACAGTACTGCCCTCTGTCATTCTCCTAAAAAGCCAATGATTGAATCTTGGGCCCGGCATAGGATGTGAAGACAAGTGTCCTGTGTTGTGATCGGTTAACAGTACCGTAAATACCACTGCAGGGATCTCTGCTGGGTGATGGAGCCCCTGTGGTAGATGCATGAAACCAAGTCAGAAAATGTGTTCTTCAAATCTATGACCAACCCCTAACTTCTGGCGTTTGCAAGTATAGAAGCACAGCTGGAGCAAGCTGACCACAGCGTCTGGGCTATCACTTTGCAAAACAAGTAATCCGATGCTAGGGCACCACAAGTGTGACGCACATGGGAAAAAGGATAAAAATGTACCCCTTTCAGGAGCAAGTAGTTACTGAAATAATGTAGAAGTAGTGCTTGCATGGTGTGTTGTGTTGGTTGCTTTTTTATGTCATTGCTCATTCATCCTGTGTTCCTCTTTTTTAAATTCCTATACAGTGATTAATTTGTATTGTATTGCAGCTGTGGTAGTACCCCTTACAAGAATGTTGGTTACAAAATCGATTGTCAGGAGCCATCCAGTCTTTTCTTTTTTACTTTTCATTTTTAATTCAAAAACTAGTAATAACTTCAGAGCCTGCCTACCTCTACTAGCTCTGATGTCATCATTGCAGTCGGCAATTACTGCAACAGGGAACCCCCTTACTGCAACAGGGAACCCCCTTACTGCAACAGGGAACCCCCTTACTGCAACAGGGAACCCCCTTACTGCAACAGGGAACCCCCTTACTGCAACAGGGAACCCCCTTACTGCAACAGGGAACCAACCCCCTTATGCTGAAGAGAAGCTGGTGCATTGTAAGCTTAAAGCGGCAGGTTGATTATCAAATGTAATATAATTTATATAATTATAATATCAATCATTGGGAAGAGTTCACCTCTGCAGGTGCTACCATTCCACACAACATAATGCAAAAATCTACCATCCGGAGAATAATTTTGGAGTTTCTGGTTCGAACATGTCATTTTCCAAATCGTGTGCTTTTCTATTTTCGGCAGGGAAGCCTGGAAATCTTTGGGTGATTACAGCCGTCAGCAAGCAATGCGAGATTATGTTGAAACTGTGAAAAAGCTTGATCCAGCCTGGAGCCCAAAGGTACAGTATGGCACTAAATGTAAGAGCTGGCCCATCACATATACCGACAGAGGACTTTATGCTGTAAAAAAATAAAAAATAGCCGTCCATGAGTAAATATACAGTAGACCAAGACCACTCTCAAGCAGAGTCATCCTATGTACACATAGGGTATACTGGTTTTTTTTTAGCTTTTTTTTTTTTTGTATGTTTAAATGAAGATATCAGATGCAAATAGTGAACAATGCCCACTGTCTATAGACTTCCTCATTTCCATTTACAATATCATTAGAAATCTGCATCCTGATGTCTGGTCCAAACCCTTACATGAAGGCCAAGATTGAATCATAAACTTTAGGAAGATGGCTTGATAAAGTGTCACCATGACATATGTTACAAATATTTAGAATGGCTTAATACATATACAGCTACATTCACATCACTTCCTGTTATTAACAAATAGTTGGTTAGAAAGGTTCTATCTGATCAGTTATGTAACCAGTTGCTATATACTTGTAATTTGAATCAATAAGGTAATAAAATGTCTATTCACTCTATCACAGAAACAGGACATCACATATCAATACAATCTTCAAAACAAGGCCTTTGTTTGAGTAGGGGAAGAATGCGTACTTAGACATCCTTCATAAAGAACAGTGGTTGCAGTATAATATTCAACATAAATCCCCTTCAGTGAACATCAACAAACCACTTAGCACAAGTCTGAACATTACAGATTAATTAACCTATAAGTCCCCATTAAAGAGCAACCAAAATTGGATTTGATATGCAGAAAAACAATTTAGCCTTTCACTGCTTAAGGAACAGATACTCCATAAGCGCGCAGTCAGGACAGTATTTTGATTAAATCTCTGATTCTTATTACAATAACGTATGACAGTGTTTCTATAATAGACTAATTGTCCTTTGTTTATCAGTGGATGGCAGGTATGCACTGTTAGAATCCTAGATGTTTTACTGCCTGATTTAAGTGCTGCCAAAATTCAGGCCCTCTGGTCTTTGGCCTCATTTTTATTTTCAAGAAAACCTTGTGTCTGTCCAAAGCGATTTTGAATTCCCTTACTGTATTAACCTTTTGCCACCTCCTAGCAGCTTCCGATTAATCTAGCACTTAGATCATCTGTAGTGGTTGTATTGTTTGCACGTCTGCTGTACCACTTGTATCCACTGAATGCTGCTCTAGCACCAGCCAAAACACTGAGCTTCCCCTGAATGCTATTATTTCTACAGCGTCGTCTTAGAGAGAATGTTTCATTTAAATTATTTTGGACTGTGGGAGCGCACACACACAGATGAGAACATACAAACCCCACACATTGCCCAAATGCTGTGAGACTGCACTGCTGACCACTGTGCCACCCACCCAGTATCTTGTGTAGGTGTTGCCTGCTATTTAAATTTAAGATTTTTATTTATTTTATATTTGATAAATTTTACTTATACAATTTACTTTGATTCTTATGTTATAACTGTAGCTGTGACTAAACCTTTTATAGTTCAAAGTAGAAGGTAGTGTCCACGACAGATGTCCTTCCACAGTCATCCTCTCAGTCACATAGAAATGCCAAAACAGTGGCACTCACAGCGGATGTATAACAACACTTTATAAATGTATTAGTAGGAGGAGTAATAGATATAAGGCAACGTTCCAGATGGCAAATCCTCCTTTCTCAATCTTGCATGCACACCCTTAAATATGTGGAACACAATACCTAGGGTGAAGTAGATAGAGAAGCAAGTATACCATTTACCACTTAGGCAAAAGACCGATTTCATGTAAAACCTTATTAAATGAACAAAATTCAGAGGCATCATTCATAAGTATGTATCATCTAAAAATGTACAAACAGCAAATCCGGATGGACCTATACTGCCATGGCACAGTGTTGACGTATGTGACGTCATGCTCCATGTAACCCATAGAATACCCCGCAGATATAATATATTATGTTATTATGTCTGTGTGACAAGGTTCCAATTTAAAAATGAATTAAAATCAAAAAAGAAATAAAAATAACTTAACCATTGTACAAGATGTATTGTGCTTGTTCCATGGCTGGGACAGACTCCTGTACATTGCTGTGTCTGCTTTCTAAGATGAAATACAAGAAAGTAAAAGAAATGGTTCTGAAACTGATTCATCAAGACGCGCGTTCTGAGCGAAACCCGCGTTTAGCATTATACGCACGTATTTAGGCCTTGCAAGCTCCTGAATTCAGCAAAGCATAGATCTCAAGATACATGCGCTGTTGAAATTGGGGGCAGGTCTGCTGTGCTCTACTACACAATACGTCCAATACTTATGTGGATCATAAATGCACAAAAAATATGCACAGGGAAGAAATATATATAATTAATGCCACTAGTTCATAATAAAGGCATTAATCATCATCATCATCATCATCATCATTTATTTATATAGCGCCAACATATTCCGTAGCGCTTTACAATTGGGGACAAACGTAATAAACTAATAAACAAACTGGGTAAAACAGACAAAGAGGTGAGAAGGCCCTGCTCGCAAGCTTACAATCTATGGGATGATAACAGTTAATAAGTACATTTATTAGGATGTCTACTGACCATAAAAAAAACATTTTTACAGTTGCTTGTGGTTGCAAACACATGTTATAGCATGTATATGATACTGTCGTCTCTAATCATCAGGACTTAGACTAGCCCTTGTAGCTGGAGCAAGAGATCTGGCATAAAAACAAGTAACTTTGAGACTCTCAGATCTTGATGTGGCTGTGTGTACTTAGGTTTGTCACGCTGATATTGTACATTGACTGCTGCAAAACGCCCCATTCACTCAAAATCGTAGGCTGTAGTATGTATCCTTTGCGTTCGTGGACTGGTTCTGGGCATGTGCAGAGTGAGTTTGCATAAGATACGCTCAAAATTGGCAGATACGTGCCTTGATGAATCGGGCCCACTGTTGCTAACTACAGCATACATTGTTCACACCATTCTGCGAAGAAAATCGACATACTCCAATTTGACTGCAGGGGGCAGTAGAACACCTTTTTTGCTTTTTTATTTATTTTTAATAAACACACCATCGTTTCTCGTAGACTTATTATTACTTTTGTGCTTTGTAAAGATTAATTAATCATATGAAAGATTCTCTATTTAGACTCTTGATGCATGAGTGAATGGCTAGATCTATTTCCACAACTGCCTTGTGTTTTTTTTATAAGAGCTATATTTTATAACAGTATTAAATGTTACTAAGTTAACTAACTGAAAAAGCTGTCTAACGTAATTTTGTGTAAAGCTGCCCACACATGCAATGGTTTTATGACTTCAATTGAATAATGTAATAATCTTTTATAAATTAAATATTTTTACTTAAACATGATTTAATTAAGATGTCGAGTGCAGGAAAAAAAGATTACTTTATTTTTGCCACTTGTTCTGCCCACAAACCCAGCAATAGAATGGTTTTCAAGTAACGAACAATTGAATTTATGAATGGATATTTTGGTTTCATCACATCTTTTTAGAAGGTTTGTGTGTCACACGTGATAACACGTGATTGTATATGATCACCTTGCAAGTAAAAATTGTTGTCGTCATAGTGTTGGGAATATTTGTGAAAACAAGCCTTGCTTACGTAGAAAGAACGCATTTCTCCATTAACTGAAACTGCATTTATAAGAATGCAATATATCCAGCACCGTTCATATATATGCAACTTATCTAGTCACCAGTGTCTGTGTGTCCCTAATGGACTATATCACTGGTTCTCACATTCAGTGATAATATAGAACATATCGTACTATTATTTAGTTTTATTTTTAATGATTTTAGAATATACTGAGGATGATTTTGACTTTCTATTTCTTCAACACCCCTAAACATCGACTGACCTAGGTCTTCAATCCCCATGTCCACAAGCACTTTTCCCTTTGCCTTCAAGCATAGTATAAGTATGTGGTTCTCTTTATCCTACCTTTTATGTATAGCTTCTGTCTTTTCTTCAGCTGGGCTCTTAATTGCCTTAACACTTGTTTATAACAAAGTAATCCTCTCTTAGCCCTCGCTCACTTTTGACCACCTTGAAATTCAACTTCTGCCATCTAGTCTCTACTTGTAAAAGTTGCTAAGATCCTCTTACAGCTTTCTAAAACTAAATCTGTCCGTACACTTGTAGATCTGGATGAATCAATGTCTAATTTTGACCACATATTCCTATGGTAAGCCTAAACATACACATCGGTGCAGCACGGTGGCTTAGTGGTTAGCACTTCTGCTTCACAGCACTGGGGTCATGAGGTCATGAGTCCTTATCTGTGTGGAGTTTATATGTTTGCCCTCTGTTTGCGTGGGTTTCCTCCAGGTGCTCCGGTTTCCTCCCACACTCCCAAAAAAACATTCTGGTAGGTTATTTGGCTGCTATCAAATTGACCCTAGTCTCTCTCGGTCTTTGTGTGTATGTTAGGGAATTTAGACTGTTGGCTCCAATGGGGCAGGGACTGATGTGAGGGAGTTCTTTGTACAGTGCTGCAGAATTGGCGGCGCTATAGAAATAGCTGATGATGATTTCGGTCATTATTGCATTTTCCACCAGTCCTCTTTGGTCCTGATACAGTTTTGGTCGGAATTAATAGTTTTGAACCCACATATAACAATTTGTAATCAATTTGATCTAAAATGACCAAATTGCTCATCTGAAATGGAATGTGTATGGCCAGCTTAAGTCTAGATAAGACTCTAAATATCCTTACTTCTCTATTGCCTTAGTATCCTCTTTGGTTCCGCTGTGTCCTTTGCCTCCCACATTTACTTTATCATGTGTCCAGCTGCTTTCGGTCGTACAGCATTGTATTCTTACATCTTTTACTTGTACATTTCCAATAGACTTCTCATAATATCCTGCAATCATTTTTACCTACACTTAAAGGGTCTTCCCCTTCAAGGACTGCCCCTCTATGATTTCAATGTCGCCACCAAAATCATCTACACTTAATACCAGTGGAATTCAGTTTAGACTTTAATTAACACAACATCTTTTGATGGTTATTGTTTTTTTGGACACATTTTAAAGTTGTGTGACTTTAATTGCATTTGTAAAAATGTGTCCACAATATTATATGCTGTCAAGTATGGGGGCTCACTATCCATTCCAAATTTTTTTTTATATGTACTATGTTCTTTACAGTGAAAAACTGTTGGACAAAACAAGAGTGTTGTTGGTTAAGTGATCAGGTGCTTTGGCAACAAAATTAAAGTTCTGTGCTGGAAATGACTAGCAATGACAGCCTGGTTTCAGTAGTGGCAGGGAGCTGAGGAGACCAATGTTACTGCAATTTCTGCAAGAGTGTACAATGAGCTGCTGCAAAATGATGCAGCTCATTGCTGGTCAGCATGATGTGTTTCAGGGGCTTTGGGGACTACACCCTCATGTTGCAGTGGTGATCAGCTTTCAAAGTCCCAGCAGCATTCATTATGCTGAGACCAATGCTTCGGTAGATGAGGACAGGAGGCTGGGCAGCATTGGTCTACTGTAAATCAGGACCTTCTTTGCAGAGTCCTTATATCTTCAGGGACCACTACAGTGGGAGTGTCAAACGAAGTCTTCTACAGTTAACGCTAGTGCTGTCAAGAGGGTGGGGGTACTCTGTTAAGGTAGAATTAACAACTCTGTACATAGACCAGAGGAATGCACTGTGTTCACTGCAATATCGATCACTAGAAAGAGCACCAAAGATGAATTGCATTTATTAGGATTCCACACAGGCCAGACGGGCTGCCACCACTGGGCAACTGATGAGTCTTCAGTGTGTAAGCAGTAAACTATGTAGAGGTAGAATAATCTTGTACCATTAGTCTTGAAGACAGAAATCATCCAAACATGACCTGCTGGAGTCACTTAGAGGAGAGGACTGTGGAAGGACATCTTGCGTGGATGGCCACACTTCTACCTTGGACTATAACATGTATTTTAAGGCTTATGGTTCCTATAACAAGGGGGGGAAATGTCACCACCCAAACGGTCAACATGATTTGAGCGCTAGTTAAAAATAAAATCTCTGTTCTAGAGAAGGTGCCATGGCAAATCCTGGTCCTAGGCTGCCCTCTGAGGTGCCATGCCTACCCATGTTATTAGATAGCGTTATGTAAACTTTGCTGTAACTGCTAAGAACCAGGGAGAGGTGACACGGCTTCTAATCTTGCTGTGCACAGCTTTGATCACACTGCTCTTTAATCTGGAAAATGATCTCGCAAGACATGAAGCCATCTGCTTCTGCTCTGCCCCCTCCCCTTCCAGCTCAGATACTTCACTCTTGCTTCCCAAGGGAGCAGTTTGTAAATTAATGTGTTATGGTTGCAGTGGGAGCTAGTTGTCTCTCTGTGTTTTGTTAACTGCCCATCTCTGGTCTGTGCACATCATTTCCCTCCTTCCCTATGGGACAAGTAAAAACCTGAGAGGGTAAGTGGGTTGTCTCATTCGTCCATACCGGCCCTGTCGCTGCTTGCTCACCCTGCACTTGTTTGTTTCTCCCCACCACACGCGCGCACACTCCTGTCATCTGCCAGAGAAATGCAGGGATTTAGGCCAGGAGAATGCTACTCCTGGGGGATCCTTTGCTCTCCAACTAATTGAATTATGGGTTTGGTGTCAGTATGGTAGGAATACAAATCATATCGGAGAGGGAGGGGGAAAGGAGTGACAGAGGATAGGGCTTGGCAGCCAATGGTAGCAGTACTGGTTGTGTGTTACTTTATAGAATAAAACATCCAAGCCTTTGCTTACAGGGAGAAACAAATACAATCTATCTGCTTTGTCAATTATTGGGTCTTAGTGGAGAGCCTCCATACCAGATTATTGCACAATGGTGGCAGTAGATTGTTATTTGATGTGCTCAATGTACAGTATTAATATTAATTACAAGTATTAATAAATTATATATATATATATATATATATATATATATATATATATATATATATATATATATATATATATATAATATTGTTTAGTTTTTCTTTTTTTTTTTTTTTTTGTTGGGATAAGGGTTTGATTATATGAGTGCTTTTGACAGTTTGACCCTTACTGTCACAGGGGCAAATGTAGGATTTCTAGAGGGGGGTTTACATGCTACACTGCCAAAGTGGGCATGGTCAGCATGCAAGGAGTGTGGCTATCATCATCAGCGGCAGCTATTTATATAGTGCCACTAATTCCACAGAATTGTATATTATTTTAGACCGTGCAAGGCTGCTCTCAAACACCTTTCCACCCCCTTCAAATACGATGTGGAACATGCCTCACGACTGTCCCTGCATTCGGGACAAAGTCCTGAATGAGTGGAACGTTCTTGCAGCTTTCACAACCTGCTGCTTCTCGTGTCTTAAGCTCAGTAGCTGCTTTTCTGGATCCTGGAATGTTGGGGTCCTTTATAACTTAATAGTATTCACATTTGGGTCATGGCATCTAAAACCCACCCTCACTGCGAGCATGTCTCATTTCCTGCATTAAACATAAATGTAAGGGAAAAACTGGTAGCATGTTGCAGGCTTTAGAATCAAGGATCCCTTTGCTGAAATGTGTGCACCGTTCACATGGGCATAGCTGACCAATGTATTGCTGGCAAACGTGTAATCACGCGTGCACAACAGATTAATGCCACTCATTTTAATGATGTTTGAATGCTTTCAATTTGTGTTGCTTTTCACTGTGCTGCAAACATTTAGTAGCAATACCACTAATTATAGTACCACTAATTAATTGATGTATAGCCTATCCTAAACTAGGTTATTGGGAACAAAGCTTTCACCAAGTGACTGTGCAGTTCAGTAGGTAGTAGTGACATCACTGAGATGAGTTGCATCTCATGCTCACTGGTTCCTAGCGAGTTGATAGGGTGAGTATGGCAGACTACACTTATAGGTTGACTGGTTTATTGTTAACACTTTAGCAACAACATTTCTTATAAAACTAATTCTTATTCCATATTGGTTGTGTTGTCTTTTCTAGATTGGAGATGTAAAGACTATTGTTGTACTAAAGGGTTGCAATAACCTCTCCCAGATTGCAATGCTGCATTGGGTTTATAGAAATCATAACGTCGTATGCAAAGTGTCCTTGGCACATAAGGAGTTACTCAACCCCTCCCTATGCTCATTGCCTCCTGCTACCTGTGGCTGTAATTCTGCAGGCTAGTTTACAGCCAAGCTCTTAGCTGCTAGAATTCAGGTATGTAAATGAGAGACCAGAGCAGACGTACATTTGCATAAAATAACAGCGCCATTTAGGAACATCTGTCACTATGGAAGTCTGTGGAGACAGAACCGCTTTTTGTTTATCAGGGCAGCATCGGACTGTTTAATCCATGCACCCCTCCCTCTTCTCAGCTGGGAAAAGGACCAAGCCAGCGGCAGACAGATCCTTTATAGGAAAGGGAAACCTGCCCAGTGCATAACTGTGCCATAAATCCTTGCACTACATGTAGTAGAACCTAGCACTAAGCATAGAAGTGGAATATATACCCAGACCAGCGATTTATATAGGTGACGTGGACATCTGTTTGTAATGATGGTTCCTGGGAAAGGTCTTATCACAGGCAGCGGAGATTATTGGAAGAGATCAGTTCTCTACAGATCTATAAATGTGCTACAGACTGTCTCCTTGGACAGCTCAGTTAGTATCTAGTGAATAGTTCAGAGTAGAATGTCATTGACTCTTAACAGTGACTTAATAAAGCAAATAAGAGCATCAAGGGGCAAATCAACTATTGATGTATGTTATCTTGTATAGAGAACATTATTTTTTCTTCATTTTAATTTCTTAATGAAGGTAAACTTCTATATTGGTAGTCTGAAGCATAGGATGTGTACCTGGTCTCTTAATGGCAAGAGAGATATTCGCAGAAAACATACTTTGACATGGACAGCATGGTGGCTTAGTGGTTAGCACTTCTGCCTTACAGCATTGGGGTCATGAGTTTGATTCCTAACCCTGGCCTTATCTGTGTGGAGTTTGTATGTTCTCCCCGTGTTTGCGTGGGTTTCCTCTTGGTTCTCCGTTTCCTCCCACACTCCAAAAACATACTAGTAGGTTAATTGGCTGCTATTAAATTGCCCTTAGTCTCTCTCGGTCTGTGTGTGTGCATGGTAGAGAATTTAGACTGTAAGCTCCAACGGGGCAGGGACTGATGTGAGTGAGTTCTCTGTATAGCGCTACGGAATTAGTGGCGCTAAATAGATGATGATTATAAAGAAACATTTGGAAGGACTGTTGTAATGGTTTCTTTTTTTTGGTGGTGGGGGGGGGGGGCAGGTGTAGTAATTTGTAAGACAGATACTGGTCATGTATATTGAGTGGTAGATGCACATGGACAGTATGGAATAGATAATGTACGAGCTGCTTGGTGATGAGGCGTTAACCACACTCCTAATAGTACAAATGGAAGGATAGTAAACTAAGCGCTCGAGTACATTGGAGGAGATATACAGAAGTGTATTGTAATGGATAGGATGGTGATCACCAGACTATCTCTGACCCACCAACTAGGGGCAAGACTCGCTCACTGCTCATCCTATCCGTTACAATACACTTTTGTATATCTTCTCCAATGTTCTCGAGTGTTTAGTGGACTATCCTTCTGGAGCTGGTCATGTATTGAGCACAGGCTTTTGTGGTGTGTTCTATAGTGTGTAGGGTGCAGCCTATGTATGTAGTGCTGGTCATTTGGGCTGCTCACCTTATCTTTTTCTTAACAATTATGTGCTAGTTATTGTAAGTTAAGATGTTACCTGCCATTGTACATAACGCTAACCGTAAAATACGTTGCTGGCTCTTATCTTTTAGCCCTAGCGTCTAACTTTTTAGAGTTGTCCATGCCTGGTATAGGGACGTTATAGAGCAATCTTTATTTAATATTTATGGTGGTTTTATCAAAGCAGGCTATATCTTTTTATAAAGAGCTTTTCTGAAATCCTGAGGTTAATGTCACAAGCTTTAAGAGAGTTGTAGTGTTGAGAAACGGTGTGTAAGTGGAATCTATAATATATTCTTCCTCCTGTACTCTGCTGGTTCTTCTACCTGACTGCTGCCTTTTAATGTCCTGCTCACTGGGAATTTACAGCTCTGCCGTTTTATTTATTGCCCTGTCATCCTGCTGCAGATGGACACCTGAAATATAGCATTGGCTGTCACCGCAAAAGTGTTGTGTGCTTTTTAAACAAAGGATTAGTCAAGTCCTTATTCTAGTGTTCTGGAGTGATGGATAATGTTTTTGCCAATGGGTTTGATCAGTAACTCGTAATTTTCGATTAGTTTGGCAGTAGAGGATCAGTTTAAGTTTGTGGTGATAATCCAATTCCATGTAGTTACTCCCGCAGTGATCTCTACCTGAAAGCATTTTATCAGACTGATTATTCATTTTGCTATCTGTCTTTACCGCCTCGTCTTGCCTAGACATAGCTGTATTTAAAATTGACACTGAGGCGTCGTAAAATTAATAACGGCATATTCCCTCCTCTATTATGTTCAATGAGAGAAATATGCAGCAAAATTAAGGAAGTTAATTTAAAATGATCATCTTGAACATGCAAAAGTATAAATGAGTGTAATATATGTTGTTTGCTCTAATGATGCTTCAATATTAATATATTTACCTTTGAAATTGTGCACACCTCATGTACAAATGTTTATGGTAGCTTGTATAGTGAATGAGAAGAATGACTTTCAGTTGGATTTAGTTAATGCGCACCCATCACAAGAAAAGCTTTCTCCCCATGGTACTGTCAAATAGGGGGATTCCCAGTAGGAATCCTCCAATGTAGCACTACTTTTTGGAGGTTATTCTGTGCAGAGGGTGCAGTTCCCATATCTGGGTTGATGTATATCTAAGGCTGCTTTCACAGTATACTTTATTTTGACAACTTGTTAATATTTACTTGGGTTATCTTTCTCTACAGCAACTGCTGAACCTACAAGGTGCCAGATTCTGTCACTGCTCAAGTGTTAACTGTATGAAAAGGGTCCATGGGATAGGGGTCCTGTTAGAAAGGCTTCCTAATGTGCATGATTTCACCTTAAGGAAAGTTCTTTACAAAATAAGACAGTTGTATATATTTGAGACAGCTAGCCTAAATTATTCAGGCATTAAAAAACTAAAAGTAGTCACACAGATAATGGACAAGAACTTTTTAAAAAAACACTTGTTTAAACTATTTATTTTACTCTTTTTGTACATTCATTTACTAATGAATGAAGGCTTCACTTTCTAACTTTTTATAGTTTTCTTTGGTTTATTCATATTCATTTTCCCAATCTGTATTACCCACTTAGATAATATTCCTCTTTTAATTTAATTTAGGAATATATAGACCACATGAAAGGGGTTCTTGATGGTGGTGTCCACACAGTACAGCCTCGCATTCCCCTAGACTAGTGCAACAATTGGGATCCCACTGTTTGAAAGATGCCACTGTCCAGCTTGTATTGTGTACTGCTTGCAGGTGAGCTGTAGGAGAGGAAGGATTTGAGGTGCTGGCTGAAATGACAGCTGGCTCCTAATTGAATGGCTATTGCACTCACCCAATTAGCATCCATGTGTCCCTTCAGGCAGTATGTAAGATCTCCCTCTATCTTGCATCTCTGCAGTGGTGGCTCTAAGACAAGTCAGTGCGAGGCATTGGTGTATCGCACAAACAGGGAGCACAACAGCCGATTGTCGCCCTTCTTTTGTTGTATCACTTGGCATATATTGCTTACAAGGAAAAGTGACCGGGTCATTGACTGGTGTGAAATTTGTACTGCAAAAGTAAAAACTCATGTAAAAACAAACAAACTGTGACTTGTCCGTGTGTTCTTTTATATATGGGGCTAAATTGAACTCTGACCCTGTAGTTGGGCCGAGTGGCAGGATCGTAGTGTGTTTGGCATAAAAAAAGACAACATGCAACTGTATTAGTGTGTCTGTGTCTAACAATGTGTCTGTTGCTGTAAATACATATCAGTGTTGTTCTTTCACACACGAGTGGACTGTTATTTATTTATTTTATTTTAAGCTACTCTTCCCATGCATAAGTGACTGCATCATATATGCAGGCAATGCTATTTAAAGCTTGTAGACTGATCCCAACAGCTCGCGTGTATGTAATTCAGAGGGAGAAAGCAACTTTGAGCACACATGAGGGTCAGAAACAGGAATGCTGATTGGGTTTTCATGATGTCTCCATTTTATTGAGAATAAATTATAACCCAAATACTTTCCAGGCAATGGTGGTTCTGTGTTCAGACACCTACCACTGGTTAAAGCTGCTGATGGAAGTTTGCAATGTGTAGAAATATCGGATGGACCACAGTCTGTCAACTGGTGGTAAATAGTCAGGACATAGAACTCATTCTACATTGTTACTAGTGTTGGTATGGCTTTCAATTACCAGTAAAAGGTCCATTGCAGTGGGCTAGGGAACAAAAAGATTGTTGTACATTGCAAGTTGAAAAAACATCTCCTAGCTTCTGTCTGACATTCTGGAGCCGCATATTGTAGTAATTCCTAAGCCAGGCAAGGACTCATCTGCTTGTAAGAACTATAGACCCATTGCTCTTTTGAATACAGATGTAAAGATATTTACAAAACTCATTGCAAATAGGGTCATTCCCTTTATTTTGAAGCTCATTCATCCGGATCACGTGGGTTTTGTGACTGGGCGTCAAGTCTTGTTCAAATCTAAAATGCTTTCTGGAATGGTCCATGTCCATGAAATCAAAGGAGAGATGCTACTTCTCTCTCTGAATGACGTTTGAAAGACTCCATTGGCCATACATGAAACGGGTCCTTCAACGATTTTGTTTTGGGATGTCTGTCTTGAACGCAATATTGGCCTTATACAAGGGTCTGTCTGCCGGGGGCCTTAGCAACTATTTTCTCTCATCCAACTTCTCCATATCCAGCAGCACCCAACAGGGTTTCCCCCTTTCTCTTCTCCTCTATCTTCACACTGTAGAACCTCTTGCTGAACATTTACCACAAGTTGTGCCTCTATGCAGACGACTTGTTGCTGTTCGTCTCTGACCCCGTGATCTTGTTGGTAGCCATTCATGAAATTTTGGTCTTGTACAGCAAAGCCTCTCTTTACAAACTGAATACTTCCAAGACTGCGGTCCTTCCGATAATGTCCCTCCTGCGACCAAGTGACTCTTGAACATAAGTTTAATTATGCATGAATGTCCTCTGCCCTACCCTACTTGGGCATTCAAATCGCTCCCCATTTAAGTACCATAGTAGCATAACTGCTTTGACCAAATCCTGGATGTGCTACGAGATCTCCTGGTTAGGTAGAATTTCGGCCTTCATGATGAAGAGTCTACCTAAAATGATGTACCTTTTCCACATGCTCACTTTCAGCCTCCCACCTAGGCCACGTTAACGGTGATCATGAACACATGTATTTGGAAAAATTAACCCCCCTAGAATAGCCAGGGAAGCCTGGCTTGACTCGATCTTGCTAAATATCTTAATGCTTGTCTTCTCTAATAAATGAGGGATTGCTCCTTCCCGCCATGCCAGAAACCCTGGGTTGACCTGGAGACAGAGCTTAACTCTGCTTTTCCCCTGGCTGTTCTCTTATGGGTTCATGCAGCGGGGAGACCATTGGCTGGCAACCTGCACACTCTGACTAGCACAAAACCTGTGTCACGCTACCAAGGAATCCCTAGAAAGGATGTTTCCTACTAGAAACCTTTCCTTGCAAGCAGTAGTTTGTATGATTTCTGATCTACACCTCTTCCTGGGTTACCAGGGGCTTACTAACGCTAGGACACCTTTTCAACACTGGGGGTCTGTTCTTTTTTGCCCACTTACAAGAGCAATACCAGCTTCCCCACCACGATTTCTATAAATATCTCCAGATTAGACTGTGGGTAACGTCTCTCCCTTGTGGCTATTTATCTATTGAGCCCCCTCCCCTCTATGATTTTCCAAATTGACGAGTGGTAGTAGTAGGGCTAGCATAACTTTTTGGTATAATTGTGACTGAGACTGATAATCACAAATCTAAGGTTCAATTGCAGTGGGAAGCTGACCTTGGTGGGGAATTTGCCACAGATGATTGGGAGCTCATCTTTCAAAATTCTCTTTGGATGTCTCGTTGCCTCAACCACTCAGAAATGTTTGTGAAACTTGTTAACAGATTATCTTACCCCAGTGAGGTTACATAAGATGTGGCCCTCTTCCTCTAAAGTCTGTGGGGAAAATTGCTCTATAGAGGTGGATATTTTTCATATCTTCTGGTCCTGCCCTGTCATCCAGTCACTGTGGTGCGAAGTCTTCGATTTAATTGTCACAATATTTAATATTCTGGTGTCCACTTCTCCCGCCATGGCTCTCTTCCACAACCCTCCCCCATATTCTGGACAGTCATATTTACGTGATGGGCTATATACCGTATTTATAGCCTCTAGGGCTGCAATAGGTTGCTGGTGGAAACAACCCCTGTCGTCTCCTATTGGTAAAATTGTAGCTAAAGTACAATACGGCTTTGAGATGGAGACCTTGGGAGTGCCTTATTCCAACGCAGCCTCTTCACCCTTGATGAAATGGCTTGTATGGCAAGAATAATACAACTGATGGTGGGGGCTTGGGATCTCAGCCAGCCTCCCAGAACACCCCAATTCATACACATCCCACAGACTTTTCATAATCTTTCCATAATTTTTGGGTTTTCCCTTTCCTAGAGATTAGATTGACTAGCTATCCATCCTCCTTTCAGTTAGAGATTTGTGAGGGGTAATCAGTAGTTAGGTTTTCCTTAAGGTACATCTTGTTCTTACCAGGCATTGTTTTTGATTTGGCTTTCCACATTTTGCAGTTGTGTTCCTTTCCCCTTTGTATCCCTTTCTTGCTCCCTTTTAGCTTTTTGTATCCATGGGGATATAAACAATACAACACTATACAATGTTAGGAAAAAGTTCTAAGAAAAATATTTCTGTTTAAAAAAAAAAAATGAGAGCGAAAATATCTCCTAGTTTCGATTTTTGTGATACAGGGATATGTCGAAAACCGCCTCAGTCTATGGATCCATCATGAACAGTGCATGCTGCTGCTGGCACTCTGATGGTGTGAGGTGTGTTTGTATAGCACAAATTGAGTCTCTTTCCTTTCTGGTAATAGGGGATCATGCTACTATTTATACCAACGGGGAGAGCCTTGCCTGTCTCTTTGCAAACTATTGGAAACTTACATTTTTTTCGTAAAGTCTCCTAAGTATGTCATAATTATAGCTTCAGAAGTTGGGCAGAATTCTCTTTCACTGCAGGCACTAAAACACATCTTCTCTAACTTGTGCATGTACAGAATCCTGTCACACTCAATTAGTGTCTGTCAGATTTGTAGGCAGGGTACGGAGTCGGTATGCTCTAAGGAATTAAGCCTTGCTTTATTAGTATAACACACTGCCAGGGAGCAGAGTCCAATGCATAAAGATGTGAAGTGCACAGAAAGTAGATATAGTTTAGTGCTTCCTGTTTGGACGTCCCTGGTGTAATCTAAAGTAAAGTGAGAAGTATTTAGCAGTCATATTTAATGTATTTATTTCATTTTCAATATATTCAGTACAAAATTATGTGACCATATGTATGTTGTGATTTAACTATTACCTTCTTGTGTATTTGTAGATATGTATGTTTCATATAATGTTGCTTACATTTTCACATGCTATTACATTTTATAATTAACCATTTAGGGCCTGTTACAGAGTCGGACGCAAGTCCAACTGATCAGCGTAAATAGCACTTTTGGCCAAGGATCCGTCTCGGTTTGCACTCGGACTCTGCACAAGAGTCTGTCTCTCTCCCACTTATCACATCCTCCCATTTTCGGTTACAGAACTTTTTTCGAGTTGCACACACTTTGTGGAATTCCCTCTCTTGCACAGTAAGACTTTCCTCTGGTATACAAACTTTCAAGCGTTCTCTGAAAACCCACCTCTTCAGGCAAGCTTATAATATTCCTCAACTATCCTCTTAACCTCACTAGGATACCCTATTACCACCGTTTACACAATTCACACAAGACAACCCTCTGACCCCAGACCAACATTGCTGTGTGACTGGATCGGATAGCATATGAATCACTTCTTACCTTTGCAATCTGGCTGGACTAATAAGCAGTATGTAGATTTAACCTCATGTATCAGACTCCCATTGACCTATAGAATGTTAATCTTGCTAGCATCGCACTCTAACCTCTTTGTCTGTATTACCCAGTATTGTTTATTATTGTGTTTGTCCCAAATTGTAAAGCGCTACGCAATTTGCTGGCGCTATATACATAAATGGTAAATTTTCATAGTACTCTAAGTTGCACCGATCTAAAGATTCGTGTGACTTGGAATCCTGTGTGAACTATGGGATGCAGTTTAGTCCCTTAGTCTCCTACACTCCACAACACCTGTGTTTAACAGCTTACATGGACTCCGTGGTTGGCACAGTGGGACCTTGGGTTTGAATCTGGCCAGTTGTTCTGTGCGGAGTTGTCCTTCCCATGTTTGTGTGGTATTCCTCTGAGTACTCAAATCTTTTCCGTCCTTCCCCTTTGTACAATTCTGACAAATGCGTTGCATTGTTCTAGCAGTAACAGAATTTTTTTTTTGAAGGCCTCATCTGCAATCTAAACCTTATTAGTATCTGTATTGTAGTTACATATACTTCACATACTAATTTAGCTTCATATGCTGCTGCTGTTTCAGTGGCTCTAATGACCTTCCACTAAATCACGGTAGTATAGGAAACTGTACGAAAAGTCTATCAAAGTGTTCCATAGCCGCTGTTCAAGAGACAGTGACGCCAGATATTCAGCTGGATCAGACGGAGTTCTAAAAGTTGATCCAGGAATTGTTATGAACACTCAAGTAAGAGTGTAATACATTTTGTATTTCAATAATACATTGGAAGCTCTACATTTATTGGTTCACTAAATCTTAGCTTACTTTCACTATTCATTTCTGCATATAAAGAGACCCTATCTTCATTTCCTCATTTCTTCTTTCCGTGTGCAGGAAATGTAAATGTCAAAATATGGTCTCTCTTGTGCTTTGTACCTGATTAAATAACTTTATATGGAAGACGCTGTTTAGGGTTAGCAGGCAGCCATCATAAGTCCCTCCTGTTTCCTCTCCTCTCTTCTGCCCTCTAAACAAATGCCTGATAAGAAAGTAGTACTTCTGTCTATAGGCACAGTGGGGGTAGCTGCAGATAATGGGGTGGGAATTTGTAGTGCGCACACATAGGGGAAAAAAAAGAGAGAAAAGTGGTGGAACTTTTAATTGCCTGTGTAACAGCTTTCTGTAGACCTTGTCACTGAATGTACTGAAAGCCTATCTGTACATATAAATATATTTCTTTATAACTCCATTAGAGAATTCATATGTCAAAGCTATAAAAAGGTGGTTAGTGCTTTTTTAATTCAAATATATTATAATAAATCCAAAGTTGAAGAGTGTCTTGGCTTGGAATCGTAGATTCTATTTTGATCTAAATGATCAGCTAGTTGTATTAACAAAGCACAGCTCCTTAAATGCTATTGTTATTTAGCCATAGAAATAGACATTTTAAAGTCTGCAAAAAATAAGTCTGTAAACATATTTGTTTTTCTCTATTTTTGTTAAAATTGTCACCTTATTTGTACAGGAATGCTTCTAAATTTGATATTTACTGAGCCCACCTCCCCAATTAACAAGCATTCCGAGTTGGGGAATGGTCTTGGTACCCCTTGTTGTGTATTTATTGGAAGGGATTGGATACGGATTAGAGGTCTCTATGAGCCCTGACCAGTATCCATCGACTGAGTGAGGCACAAGTTGGATTGTGCATTTATTGCGATGTCTGTGGTTACTGTAGTACAAATATGTACCACCCCAGTTAAACTGGATCTCCTGTTATATGGGTCTCTTGGACCAAGTAACCGTTTGCTTAAACAGTAATGACAGTGTTTTCCTTTTTGGTTTTTCTTAAACTCCAAAAAATGTCTTTAAATTTGTGTTGGAAGAAGAATATGTGTAGTAATCTATTCAGCAAATACGATCTCTAAAACACATTTCTGTAATGCATCTTGTAAAATAAAGACTTTATCACTTTATATAATGCAAAGTTTATTTGAATATTCTACAGCGTGTGCACACTCACACCACCCCAATTGTAATCCAGGTCCTGCTGAGATTTAGCCACCTATGTGACTTTGACATGCCCAACCTCCAATCGGTTAGGTTGGACAGACGCTGTGAAGTCATGTTTTGTGTTGGTGTAGGAAATGTCTATGTAGCCTTGGTTGTAGCTCTGTGATTCGGGACATTGCTTAGGATGATTTTCAGCTAGAGCAAAGCTCACAAGTTTTCTCACAAATGGTTCACAAAACTATGATGATGAGGCTGGAAATCCTGATTCACTTTCATGAAAATTAGTTTGCAGTCTTAAGCAAAAACATTTCCTATAGTTAACTTATTCCTCTATTTGTTGCTCACAGGCATTCGTGGATCCTGTTGAAGAGCACAAGACAACCTTTGGTGGTCCAGTGGTCAGCTGTCTGTATCAGGTCCAGGAGATACTTAGGTAATTCAAGAGACTGTGTATAGAGTCTGCTTCTCTTATCAATGTTTTATTCATTTGCAACCCTTATGTCTCATCTCTTCATCTGAACTGTCTCCATTTTTATACTTCCTTAATTCTCTTCACATAACATGTCTCCCACATTCCACTGTACCTCTTGTCCTCCCTCTCCTCTCTCCCGTGAGGCTTTGCAGTAATCTATCAGAATTGAATTAATCCTTCTCACTCGGGCAGCCATCTGTCCTCTCCTCTCCGCTCAGGCCCGACTAGTTCCACCAAGGATGATTGATGGGCTCTGCAATTGATTAGTTGCTCTGCTAGATAAATGGACTGTTTTGGCACAAAGTATCACAGGTCAGTCTGTGTGGTCAGGCAGTTAGGCTTTTGCTTTTAAAGAGATGTGCACAGACTAGCAGAATTCATACTGGTCACAGATCGCAACATAGTCGTGTTTTCTAATGCTTGTGTAAGGCAATCTGTATATTTTGAGTCCATAAATCTGCGTTCTCATCCATGCAAATATAAAATCTGTGCTTTAAAAAAAATAGCCTAAAATTTTGCACAGGTGATAGGGATTACAGCTAAATTAATCACTCTCCATGGCCTTCTGGCAAATAGATTTCAGACATGTTAGGTGGTAAGAGATGTACCTTAACACAGACTCCAGAGCACTTGATATGCACCAAGGTCCATAGACACTTGTAGCGATTGAAGTTGTTTCCAGGACTTAAAAGTGAAGTGTTCGATGTCCTGGCATATTTCCTGCCTACTTAAACTGGCATGCGCTGGCAAAGTGTGCTATACTATCCCCTAAGGCCACGTCTCCCCACCTCCTGCAATGTGTTCAGCACTGTGTTCATGCAGCCATGGAGCAGCTCAGCTGGTGTGAATAATTGCATGAGTTGAGGGTGTGTGTGCGCTACGCACTCCAGGGACAGAACCCCCCCCTCTGCCCGCATTCCCCCATTCTTATGAAAATGATCACTCTCGCACCATTGCCTAATCACACTAAGCAATTAAAAGCTCACTGCGCTACGGAGAGCTGCGGACGCTGCTCTTAATGAGCTTTTGCTTCTCTTGGCCCCTGAGAGGCGCTCCGCATCGGTTGATTAAAGACTGGAAATAATTACAGGTGATGTGACTCTCTGTCCCAGGAGTAAAAGAAGGTAGTAGCATAAAGACCATTTCACACACATCCTGCTCACTTCTCTAATCTCTTACTCTTACTTCAGACCCATCTCCGTTCTGTACATAGTTATTTTATTTGTGTTCCTTTTCTTTCATTTTTGTCCATCTATAATTTGAACTTGATCTTGAACTTAATTTTTTAGGTAAAATAATCTTGACACATGAAGTTACCCTTTTAGCAGTAACTGGAGATTTGAAAGCTACCCATCTTTATATAAAATCTGCAGTTGGCCCCTAGCTGTGGGATTGGGGGTTCATTGAGAAAAAATAGGTTTCACTACAGTGCTGTCTAAGCCTGTAGTAAATTCTCCACTTGTCTCGTGGGCAGGTAGAATACTTGTGTAACTTCTGTGTTTTCCACATATTGTCTGCCTGTCAGTGTTAGGTGTTTTTCTATACTGATACTTTGTTCCTTTTAGGGATGAAGATAAAGATATTTTTGATTACTGCCGAGAAAATGACATCTCACGAATATCTCAGGCTTTGGCTACGGGTGCCATTGACGTGAATGTGGCAGATGATGAGGTGTGTAGTATATGTTATGCTTGTGTGCTGTTAATTACTGAGCATCCTTTCTGTACTGTCCTCTTGCATGTTCTTCCCTTACACTGTATCTCCTGCTGTCTTCTATATTGAATACATTTATGTACCAGCCCCAGCAGTGTGCTGTCTGGCTGTGTGTTCTGCTCTCTGGTCTGCCTGCTTATCTGCGACTAATGATTATGTTCTCTTTTAGTAAGGGATGTTATTATCAATTCATAGCCTGAGACAGAGGGAATTAATGGGTGTTGGGAGGGTCTGCTTTGTGCTAGACATCTTCTATAAAGCTCCCTGAGGTGCATGTGATATGATCTAGACCTTGATATTAAGCATTCCGACCCCTATAAATATGTGGTATGTTTTTATATCACTTGTATACTGACAACTCATTCAGGTGTGGGATATGATCTGGCTATTAATCTAGTAACTGGAAGTTTCAGTGGACTATAAATGAATCCACACACAGCAGCCACCTGATATAGACTATGACTACCTGTTAAGTCATGTAGCTTTTTACATTTGGACTTTGAAAGTACATGAAAGGCGTGTTTTACTACAAAATTGCCAGGTCGGTTCACTGGGTCGTTGCCGGATTAAGACCAGGTGGTACCCTAATCAGTGTAGCCTTCTCCCCAGTGTAGATTTCCACATCTCCCACCGCACGTTATACCTGAGCATCCTATCACTGGGCAGAGCTCATCCATGAGTCGTCTCATATCCCCATCGTACAGTATTCCCCCACCACAGCAATAATTTGACTGCCGCTTAGAGATCTTGAGTACCATACTGCGCTTCCCTTGTTCCCTGGTTCCAATATGGTGGATAACCGTAAGGAGCGCCTAGCACTGGAGACCTTTAACTAAAGTACCGCACAGCATGTGACATTGGCGTGATTACAACTTTGTTTCCTATCGCACAGTTCATGCGTCATTTGTTACATTGCAAAGGCCCCGTTGGTACATGTGAGAAATTGTGAACCTGAGAATTCGGTGACTGTTGCGGCACCAGATTTTATGCATCGTTTTTTCCCCAAAAATTAAGTTTAATGTTGGGGATGATGGTCTGTGAACATACTCCATGTGAGGATTCGGGGACTCCTGTTTGTTTTTGAGGCAATGCTTTTCATAGAAGGAACATCTAAAATCCTTGTCTTTTCAGAAAGCTTTTTTTTTTTTTTTTGTAGCCCGCATGACCATAACCTTCCTTTATATGAATCATGTATGGACAGCCATGGATATAGATACACAGTTGTCTATGAGAGCAAACTGTTAGTGTGGTAAAATTGAGCATATAATGTATTAATATGAAATGCTGCATAAGTATGACCTGTTGTTTTCTAGGGTCGCAGTCTCCTGCACTGGGCCTGTGACAGAGGACGCACAGAGCTGGTATCCATTCTTCTATTTCATAATGCTCACATAAATATGCAGGTAAGGACGTGATTACACAAAATAATGAAGCATTTGTGGAACTGAGGGGAAAGTAATAATCCCTCATCATAGATGCATTTTGTTTAGTTTGTACAGGGTTTAACATGCAGCTGATAGACAGCAAGTTAACTAATGTTTCATCTCAATGTATATAGTTTCCTTTTATCCATAAGCCAAGTAAATGACAGTATGAAGCTGATAGAAAATGGATACACAAATAAAATCATAACTTTAAACTGACTAAAAAGCCTGACTGACCATCAGCAGGGATCAATTACAGTCCCAAAAAATATAGAGCGTAGCAGTAGGTCCTCCTTGGTAGAAGAATGCCTACTTTAATAGATTACTAAAAGTACACTTGCTCATAAGAGGATAACAATCTAAGCTCAATACTTATTTTAAATATAATTTTTTGTGTGTGTATATATATATATATATATATATATATATATATATATATATATATATATATATATATATATATATATATATATATATATATATATATTAATTATATATGTGTATGTACCGATACTGGAAGCTTAACCAGTATTCATCAGAATGCCGGCCAATCAAACCACTAAGAACCAGCAATATCACTGATGCACTGCGCTACTAATCTTCATGAAACCCTGGCTCCTAATGGATAGGCTGCATTGTTGTCAATATGGCGCCACCACTATATGCGAACAAGACATTCAGACACACCGTTATAGAATGTCGTGTTCTATGGTGTTGCACTAATTTCAGGAAATATGAGAAACTGCATTCAGATGACACCGCTGCCAAGTACAGCCATAGAGCGGAAACCCTGAGGCTCAATTTCTTCTTGATAGACTAACACTTCTATTGCGGAGTGTCCAGAAGCCTAGCACAGTGTTTCAGAGACAGCCTTTCTTCAGGTGTCTGGGCAAGTACCCGATGAAGTGTCCTCTCAGAGACAATGTTCTATGTTTCTTTTCAGTTACAATAAGAATAACATGGGAAACTCTCTACCACTAGGAAGTTGAACCTCTGATTTTCCTCTGTGTGCATAAAGGAAAATACCAGGACCTGTGCCTTTCAAAAATGGGGAATATATTTCTCTAGTCCTATCTATTTGTGCCATCTCTCTTCCATTTTGTTAAATAATATAAGGTGGCTGAAGGATTAAACAACTATAAATGAGGTATAACAGTGTACATTCCCTTTCTTAATTATTGCTGGTTTTTTAAAGGTATTTTCCTGTTTTAAAGAGGACCAGCAGGATATCCGGCTATAATTGTTTTCTACTTTATTATGTTCAGATTATCTGCAGGCCGAAAATAAATCTGTCTATCAGACTCCAATAATAACTATAAAGTGAAACTATTTAGAAGCTTAGTGTGCAGGCCGTGAGTTGGGGTTGAAGAGCTGTTAGAGTTGAGCACGCTGTGACTACGTCTTCATCACCTGTGCCCTCGTTTTATAAATCTATCAAACCATTAGGGTTGTTGTACTGTACAACTTTTTATCCCAGTGGATTGAAACTCATTATCCTGTATGGTAATCTGTACCGCACCAATATATGTGTGTTACAAGTAGAGATGCTCAGGCTCGGTTCCTCAAGAACTGAACACACCCAAACTTAGGGGATCGGAGTACCGAGCCGGCTCGGTACAGTCATGCGGCCTCGGAATTGAAAACGAAGCAAAATGTCATTGTGATGTCGGATCTCGCGAGTTTGGAATTCCTTTTAAAGATCCAACATCACAGAGGCTGGGAGGGAAGGCAGACTCACATTTTTCTTTTCTGCCAGTGCTGTGTGCCAATGTGTCCTAGATGTGTTTGCCATTGCTCTGTTGCTTACCATCCAGCCAGGTCACTGCAGTATTTGTCCGAAGTGTGTGAAAATAATATTGTGATCTGTGAGGTGGTCTAAATTGACTGCAAATTACTTGAAATTAGTGTTATTGAGGTTAATAATAATGTATGATTAAAAAAGAGCAAAATTATGTTTGGGTTTTTTTTAGCATATTTTAGGATTTTTTTTCTAAAAAATCCAAAACACACACACGGGTGGTTTTGCCAAAACCAAAACACAAACCTAATCCAGATCCAAAACCAGTTCATGGGGGTCAGTGAGCATCTCTAGGTACAAGCTGCTACATTGAAATAGGTTTTTCGTACATCCAACTTGTTCGCTGGATTCTGGCTCTATCCCCAACATAACAGGACTGATCAAAGCATGTCGATCAAGAGTCCTTACCATTTTTTGTGCCATGGACCCCTTTGGCAGTCTGGTGAAGCCAGACACTGTCTGCGCCCCATCTATCCATGCCAAATAGGACATGAAAATATCTGTGATTTCTGTAGGTGATAGTCATAGGTACTGCTAATACTGTTATGGTTTATCGCCTACATATTTGAAAGGGACTGCGGACCCCAGGTTAAGAACCCCTGATGTAGATGATCCCTTTCTTTTTTTTCTTTTTTTTTCTTCCTCTTTATCTCCTTTTATGCTATGATTAGTAAGGGCACTGTGCTGGTTAAGTGATTCTTGCTGTTTTTAGTCCAAGCTCTAAGTGCATTGTTGTGTTTCACTGCAGCTCTTTGCTGGACATCTTTTCATTCATAACTATAAAAGTTTTGGGTGAAGAGAATTAACCTGTAGACTGGTTTTTGGGCCCAAACAAGAACCTAGAGGGGGAACCCCTGACATGAGACAGAAATGGTAAAAGTGGTTATAAATAGATTGCTTTGGGGGATAAAATAAGTGGCAGGGTGAGGGGCTCTTTTGAAGCTTTCAGAGGAAGACAATCCAGAGATAATAAATAGCAGAGTGAGCGTCTCCGCGGGGAGAGATTCTCACAAACAACATTATTATTGAGCGCTCAATCCATTGCCAAATCCATCTCATTACTGACAACAACCTGCAGCCGAGAGATCCTGAGGTCTGAGAGATTTTCCTGCTCCCAGACTTTGCTGGAGAATAGCAGACTGTTTTCCCGTAACAGAAAGTGCCCATATCGCCCTTAGCGCTCGGCTTTATGTTGAAAAATTATAGCTTTCTTATTTAAATTGCAGATGTAAATGACAGGTCATATTTAAAGCAGAATCATGTTGGGCTCGCTGGAGGTGAATAAACAGAATCAGAAATACGCTAGTAATGAAAACCCTCATTGAGCTTGTTTGAATTGTGTAAAATAGAATTGGAAGATATGTATTTGTACTTTATAATCTGAGTTTCCTTGTTTTCAAATGTTCAAATTGTATACTTGTACATCGTTTTATGCTGTACATAGATTGTTTTGATTGTAAATGCGCAGTGTATTTTTGTTCTTTCTTCCTAATTCTATGCAGTTTGCATCTGCTGTTATAGAAGTGATGTCATGGTGGTTTGGTCAATTGGTATTGGCAGAGAGTGAGTGATGCCACAGGCCCGCTATCAGTCAGGATCCCAGTCTGCTCCTTAGATTAAGTCCGGGAGGGGGTAAAGAGGTCTTGGTAACTGTAATGAGCACAGGCAGAGTGAGGCACGAGGTCAGCGCTCCGGCTGTATTGGATTCAGATTCATAAGTTAATTGAGGGCAGAGAACCCCCTCCTAACTGCTCTCACCACAGATCAATAACCATAAATATCTCTCCCAAAGGACACTGCTCCACCTCCCATCTGTACCTTCCCAGCACACAGCTAGAGCCTGACCTACAGGTGGAAGACTAATCGCCTTAGAACAACGCCAGATACATGTCGGCTGTCATACATGTTTTGCGGCATGTGCCGGTATTGGATACAGGTGTCTTGCCGTCGTATGTATTACATATAAAAACTTCTGTTCCGGTTCTTGCCTGCTGTACGTGGAAGTTGGGGAACAGTGATTCGTTCAGGGAGTGTTAGAATGTGGATGGGGTGAAGGACACCCTAGGATTAGTGTGCACAGGCATGTTTGTGTCCCTCTCTGATTGGCAAGGTTACTGCTGAGAGACTGCAGCTTTCCCAGCTGATTTGATTAGACCTCCAGCTTTATCCCTTCCCCAGCCCCCTCCACCCAGCACCTCCTGATCCTTTTAGCACAGACCCTCACTCCAATAACCGTTGCAGCATCTTGTGCTCTCTTTTCAAGCTCTATTCTGACATCTCACAAGGCAGATTAGGAAACTCTCAGAGAGGATTAGCAGGCGATAGCAAAACATGCACCGTGACACTCCCTTTAAACCTTTATAAAACCCCTTGTCATTTCATTTTATGTGTTTCCAAATCCCACAGGAGGCAGATATTGTTATTACATATAGTACGCAAACAGCTCAACAATTGTACTGCAGTCCTGTATTGCTGCTGCTTAAATGCACAGTCACTTGAACTGCCCTTTCACTAAACAGTGTTTAACATTTGTTTGTTGGGCCAAAGAAACACCAAGAGAGACACAATTTCAAGTTATTCTGCAGTTCCCTGTATATGAAGCGGCTCCACAACTGAGGGCAATATGTTAAGTGGGAACATCTTTCTACAGCATATGTGCTACACAAGTTGCACCTTTCAGCACTATGCCTGTATTTATGTATGTGTATTGTGGCTCTGTAATTATCACCTTTAATGACAGTGTAGCCGTTTGTTTTCTTGAGGCCCAAATGTTTGATGTCATACATCACATGTCCGATCTGTTACGTAATGACTGGGTCCAAATGACCAGTTGGTGGCTCCAAATTGTAGTTACTACCCATTTCTGTCCTAACCTCGAAGAGCATGTAGACATGTGATAAATTGTACTCTGGAGCCTGAGATACATGTACCTTGGATAGATTCAAAGGCTACTTCAGTCTAGTAAATAGGATGAAATGCTAATTGGAGGAATATAGACTAAAGTATGTATAACTATTTAAACTAAACAACTGTTTAAAACATTTTAAATATATGACCAGTGGGTTGGTCTAAATTTGCTCTAAGGTTATTTTGAATACATTTACACACATTAAAGGGTTACTCTAAACGAACACACTTTGGAAGTGATGGGGAACCCTAGGCACTTCAGGGGCCACAGACAAATGCTTGCAGGGCTCCCTGTTTCCCATCATTGCTTTAGGGGGTATTTAAATATTTACCATTACATTGGGGTAAATGTTTGCATTAAAAATGTTGAGAATCCCTACTCTAGAGTATAGCTACAATTGTAACTATATGTCTAGCTCCTATTGATTATTGGAGAGGAAAGCACAGTATCGTGTTTATTTTATTTAAATGTTTGTTCTTTGGTCTTATCACTCCAGAAATACCCTTTACCATGACGTAACCTAAGTGGCACAAGCTTTGCATATCAGGCGTTGTAAACTTTCACTAACGCCACCTCGAGTGAGTTTTGAGCTTAGACCTGCTGTAATACCCGACACTGTGACAGATCTGCAGGTCTACAGATACCTCAGCTTTTTAAGGCTCCTGTGCAATTCAATGACTGTGAGGGTTGCTGGGGGCCTAGACCTCAGCCAGTGTGGGGAGGGGGGAAGTAATGGAACTGCTCTTGCAGCGTCCCTGGTAATAGGATAAATACAGTGCTTTGCTTCAGGATGGTAAATGGGTGCAATCCAATTTTCATGATTCCATCAGCAAAGGCTGAGCACTCTCAGCTGTCACAGGATGAAAGTTATTCTCTGCTGACCCTTCAACCTGCTGCCGGGACTCACAAGAAGGAGGTTGGACAGTAGTTTCTCCTATAGATGCATAACCTTACTATCGCATTAGTTTCTATGATGTACTTCACACAGCTCTGCTACCTTCCCCTGCACTTCCATTCCCATCACCTATCTGACTGCTTGGGACACTGCAACACAATCTCATCCCTAATATAAGGCTCTAATAGGCCTCCCTGCCTTTCTCCAGGCTTTGTTAATCCTCCCCACACCCTTATTCTCCCTCCCATTGTGCTCCCGCCTCTGATATGGCACAGCCGGTCCTGAGCTGCGATTGTGCAGGCTTTATGCTTCAGATTATACAAAGCAGATTAACCCTTCTAAACCCCTTAGATTTTAATTATTTCTGTATGTATTTATAAAAGCTGCAGTCTGCTCTCGGCAGGTCCCACCTGTCCCCTCCTTCCATCTTCCCTGTGCCCCCATTCTGTGTCCTGGATTCAGAGATGAGTGTGACAGATTATTTGGGGTGATGAGCGGAGACCAGCGCGTTCTCCATCATTGGCCATCGTTACATGTCTGTACTCTCTGACTTCTGTTGTTCACATAATAACATATGGAACAATATTGCAGATTCTTTGTTACCGAAATGCGTATGCCAATATAATTTATTATTTTAAAGGCTGTATCTGTTTATTACGTGATTGTATATTATAAGAGGTCTGTTGGGGTGATTTGGCATTACATTACATTGCATAGCATGTTGAGACAAAACAAATCGCTTGCTCGATCAATTCTGTCAAAGTACTATCTGGAATTGCTGGAAAATACAGTCATTGGACTTCTGCAATCTGCATGAATATCAGTCATTGGCTGACCAGAGCACTTGGACCCCACGTAATCCACCTCTAGATCTGTGCAGTTTGCTCCACCGTGTACGAACAACCAGATCTGATTTTGCACTTGGAGGACTAAACAAGGCATGGAATGTGTGCATTTTTGGGGAGCCTTGTGCCACACATGGATTTTCATTTAAATAATTGTAGAAATTCCTCTAGCAGGGCATGTGCAACCCCATTTAACTAAAGTGGTCCTTTGTGGGAATATACCCATTTAATGTGCAAACCGTCACCTACACATGGTAAAGAGATCCGAATTTTGGGCTGATTGTTCATAAGAACGTAGTGATCACACTGAGGCACTACAATTTGGTTTTGCGTTTGACATGCCTGCCTTACATATTACATGCTGATTCTACCTTAATGACTGACTCTTTAAATTGTTTTAAAGCATTTGTTGCGTGGAACATGTGTAACCGTGTCCATTAATGATCTCATACTACATTTATGTAATTCTGTATCTTGATTTGTTTGCTAGAAATGGGGGATCTTTGTGTGTATATATATTTCTCTTTTTCTCATTAAATTACTAGTCTTGTGGTTTCTGGAAAAAAAGTCCTAATAACATTACAAAGGAATGAAATAATAAGGTAGGATCTTGTGCCTTACATTGGATCAGCTTACCCATTTCTTGTAGCGGAAACCTGCAAAATTGTATTTACTTTAAGGGGGTTTTCCACCTAGAATGTTTTATTGGTCATATACCCTGTCTGGGACAGAGCTATTCAATAATAAAACAAATATTTAAGTTGATAAATCTTGACTGCTTACTATAATGACTGTCATCCAGCATAGTTCGTTGCACAGGAATCGGGCAAGTTTTCTATGCAGCATCTGAACATTCCTTCCGTGTTTGTTGGGTTATTCTTTGCCGTGCCTCCATACGGATGTGCCCAGTGCATGTGTAGTAGTGATATGAAAACCCCAAAACAGAATGTCAGGGTGCCCCTACATGGACACACGAGATGCGTAGGTGAGGCATTTAACATTTTTGTGGGGTTGTAATGCAAGATCCAGGGTAGCTAGCCCCTACGAATGCCAACAGTTACAATGTAACTGATGAGCAGTGGAAGAGCTTGTATCCAACAGGTTAATTATACAACTTGTATGCAACAGGGTAATTTAGTACTAATAATCCATAAAGTGGTAAGTGCACTCAGTTGGTCATTGTTTGCCCCAGATTGAAGGTGAAGCTTCTTTCAGGGGGGTGAACCTTTAGTTGGAACAAAGACTCTGTGAATGAGAAAAAAATTGGTGTCCATACAAAGTGTATGGCCAAACAGATATCCACTTCTGGAATACCCTACAACGCCCAATCAGACTCTCCCACAGCCTTCAAATCCTTAAACCATCTCTGAAAACCCCTCTCTTTATTAGAGCTTACCCGGAACCCACCGATACCACCCACACTTATACACCCCCACAATCATTACATGGTCAGCTCGTAAAAAGCAAAGTTAGCGTTGTCATATGAAGACAAAATAATTACTAAAGGTTGACAACAGTAAGTAAAACACTCTGTAATGTCACATAGGGTTCATATACTACAGAATACACCAGCACATCTTTCATACATGGAGTGTTATTAGAATATCCAAATAAAGCCATTTATTTGTGTACTTGCCCTCATTGGTGCAAACTACCTGCAGTTCTGGTTGCTGAACAAGGTAGCGTGCCAGCCATTGGCTCTTACCATTTCTGCCACTCCTGTGGATGGTTGGGCAGACCAGTCTATGTGAACGGATTGGCATCATTTGATTCCTCCTGTATGTGTGTTGGAGAACATGAGATGTACATGGTGGGCAGCTTCACAGCAAATTTGACTAATTTGTTAGTTTAAATGTTAACATTATATAAAATCTGGCATGACTGTCTCCTTTTTAAATAGAAGCACAGTGGTTAGTATTGCTGCTTCACAGCTCGGGGGTCATGTGTTCCATTCCAGCCAAGACCCTATCAGAGTGGAGTTTGTAGGTTATCCCTCTATTTGCGTGGGTTTCTTCCCACCGTCCAAAAAATACACAGGTACCTGCTTCTGCCACAACAAACATGTGTATTGTAGGAAATGTGGCTGATGTGAATAGCTACATCATCTGTGTACAGCGCTGTGTCATGTGATTGGAGCTATATAAGTAAACGTTATGAGTAACACATTTTATTTTGTCACAGTGCTGGTATGGTTTTATTTACCAGAAAATGTTGGTAACCGTTTCAAAGTGTACCTGACCTGTTTACCAATTTCTGCAAGTTTTAGGGGCATACAAAAATAGTGTGCAAAGTACATGTTTGAAGTCTAATCACTCGGTACATAATCTACATTTATGAACCGCTTTCAAAAGTCTAGCTGCCATTCTCAAGCCATATGCACAGTAGATGATGGGACAAGACCTTTGTTACCTCCTGTGATCCCCTCAGACACACGACTCATCTGTTGGGAGCTAAGATGTTAATCCAATCAGGAACGCGTGGCAGGCCTCAGATGCCGGGCTGTTTAAGGGCTGGCACAAGTCTCCCATCCTCCCACCCACATCATCTGTCCCCTATTCTCTCTTTCTCTCTCTCTGCCTGGGTCAGGTGGAATTCTGAAACACTGGAGCTTTGTGCATCTTTGTATTCATTAACCTCTGTATTCATTCTCCTGGGACAACCTATTAAGGGCACTGTCCGTTTAATTTAACCAGTGCACTACTGGGTGGTCTGCAGTCCATCAGTATTGTCACTTGTCGCATTCCTACTAGTGCAATGACAATGGAATTGTTTTAAGTATGTGTTCTATTTTATTTGTGTTAACTTACTGTTGCACAAACTGCACAGATAATTTTGGGTGAGATGGGGCTCTGAACAGAATCTAGTATTTTTGATATATGTAGTCCCAAGTTGTTGCACAATGACCAAAGACTTATATATTGGAGAATAAATAAGCTGGTTTATCACAGAGATATATGCTTGTTGCAATAGTGTTTATCCATAGCAATCGTGCATGCAGTATTATCAAAGCAATGCACAATAATATGCCTGACAATAGGGAAACGTCATGCAATTATCATATAATTGTATGTTGCAAAATAATAAAAAACAAAAACAAAGAAAAGATAAATGAAGTGCAGAGAGTGATGTTAAACTATGTCCTTTCCAAAAACCGTTAACAGATTATGGACCTTAAAGGGCTTCTCAGAACTTCTTGTGGGGGATTTGACAAGGGATTGGCTAGCTGCAGCTTGTGTTCAGTTATGTTCTGTCTTCTACCAAGATATCATAACCCCGCTTTCAAGTCTCTCTTGGTCTGATCACTCTCAGGTTCAGTTAACTGCTATTCTCCCATGACCATACTTTGTGTATTACATGAGTTGATGGAAAATATGGTGTCATTTTACTATTGTTTGCAATAAACAGCATATTACATGTGGTCACCAAAACTTAAGTGCAAACAACCTGTTATCTCCGCACATTTGTATTTAGCAATGAATGACTGTGACTATGTTGCTTGCTGCACTACGTTATAATGTCATCCATGGTCTATAATGGAGATTTAGGATTAGCCATTTAATCATCAACATTTGTTGTACATTTCCTGACACTAACAGCATAGCTCTGATATGACCGTGCCCTTATTGTACTGCAAGAAGAGTAAGAAGTAATGTTGTATATATGGTTACGAGGTGTGTGCAAAGATCTATACAAAATAAGAGAATGTGCTGCACTCAAACACTTTACCTTATATCCAGTATGATATATACCATTTAATATGTACATGATACGAATATCTTTTAGGGAAGCACAGTGATCTTTTCTTATATAGTCCCAAATTCTTTAGAGTGCTTTGAGGCTATTGTCCCAGATACAAGTTATTGTATATATCAGGAAAGGGGTTAAGAATCAGTGACCGCTTTAATGCCAGTAACCACTCCAGATGGCTGAACAAGGAGCAGTCCTACATAGTGTTATTTATTGGCATTTAACCTGGACTTGTCATCCCCTATTTTGTGTCTTTAAAAATGAGAACATTTGTATTTAGTATTTCTCCGCCCCTAGTCTATAGTGTCATTATCCGTCCTTTTTTTCTTTTTAAATGGTCACCAAGCCAAAAGAGAAGTAGAGCCAATCTGAAACGCCTCCAGTAGCATACATGTAAATAGCCCACGTCCTTAATGGCATTTAAAGCACTCAACATTCTTTTCACCTTTGTTGCGGAGCCAAGTACAAGCTATTGTTCTGGTATCGGCTATTGCAGACCAAAAGAGCCCGGCTGCAGTGTCTATTACTAGCCTTAGAGACAAGAAGTTTGGTGTGCTTTAAAATATCTCCCAATATTCAGTTTTATTTTAAATGTATTCATCTATCTTAAGATGTCGTTAATCTATATATGAATTTACTAGAAGCTCTTTTTTATTGAAAACAAATGTTGAGTATGGAGACTGTTCTACAGTGACTGAACAATTGCTAATTCTTCCTAATGACAATTTTTATATTTCACTGCTTTAGAAAGTATTTGAAGAAAGAAAAACCTTATAGCTGGGATTTCCAATGGCACCCCTATAGCTACACAATATAATGTGTCCTAAGCTCTTCTGTTCATCTATATATCAGTCTGATGTTTAGTTCTCCAAACTGATGAACCAGAATACATTAATGGTTTCCCAGCCTATGATGTGACGTTTTATCAATACACATTGAAGCTAGTGGACTCTTATAGGGATCTTTAGGATTTCTGCCAATCCATTTAGCACAGCTATACATGGATTTGTATAAACCATTGATCCACACAGTTTATTTTGTTTTTTCTTTCCTCCCAGGACGATGAAGGACAGACACCTTTGCATTATGGTAAGTGAGCTCTTATCCCCTTGTGGTATTAATTTAATTATTTTCTAAAAAAAATATTTGAAAACTGAACAAATATTGCTGCTGACTATCATTTATGGAGGGCGACATTGCATGAAGGGCTTGAGGTTGGTGCTGAAATTATTCTAGACAAGTGCAGATACGCCCAGTAAACGCAGCATTTAGTGGAAAGGAACGTGACACTACAGTGACAGTATGACCTCGTGGGTTAGGAGACGTTGTGGACCATTGTTTCTTGGTACTTGGTCTCTTAACTGGGGAGGTGGTGGGTGTATACTCTTATATATGGCCTATTGCTCTGGATCTGAGGTCTATCTGCAGCAGAACCTCAGAGTAACATCTGCCTGTCCCCAAACTCTTTATGTGCTGGGCAGCTTCCCTCTCATGAGTTATCAGCAACCTGACAGCAAGTGGTAATAGCAAAGGTCAGGCACCCCATAAAGCGATTGTAAATCTGTCTTTCTTTCTTCTGACTACCCAAGGTCAGTATTCTGTTCCCCTCCCTCTAGGTCCCCGCCTCCATTCTCGAGATGTCCTGGAAAAGGGGTATAAAATACTATATTCAAGGTCTCCCAGTGGAAATCATTCTTCCACAAGCAGTGAGAGAGGTTGAAATCAGACCAGTCCCCATCTGGTGCAGAGAAGGAGGCAATATACATCTCTCCTGTCATCACCATGAAAAGAAGAGCAATCAGGATTTTAAAGTGCCTGTGTTGCTTAGAGGAAACAAAATTACTTTCCGAAAAATGTTTGCAATAATATTTGAGGAGCCTTTTAAAGATGTCATCTAGTGAGCATTATGTTACGGGCAGCACCAATATATTTAAATTATAACTCCTCGTGAAGAGCAACCAGCAATTCAACTTTCCGAGGAACAGTCTGTAGTGTGTGCTGTGTCCAGACCCTTACATGGCAAGCAAACACTGGGGATGAGAACTCTTGTACACTTCCTTATAGACCATGAAGGAAAATCATCTCCAGAACAATTGTTCCACATACTGGGAAAACCTTCATGGTACTTCTTTTAGGGATGGTTATTGAGGAAATATGGTCCCAGATTGGAGTTCTCCTTTTACTTTGGAATGTTCGAGCATTAATTTGTCTTCTGTTTTGTATTGTCCTATAAATTGCTTTCTCCCTCACGCAGCCTCTGCTTGTGAGTTCACCGACATAGTGGACCATCTCTTGGACCATGGTGCTGACCCTTCTCTTGTGGACAACGATGGATTCCAGCCACATGAGGCTACAGACAACAGAGAAATCTCAGATATGTTAAAGCAACATGCCACATTTGGGGAACATGACAAGCCCCCAAGCCTTTTAGAAATTCCAAAATAAAGCTCACAATGCAAGTTTATTTTTGGCCTTTCCAAGTGTTGTGTTTTTGTTTAAATTAAATATGCATCAGATATGTCTAGAGTGTCATTGGTGTCCATACATTTTTGTGTGTACTACTTTTAGCTAAAGCAATGGATGTTTTGATGTAATGTTTTTTTAAAAATACAATATACGGGAGCTCCATGTGTATTCATGTTTTTCCAGTCTCAAACATGTCAGAGGACCATCATACATGTTGTAAGGCCTACTGAGCATTATAGCATTTTAACCACTTGCATTTATACCCACCTGAACTAAATTCAGTATGCCACGTAAGTCCGACATAGTATGTAACCGCAGAAACACCCAATTTACTTATACATACATGGCTCTTTTTTTTTTTTCATGATTTTGACACTGATCTGTATTCGATATATAATATTGTTGGTTCCCAACTTTTGTTAGTTTTCTATTGAAGTCAATGGATGTACATCTTTCCTGGCTCCTTAAGATTCTTCTGGCTCCGAAATTCATCCTTCTTTTCCTTTTCTTTGGTATTACCTCTACCTGCCATTAGAGAGTTAAAATTATTCCCACATCTGTAAGACTGTCCTAATGAGATTTGATGTAGGTAAGAAAAGAAAAGCTGGGCCTACAGTTGTTTGAGCTGCTGTGACATCATTGCCTCTGCCATTGTTTGATTCCACAAAAGCCACACACTGCCTTTTCTGCAGCGCAAGCCTGCCTGTTAGAGAAGCAGCTCTTACTAACATGGCAACCTGCTGGCAAAGAAGAGTATGATGGACATAGTTAAATATAAGTTCTTCAGTTGTTTCATGTATGTTATTCAGCTCTGTAATAAATCGCTTTTGCCATAAATCGCTTACATGCTCATTCTAAGGTGTCGCACACATACATTTTGAATACCATTGGCATTGCATTGTGTTTTTTTTTTTTTTTTTTTTTTTAAGAACCTTCCAGGTACACGCTCTGAATATATTGAATAGTTACTTGCGTTCCATATAAGCGCTTGGGTACATTCATTTTGAATATCTATGCACTCCTAGCTTAAATAAAACCAATTTAATTAGAGATCTTTATATCGCAGCCTCAGTGAGTTAATGATCTCCATGTTTAATGTTCTATATACCTAAGAGTAGGTGTTCTATTCACCAGAAGGATTGTGGGTACTGCGATTTATTTACTGCATGTCATTAAATTTGCAGAAAGCGCGCTCTGTCTCCTTTAACATGTGCAAGATTATTGTGCTAATCTACCATAATAAATAAGCCTTGTATTGTCTTGGTAAGTTTAAAAGATACTTATTTCCCTGACTGGGCATGTTTAGATTGCAAGCTTTTCAGACTGCTTTGTTGCCTGTCAGGCTTGTGGTCTCAAAGCTGAGACAATGAGATGTAAATCTGCTGAAATAACCAATAAGTTATAGCTAACTTTTCCTGTTGCGGCTCATAGTGGCCACGGCTTGCTGTTTAACAATTTTAAGTCCTTGTTTAGGCTACATATTCACTGCCAACAAGTGGTGACCTTTAAAGAATGCTGCTTAAGTCACCTTGGTGCATGGCCTTTAAAGTAACTTTTGTCCATTTCTATCATTATATAATAATAATTAAGAAATTCTCCATGTTGTTTTGACCTCTAATTGTTTAAAATAAGTTATATACCCATAAAAAAAGGGATCATTTTAATATATATGCCTGCAAGATTTTGCCATGCTTCACTACTGCATGCCATACAAGGGTTAACGCCTCTCCCAAGCCATATGCATGCGAGTTATGAGCTGCCCTAACCATTGCAAATGCTGCAGCATAATCTGCTTTACAGCAGAGCGCTCTGCACATATATATACTCTGACACACACACATGCTCGACAGTAATCCCCTCTCCTTTCCCTTAACTACCGCTAACCAAAGTGCTTAATGCACAATTTAAGCTGGATCCACTCTAAAAACACTTTAATTGAGCAGCATTAAATGTTAAAATGATTAAAAAATATGATATAAATAAAACCCAAAGAGAGACTGAGTCCTGCATCTGCAGTGTTAGGGAAGGGAGGGAGAGTGTCAAACCGGTCTTCTGGCTCATGAGGTTCCAAACATTAAAATGGACCATCATCCTGGTCTTGATGTGTGATCACATGATGATCAAACTCTTAATGCTCTCTCCCAGACATAATAGAAATGATCATGTTCATTGTTACTATGTATCCACAAAAAGTTTGGAGTGTTTTAGTAAAATATTCTTTCTTGGTGCCACTCACAATTTCATGCTACCCAACCATTTATAGTCCACATTTGGAGGAATAGACTGACTGTACATGAGACCGTTTTGTTTATAGACTCTGAAAATGTGCCCACTCCAGTGGATGCATGTGGTCTGAAGTGCAGTTGTACCTGGATTGGTGTGCCTCAATGTTGTTATTGATCCACTATGACTTGAGCTCATCTGTTGTGTATTCATTAGTTCACATTTTTTGAGTGGTTGCAGGTTTAAGCCTTACTCTGTCTAATGTCTTGGTTGGATACTTGCTGTTGGGGTGTCTTTATCAGTCAAGATTTTTATTGGTGCCCCCACCCCCCAATCTATAGCTCATACTTGAAAAGAAAAACACAGCTATAGTTCCATTTCATTCGTAAACCCAGAGTGCCCTAGTAGATAAAGAATTCATCCTTTTGAGTGAATGCCCCAAGCCTAAGTTTACAGACCTGAGAGTTCCTATGGACTGTAAGGCACACTTGGTGTAAGCTGAACAACCGGCCTCCCTTCTTTCTGGCCCATCTTAATGTTTTGTGCTCACCTGGCACAATCTTTGACTTATAGCCTCCTCTCCTCTAGCGATAATAAGAAGCCAATTCATCTTCCGCTGCAAAATAGAGCCTTCCTCCAGTTTACCTCTGGGTAAAATTTTCCCCCAAATTTGAAGCTATTCCATAATGCGTCAGATGGGCCAAGGTGTGTCTGCGTTAAACACCATTGTGAGCATGGCATCGGCAGCATCACTTCATCAATGCTAATGTACAATAAGGCAGTACCATGATTAAAGCTAATTTTTTACTGTTTCATCATGATACATGAAAACATGGGGGGGAACATTTGCAGGGAGCTTAAACATGACAAAACAAACTCTTTGAAAACAGATTACCACACAAAAATATGCAGCTAGTCGGTTTCCTGAAAAAAAAAAAAAATCTCAGCTCTGGGAACTTTTTTGAAAATTTGGATTAAGGATAACCTTAAAGACATTCATTGTGAGCTTGTGCAGCGGTTGAGATGTTGCTGTAGTCCTTGGGCTGACTCTCTGGTTTGGAGACTTTACATTTGGTAATGTGCATAGGTCTATCTTCCCTTATTCAGGACAGGTGTAAACCATAAGATCACATTAACTCTGGTTACATTTGTATATTACTGTTTGTTACATTAGTGCCCCTGATGCTATATAGGGTTAGTGCTGGCACGTCTCAGTTCTCCCTGTCTCTTGAAGATGCCTTTCTGGTTAGGTTAGAGAGGCCAGCCACCTTGATCACACCATTCATCAGAGGAGGTCAAATGACTGCTTACTTTAACCTGCCTTTCCATCAAATTAAGCCTGATAATACACTGAACATTCCCCTGTGATTATAGAGCTGTCGGCTCTTCCACGATAGTGGTTTGTTGAAACTTATAACTGGACCTATGGCAACATTGGATTCCTTATCTCATTTATTGAGGCAGCAATAACTTTGTTTCTAAAACTGGGGAAGACTTCACATTCATGACAATCTTGGCGCTCTGTTTTATATTGTGTTACATGAATTCTAGAAAAATGTATCTCTATTTGAACAAAGTGCTAATGTTTTTCAATCATCTCAAACCGGTGCCATGCCGTTTCTTTCAGTTAACATTATACACACACACTCTGTGGCCATTTTATTAGGTGCACCTTTCTCGTACCTGCTATGACCCTGTTTGCCCCCAGCACAGCTTGAATTATTCAGGGCATGGATTCAACAAGGTTCTATAAATATTGCTTACAGGTTCTAGTCCATGTTGAATGATCACATCACGTTTTTCTGTGAATTCCACCACATCACAAAGGTGCTCTACTGAATTAAGGTCTGGAGGCCATTGAAGTAACTGATCTCAATCTCATGTTTGTGGAACTAGCTTGAGATATGTGCTGTAAGTAGCAATTAGAAGATGGGTAGACTGGTCAGAAAGGGATGCATGTTGTCAGCAATAGTACTAAGGTAGGCTGTAGCATTTAAACAATGCTATTAAGGGGTCTAATATGGGCCAATACATTTTCCTCCACCATTACACCAGCCTGCACCATTGACATAAGGCAGGATGGATCCAAGGATTCATGGTAGTTCAACCATCTGCATGTTGCAGCAGAAATTGAGATTCATCAGACTAGATGTTTTTCCAGTCTTCAACTTAGTTGAGCCTGTGCCCACTGTAATCTGTGTTCTGTTCTTAGGTGACAGAAGTGGTCCCCGGCTGCTTAGCCCATCAACTTCAAGGTTCGGCATGTGTTGAGATGCTCTTCTTCATAACACTGTTGTAACACATGGTTGTTTGAGTAGCTGCTGCCTTTCTGTCAGCTTGGACTAGTCTGGACATTCTCCTCTTGCCACTCTTATTCAGGGCATGGATTCAACAAGGTGCTATAAACATTGCTTACAGGTTCTAGTCCATGTTGGATGATCACATCACATTTTTCTGTGAATTCCACCACATCATAAAGGTGCTCTTATTAACAAAAGCTTTTTGTCCACAGAACTGTCACTCACTGGATACTGTTGTGAAAATCCCATGAGATCAATAGGTTCAGGATATGCTTATTGATCCTGTTAGCCAAAAGATCCCAATAGTGGTCTATATTAGTCTATATTACCACTTTAGTTCATGATGTATTCGATTTATTCAATATTCAAAATGATGTGTTTAGACCGTTTCATTTATTTCTTAACAGCCCTGTCATGTGTTCCTATAGTAACCTACTGCCCCTGAATTGTTAACCGACCACTGTAATGTGGTGTCCTTTAGGATTAGAAGACTTCCCATGCTGCCCTTCATGGTGTGATGATATGCCGGGGGTCTTCTCATGATCCCGGTGGCTGTCTTACAGTACATGGCTGCTGTTGCTAACTCTCTGTTTGAACTTAGATTTGACTTACCACACCTTGTCAATGGTGTTTGAATATTAAACGAACTACGTGTAGTTTGCCATGTTTAATTTGAAATCACTGGGAGCTAACTAAACCACAACAGCCCTGTTTTGTGTTACAGCTGCCAAGCTTTTCACTGGGCCATGAGGACAAATATATGATGGGCAACCTGATCTACTAAAAGGGCCACATATGCATCTCTCCAACCCCCAAAAGGGAACACACATTACCCTTAATTTTGAAGCAACTTTGGGACCCGCACATCACTCTTCACAAAATGCACCCACATGCCCACCTGCTCCAAAATTCCACTACATGCCCTCGGACCCTCACGTGCCACAAAATGCAATCACATCTCCCCACAGACCTCCACACGCTTTGCTAAACAGCCGGACCCTTAGAAGGGAGAGGATGTGGCCCAGAATGCTCTGCAGTAACTCCTTTTCTGATTGGCTGTGTTACGTGACCTTCCTGTACTGTGCATAGGAGGTCACATGACGAGGAAGCCAGCTGCTCATATTCGTTCTTATTCTCTTATATTTTTAGGTTCAGGTGGACAACACCTCTTAAGATACACTCAGGTAGGTATCCACAACAGTCATTACAGGGAAGTCTACCTTCAGTCTCTTATTGTCCAGGCATATTTTTTTTTTCAATGCCCTTGGATACGACAATAGTTTAGCTTCGCTCTGTGCATTGAATAGACAAAGCAGATTCATTGTAATATCCAAGGGCAATAAAATGAAGAAAAAAAAAACCCAAACAAATCTGGACAGTAGAATTCTGTGACGGTGGAGTTCTTATGTAACGTAGAGGTTGGCTGCAATGTAATACTATAATGCACAATATATTGCCTGAGGTTTTATATACAAGCAGAAACAAGGTTTGATAAGAAGGCAGAGTTTTATTTACATGGGTCAGACACACATGGGGCTTTCTCAGACACATGGCAATAAATACATCACAAGACTTTCACTGCATGGACTGTACAATATATACACTTTCAGGAAAGCCGACACTTTGTGCAAACTCGTCAATGTCTGAACATGAAGACACCTTAGAGAAGGCAGATAGCTGCTGAATGTGCCTTAGTGCGTGTGGGTAGAGCACATCAGTTCCCACTGCTCAAAAGGTGATCATTCTTACTTTCTTTTACTTGCGTTTTATATGCTCTTATTTTGAAGTGCTTTCATATCAAACAATGTGTATAAAGCGCAAGTAAAATCCTAGAAATTGAAGTTTATGGAACACCTTTGTTCACATGATATGTATGGCAGCATCTTAGGTCACTTTTACGTTGTGTGACATTTTTAAAATCGTGTTTGCGTGATATTTAGGGGAATTACATTTATTTTTCCTCTGTTGATTACACTGTAAAATCAGATAATGCCAGAAATGACAGCTGACTTGCGTATTCTACAAATCCGTGTTTGAGGAGCGTCTAAGAATATGTTCAGGAGGTGTACAAGATGGCAAACTGCTCAGTATATCATGCAGGTATGGCTTTTATCTATCCTGGTGCCTGCACACCTCTTCTATTCTTATCAATATCATCAATTTCCCAAGCGTTTCTCAAACCCAGTCCTCAGGGACCCCTAACAGTGCAGGGTTTCCAGGTCACAAGGAAGTAATAAGTACAAACGGTGGATCTTTCAAAATGTGTCGGTCGGTAATGAATACACCTGAACTCTAGCAAAGAGATATGGAAAACAAGCACTGTTAGAGGGCCATGAGGACTGGGTTTGGGAAACACTGGTCTAAACAGCAAAAGCATGTAAGGCTACCGCTACCTGCATAATATTCAGAGGTGATCACTCTCGACATGATCTGTTTGGAAACACCACATGAGCTAATTCTTTTACTAAAGACTCATTTATAGCTCATCCGAACAAGTCATAATATATATGGATTTGGGGTTTTTTTCTGGTGCTTTGTTTAAACCAAAAATAAAAATTCTGTTCTGAAACTCTGTTAAATATGAGTAGTTGTGCGAACAGGCAAGATTGTGCTATGTCAGGATTGAGAGGGGCACATTGAGATGTAGTATTGAGTCTGGTTGGTAATGTGCTATTAAGACATAATTATAAGGAGAAAAAAATATTCCATTGGAGAAAATGATTGTTAGTATAAGACCATGGTATAATTTATAAGCAATTTCGCAACAGACCCTCTAGTGCTGTTGTGACTTCACCAAACTGTATTTGTACCGTGCAGCTATTTTTACAGGTAAACATATGGATTTCTGCAGCACAATAGCATCCTTTGCAGAGCTCTGGGATTCTTGGTCAAGGACAGGTGTATCTGGGCAGATTTGGGGGGAGGGGGTCTTCAGCACTGCTTCAAGTTAATGATGGATTTGGGTACTGACTGAAATAACTTGGCCTCAATCAATTTGATGTATAAAGCTTGTATTATAACAATTCATTAATTGAGCCCAGGTTAATTCCATGTAAGTAGTAATTTCGACAGCCGAACAATATTTCTGGGATGAAACGCGTTGCGGTCAAGTAAACCAATATACTTAAAATGTTTGATCCTTAAATAAAGACATTCCCAGTGTCTCCTTGGAGGGACATATAAAACATAAATGAGGGTCACAAGAGCGGTATACTGGGAGAGAAATGGAAAAGCATAAAGTATCGGGGGGGAGGGGGGAGGGGGGGGCATCCCAAATATGATAGCGGGTTTACTGACATTTTCATTGGTGCAAGTAAAGCACATTTGAACAACATTACACCTTCAAAACCATAATGGTGGCACACAAGGACTATGAGCATGCCTAATGGCAGCGTGCACCTTTGTATGAGCAGATCCATAAAATTATGTGTAGTTACACCAAGTATGATAGTTGTCACACTAACAGCTGGATGTATATATCAGCTGGGGCAACTGATCGTACCAAGAGGTATGACCAAGGGCCATGTTCCAGTAGGATCAGTGGTCAAAGTGGGCTGGTATATGGTGGTATGTCATACCACCACTTCTCCTACTGCCTTTATTGTAAAGCTATCAAATTCCATTCACTAACATTCCCATTACATTTTCCATAAGGCCACTTCTAAATGTCCACTTTGACCACTGAGTCGCATCATAGCATTATTGAAAATGGACATACAATGATCATTAATTAAAATGTGTTAAACCCTGTTAAATAGATAATACTACTAATTTGTGTTTCTTAAAAAAAATTGTATATTCCTACTTTTAGTTTCTAGGCCAGTATCCAATACCAGTAGAGGGAAATGTTACAGGTGTCATGGTGTCTCTGGTCAGCAAATATAGCAATTCTTAATAGGCTCGTTAAACCCCAAAATTGAAAATCCCATATATGAAGCATAAAGGTAAAATACAGTTTTCATTGTTACCCTGACATTCCACTGCAGTAAATATCAATATTTAGTCCAGGTATGAAGGCAAACCTCACATATTTAGAAATCTGATAGAGGTGAAAAAGCTGAAATTACAGTTACTTAAGCTGATGTACAACACTGGCCCTGTCCCTGTACAGGAAGCCAAACATTTTGCAAATCATATATAATATAGGTAAAGAAAGAGTTAAAAGAGTGTCATTGCTTGCACTGTAAGGATTTAAGCTCCTTCCTATGCAGAAAGAAAGAAGAAGGGCAGATTGTTGGACAAAAAATATATATTTTTCTAAAATTGTTAAAAATGAGGATGTTCTACAAATAATCCTCCCCAAAAGGATGAAGGACACTGTCCCACTCACAGGATATTAGAGCATGACACAGACTTGGGGGTTAATTTATCAAGCTGAGAGTTTTCCGGCGGGTTTGAAAAACCAATCAGATTCTTTCGATCATTTATTTAGTACATTCTACAAAATGATAGCTAGACTCTGATTGGTTGCTATAGGCAACATCTCCACTTTTCAAACCCTCCGGAAAACTCTCAGCTTGATACATTTACCCCTTAATCTCACACTGAACATTTTGACAGATTTTTCAGAAGTATGTTTTCCTTATGGAGAGGCTTATTTAACTGAAAGTCTCCCCATCACTAATGATGCATTGCATAAAACTTACTTTAGTTATTCTTATTTAAATAGGTCTATGGTAGAGATAGCATACCTGGTCAATGATATTGATGAGGTATTGGAAGAAACTATGATAAATATCAGGTGTACAGAAGCTGATTGCAATGATGAGATATTCTAGAACAAGATGTCGAATGGAATAGAAAACACAGGTTTGTTACTTTGTTGTAATGGAAGACCAGACTGGTGAAATATTTTACAAAGGCATAACGTCTGCGCTATGCAAAAATACCCTTTGGCCCCTTAGTGGTATAACTGTATGTAAGGATTATCTGCTAGAAGCAAATGGTTTTGAGTTGCCTTCATTTCTGGATAATGGGATTCAAGTTGCATTATCAAAATGTGCTACAACCTGTCTTAATAATCTGAGTTATTGATAACTATCTTCATATCTGTTTTTCAAACAACCATCTCGGATCCATGTAATAACATCACTGCATGCTGTCAATTGTCAGCATCTCCATTCATTTCCAAGATGCTCGGCTCAATAACGTTCAGCAAGGCTCTATAGCAGCTGTAGCTCAAAATAAGAATGTGTTGCAGATTTTCTCATTGGGGAATGAGATAAGAAACTCAAATATCTCACCGTTTGATTTATTCAGAAACCTAAGATTCTGCCCTACAACAAATGCTGCGTTATAATGGGTATAGATTGTCGGTTGCATGTCAGACTAATGGTCTATGCCTTATAAGCAGGCCAGTAGTATTGTGGGGAGGATCCATCTGAGCGTCTCCTGTGGCAAGATGACATGAATACTCATGAGCGTGGACTCTTAAGAGTTGAGGATTGTGGGAAGACATGTCTGTTGATTCCCCCAGGATTAGGTAGGGAGATTCATGACCCACAAAAGTGCAAACATTCCAATTTTCTATCAATACATTGCGTTTCCAACCATTGTCTGTGAGGGCTCCTCCACCTTACATCACCAACTCCAATGTTATCATGGTGTGGTTGGTGTAATTTGCGGCAGATTTACAGGACTGTCCTGAATGAGGGAGCAATGTGATTTAAGAGATTTCCAAAGGCTGAGTGTGGTGTTTGCAGAGTTTGGCAAACTCAGTAATCGTCTAGAAGGTTTAAGCTCAATCCTTATTTTTCTTTAAAATGGAGGGTGGTCCATCTCATCTAACCAGGAACCTGGGCTGGTGGGGAAATCTGGGTAGCCCATGCTGCTTTCTGTTGAGATGTCGGAGGTGGGAGCAGCAGGAAGTGCTCGTAGAGGAGGGTGGGTCAGAAGACCTCCTGCATTGTCCATGTTGTATGGCAACCCATGGGATGGAAGGGATGAGATAGAAGACGGTGACTGCGGTATATCATACGGGCTGCCATCATGAAGATCCTGATAGGACTGTCCCGTTGCATCTATTGTGAATCCTCCATTGACCAGAGGCACGCCCACAAGGTCCCCGCCTGCGCCGTAAATACCAGCCGTGGATCCCAGCTCAGACAAGATCTGTTCATCTGTGGTTGAAAAAGAATAATACAGTCAGTTGGTGTACATTGCTCCTATAAACTATATTGGAAATATAAACAGATATATGTATACTGGACTAACATTCTGGGAAGTATAAGGGGTAGACAACATTTTTGTGGGGTAGATATTGGAGGTTTCTTCATTAATGTAATTCCTATGCCTATATTACAATAAGTGTATCCATCAACCTTTGTTTTGTGAGCAAATAGAAACCTGGCCAGTAGAGCTGTAGATGACAAGAGTATATTTTGTTAAATTGTACTTATTTGGCAGGTGCTATATACCTTTATCTGATCAGTTACACATGGTACATATATACATAAAGGGTTTTATAGAGAGCCAATATCCATAGTTGTGAATTACACTCCTTTACAGATTTGCACCAGTGGTCGAAGTGGGGGTGTATACACTGGTATGGAGATGTTGTCTAAAGCAACCAATCAAATTCTAGCTCTCATTTTGAAGCATGCACTAAATAAATGATAACTAGAATCTGATTGGTTGCTATAGGCAACATCTCCACTTTTTAAAACCCACAGTTTAGTGAATATACCCCCTAGTGGTTTTTTTTTTTTGTTTATTTGCCTGACAGCTCTGTCATACGATGCCATCCAGTACAATTGACAGAACATTATCATAGCAAGGAATGGGGACATTCCGTCAAATGTACAGGTTGGTTGGTTGGTTGATACAGCTGGGTTAGAGACGGCCAAGCATGCAGGATATGAGAGAGCACCCAGCACTGGATGACCACCATGGATCCTGTATACATATTTCAGACTGTATAATAAATATTATAAATGTGCTTTTGGATGGTTCTGTGCAGTGCTAACGTTTGTAACTAGAATTGTTTTATGTATTGATAACACAGAGACATTAGATTTTATCAAATGAAAAAGAGAGGTTAAAGTCTACTGATTTTCAGTAAGATGTTATAAAAAGCTTTTTATAAGTAAAAAACAAAATATTATGCAAAAACCGTGGGTTTCTAGGTATTATTTTGTAGTGAGTGCTGGCGAGTGGCTAGAATCCATTGCGGTCTTAGTTTGTCATTAAATATGACAATTCACACTATAAAGATCTTCTTTATAGTACACTAAAGAATAAATATAATAAAGAAATTAGTTTGAACTAAAATAATAGGCAGCCGTTTTGAATTATAAACTGTTTAATATTCCACACACACAAAAATCATCATAAACCAGTTGATGGCTGAACTAGAGGTATGATTAATGCTCCTTCTGCGTCCTTATTTATTTGATCAATTGCCTAGTTCATGGCCGTGTTTGACAAATGGACTGCAGGGAATACTACTCAGGTATTTACTGGAGATGGAGAGGATGTTGTAACTACCGATGGCTGTCAGCTCGGTCGTGGCTACAACTTTTCTGCAGCGCTGGAAACCCGCTGACAAATATAAAGTTCATTACAATACACAATATTTCATAACAACAGAGCATGAACTTCCATAATTCACTGTAACTTTTAGACCCAGTGAATTGCTTTCCACTTTTTAAAATGAAGGGCAGTATTCAGCATTCCAGCTGTTGCTCAACTCGATTTTTTTAGCCAGTAAAAGGCATTATGGGAGACTGCTGGGTAGTACAAAATGTAGGATGTGTGACAAAATAATTGTGTCTCTGTCACAAAATCTATTTTGTACGTCACAAAATCTATTTTGTACATTACAAAATAATTTTGGACACAATCCAGTGCTAGAAATATTTTCTGTACCAGAAAATCAATTTTGTGTATTATAAAATGTGCCACAAAATAAATTTTTGGACAAAACGATGGCTTTATACAACAAATTGCATTGCATTTGTAATCGATTGAACTGCATGCTGCATGGCTGCAGCTTTTACTATGAAGGGATACAGCAAAATAACCTACACATCAATGATTATATGTATTTCATATTTGTCAGGTTCTAACAGTGCATTAATGATTTAATGACATATATAGTAAAGTTGAAAAAAGAAACCGATTCGTCAAGTTCACCTTTTCATAAACTCTAATTGTTTTGATCTAGAGGAATATAAAACAAAAGCCAAAAATATTCTTCACGACACCAACATTGATAAATTCTTTGAATCGGTCAACTTTACTCCTATGCTGAGAATGAAACAGTTTTTCTTGCATTCACAATTGATGATCCCTTGTGCTATGTATGGAGCTTGGTATGAAAAGTCCATTAGACAAATCTTTATATTGGTCCTAATATATTTATACATGGTCATTAGGTTGCCTTTTTTTGCAAAGTAAACAAAACCAGTTTTTCTAACTTCTCTTTACAGTTACAGTTTACAATGTAACCCTCCCATTCCCTTTATTGAGGAGTTCCCCACATCTGAACCCTCTCATGTTCTTCCTACAGTGAGGTGTCAAAACTGAGCCCCATATTCAAGATGTGTTCTAACTAATGACTTCTACAGTGGTATTACTATATTTTAATTTCATGTATTTGAAGTCCTTTTCCATGTCTGTTGTCCCCAATTCTATTCCATTTAAAGTGTAAATGTCATTGTTATTGCCACAGCCTAGGTGCATAACCCTACATGTATCTACATTACAATTCATGGGGCAGGTCGCTGCCTGTTTACTATTTTATCTAAGTAAGTTTGTAGCAAGTTACTATCCTGCTTTGTGTTAATAACCTTACATTGCATAGCATCATAAGTAAATATGGACAACTTCCATTATAGGCCACCTTACATTATAGGCCACCTTACATTATAGTCCAACTTCCATTATAGGCCACCTTACATTATAGGCCACCTTACATTATAGGACAACTTATATTATAGGTAAACTTACATTATAGGCCACTTTACATTATAGGACAACTTACATTATAGGTAAACTTACATTATAGGCCACTTTACATTATAGGACAACTTACATTATAGGCCAGCTTACATTATATTACAACTTCCATTATAGGTCAACTTACATTATAGGCCACCTTACATTATAGGACAACTTACATTATAGGCCAACTTCCATTATAGGCCACCTTACATTATAGGCCACCTTACATTATAGGACAACTTACATTATAGGTAAACTTACATTATAGGCCACTTTACATTATAGGACAACTTACATTATAGGCCAGCTTACATTATATTACAACTTCCATTATAGGTCAACTTACATTATAGAACAGCTTACATTATAGACCACCTTACATTATAGGCCACCTTACATTATAGACCACCTTACATTATAGGCCAGCTTACATTATAGACCACCTTACATTGTAGGACAACTTACATTATAGGCCAGCTTATATTATAGGACAACTTACATTATAGCCAGCTTACATTATAGGACACCTTGCATTATAGGACAACTTACATTATAAGCCAGCTTACATTATATTACAACTACCATTATAGGCCATCTTACATTATAGGACACCTTACATTATAGGCCATCTTACATTATAAGCCAGCTTACATTATAGGCCACCTTACATTATAGACCACCTTACATTATAGACCACCTTACATTATAAGACAACTTACATTATAGGCCAACTTACATTATAGGAAAGCTTACATTATAGGCCACCTTACATTGTAGGATAGCTTACATTATAGGCCACCTTACATTGTAGGACAACATACATTATAGGCCAGCTTACATTATAGACCACCTACCATTACAGGACAACTTACATTTTAGGCCATCTAACAGGTTATTATTTAAAAGATTCAAAAAGACATGGGCCAGCACTATTCCCTATGCTACAACACTAATACATTTAGCCCAGTCTGAATATGTTTAATTTATAAATACTCTTCGTCTTTTGACTTCCATCCAGTTCTCTGCCCATGTGCTGATTTTTGCCCCAGTACCCTCAATTTATATGAGAGACTCTTATATTTGGATTTTGAGAAAGTATTCACTAGTGTTCCATATTTCACATCCGTTGCACTACCAATATCCAGATTAAAACTAATCTTCTTATAAATTGAATCATACTTGTTGGTCGTAACCAGCCTTTCATGAAACCTATGCCGACATCGTACTATCAAATTATTTACTACAATATATCTCAGAATTCCAATCATCAGAAAAGCTTAAAATAATTCATCCACATCAGAAATCAGGGTGTACAATTACTATAGCCACATAACCTGTTAACTGGCAAGTTTTGAATTCACATTTTTTTGTTAAAAAAAAATACTCCTTATCTTCTACAATTATTTTCCTACTTTATGACTTAATGGGCCAATATTATCAGTTTTATTTTACTTACTGCTTATGTTCTTGAAAAACATTTTGGGATTACACTTTTATTTCCATAATACATTTTCAGTTCCTTCATGTTTTAACTATTTAAAAAATAAATTTCCTTCTCACTTCTAATATTCTCTTAATCAACTACATTGGTTGCCTTATATTTCCAGAACAGTTGAGGTCCTACATTATATACCTGCAACAGTATTTTTTTTTTTAAATAGTATAATATTATAATTTTTAAAAAAAACTAGTTGCTTTTTTCAGTTTCCTAGTTTACAGGCTTCAGTGCTCCTCTGAGCTGAATAAATTTGCCCTTTCTAAAATTCATAGTTATTGTAGCTTCCTTACAAATCTTTTATTGAAAGTTTTGAAACTCGAGTCTTATGCCCTGTTGTGATCAGTATTGTCCAAATGTCCCCATCACCTGTACAGGACATAGACTGCCTATTCTATTAGATCCAGCAACAGAGCCTCTTAGTTGCTTCTACCACTGGGGAATGGTATTTGTCTTTAGAATAGATAATCGATGGGTAAGTTTGCCAGACCTGCCTGTTTCACTCTCTCTACTATTTCAACTTCATTTTCAGGTATCTCACCCATACACAAAGGAACTAAACAATGCCACAGGCAGTAACGGGATAACTGATATCGTTGCAGGAAAATCAGAAATCTAAGTGAGGCACATGTTGTATTCATTGACATCATTTACACAAATACTATTCTGTACTATTTTAACTATTCTGTAAACTAAACCCATTATGGAGAAACCCATTATAATGTGATGTATGGCAGAAATTAGTAACTAATATTGATTTTGTAATGGTAATGTATTGCAAATGCCAACCATTTTTGGTTAGTTTAAAGCAGTGAATATACCTTATTTTATAAACAGATTATTTTATGTTAGAAAAAACATTTTCTATTACAAAATAGTGCTATATAATTCCTGTAGCATCGGATTGATTTTGCATTACTAATTTTGTGGCTACAAATTTATACTAGAAATGTATCACAAATGAAAAAATAGAGTTTGTGTCCAAATACCCATTTTGGTTATACAAAATTGATCGTTACAAAAACCACTCATTTGATTGACAAGATTATTTTGTGTTACAAAGTCTGCTCTGTGTCACAAAATTGATTTTGTGGCCCAACTCTAAATTTTGGGATCTTAATTTAGAAAATTATTTAAGGTTTACAAAATGAATTGTGTTAGCAGACACATGATAATTTTGGCATATCATGATGTTTACCTCTGTAGCTTAATTCACTATCGCTCACTCCACAGTCCTCCGTAGAGCTCTCCTTCCCAGGCTTCCCTACCCGTGTTTTCCTCACGCTCTTGTAGAAATGACCCCATCGTTGCCGCCCAGCATCCTTTTTCAGACGTTTTTCTTTAGCGCGTCTGTTCTGGAACCAAACCTGAGGAGAGAAGGTAGGTTGAGTTCCCTGTCCACCATGTATAAGATATATTATGTAACTGTTCAAAAAAAGGTGCTGTATTGGAATTAAGAAGATATTATACTGTAGGCATCTTTTGATCTGCAATATTGTAGTATATTATAAATATTTCAAATCACACTCGGAATAACTATGTATTTTATTAATCTTCCAGCTGTACTATGTGAAGCAAAAGTTAAACAGCCCATTATTGTCCCATAATAGCGGTCTGTCAAGCATTCACCTGCGGCTCCCCAGCCGGCTGCTCCCGATTTTACCAGAACATGGGCAGCCGACTTTCGCATCACGTGCCCTCTGCATAGTGCAGGGAGGATAGGCGGCATAGGAGGAGGAGGGAGTGCACCAACTATTATCGCTTGATGTCAACACCCAGAGTTAGATTAAGACCAAAGTGGGCTATATGTAGAGTAGCACTTTGAGTACCCCATCTTCCATTTTCCACAGTGACCCCAACACTTGTATCAGTGAGATGACAACATGATTATTCCATTGAGGCAGGGCTGGTGGTCACCTAGGGCTCCATGAATTTAGAGTGAGCCTTAAAACACTGAATGACTAACATAATGTCACCCATTCAGTGTTTCTAATGTCCCCTACACCAGCTGACATGGAGGGACAGTAGCCGGCAGCTACTTACATACGAAGCTGCTGGCTGCAGCTCCTCAAAGTCAATGATGGGCCGGAAGTGTGTCGCAGGATTATGATGTCACCAGGGGCTGGCTGAACTGAGGGCATCTCCCCAGGCTGGTCCCTTACTGGGCTACCTCAGGCAGGGTCACTGGGATACCTGTATTTTTTTTCCTTTAAAATGTTCCTAATAGGCTGCTGAGTCCAGTCTCACTCTCTTCCCACCCTCAGGGTAAAATTTGCCAGTCAGCACCTGGATGTGACAGCCCAATGCCACAAACCCAGCCTGACAGGAGCAGAGGGTGCCCTCCTTCCTGCTAAGGTAAGAAGCTGGAAGCCTGATGAAGGAGTAGGGCTCAGGGTATGAGGCGGAATCCAGGATGCCCATGGGCCTTCCACCGACCCTGCATTGAGGGCCCCATTACCAGATACATTACATAGCTCCAATACAGTCCCATTGACAGCCACATTGCACAGACTTTCTTACCAGTAAACAAACAATTTTAAACAGAACCTATTACATACAGAGCGGCACAGGGCAAATACATTTTTGACTAGAACATGTCTTTATAACCAACAGGTCACATCCCTTTCAGTGACTGAAAATTGTGACTGTCCCAGGAAAATCGTGACTGTGTGGAAGCACATTGCACAGATCCTGCTGCCAAAAAGTCGCATTCCACAAATTTATAACTAATAACAAAGACATGTAGGCCTTTACACAAGTGCCTAGGTTGTCTAGCTGGTAACGTCCAGTGAAGATGCTGAAGCAAAGAAACAGCTCTCGATATGTTATGTTAGTGTCAGCATTCCATGAATAATCTGAAATAGTTTTATTGTACTGTTTTCTTAGTGGTAGTGACGGATATGTAAACTTTACATGTTAGGCTGGGTACACACTACAGGTTGTCACCCGATTATCGGACCAATCACACGATAAACGACCGTTCGACCCGATATCGCATTTGTGTGTACGTTACAACGATGAACGACTATCGTTCCAAAGCACATTGTATGGTTTGATACCTGCACAACACGCATGTCTAGCCCAGTCTCCGAGGACAGCTGTTCCCTCACGTGACGGGCCGGTTTGGGCGAGTTCTTGTAAGCATTCTTTAATGTCTCCAGTTGTTTAGCTGTTATCGTGGTTCGAGGCCTCTTGGCTCCTCCTTCCGAGTCATCTGGATAAAATAAAGACAGAGGTGTTTATGAGGCTGCACTGATGATCAAAGACTGAAAGAGGAAAGAATATTATATATCAACATATGATAATGTAATGTAAGGCAGATAATATATTTATTGTATTAAAAAACTTGACCTTTTTACATGTGTGCTATTGCTGTGCTCAATAAGTACAGTTCCCATGTTTTCAAAAACCAGGCATTCAGTTTTGTACTATTGTTATCCCTCTAATGCTATAAATTCAGAAGCATCAGGGCTCCGACCTGATGGAAAATAGGTATTCTAAATTCCGATGCCAAGATAATAGAAAACAAAAGAAAGAGCAGGACACTTGACAGTCCTAGTTGCAAGGTCTGACTCTTCAAAGACAAACATGAAAAGCGGTACATAGACAGCAATAGCAACAACAACTCCATCTGAAAAGATTTACAAAAATGACAATGGCAAATTGAGTAAAGTTGCTCTTCTGCTGAACTAAGCAATAAGGGTCCTTTATGCAGCACATGTCAGTTTATAATGTCATGGCCATATTCTTATGCAAATAGATCTGTATATCACAATGGTGACGTCTATAGAGGGTGGAACATTTGGCATCTTCTGAGGGCAGAGATATTGGGACATTATATTTGAGCTATACACTTTGTGTTATACCCACCTGCAAAAATTAGATTTCATTTTGCAGGAAGAGATATTTAAATAAGAATCATGAGTTTGAGAGGGTGCGACCCCTTTGTTTTATTTTACAATATATTATACTTTTAGACAGCTATAATTTATTTATGATCAACTTGTTTGACCTTTTTCTATACACATAGTATATATATTATAATTCAAAAATTGTCTCCTTCCCAACTCACCACTGCAGAATAAGATAGGGTCTGGTAACAATTAAATAAATAGAAATTTGGCATAAAATGTGAAGACTGTAAATGGCAAAGTACAACTGGTAGAATAATTCACCTACTTACAGAAACCTTGTCTGACTGCTCCACTATTTCCTGGGAGTGATGATGTCATGGAAAACTAATTACAATACAAATCAATCTAGTACTTGGGAAAACAAGTGACAGGTAGGTGTTATCATAGGTGCTATTAAAAAGTGCTTGTTGGGTGGCATATAATCTACACTTTAGTATTTGGCTGAATAAATAATCCTTTTGTATATTATTATATTCCAAAAAAAACTTAAATGATAACATTTAATTTTTAATATATTCTTCTTGCTTATTAAAACCACAGGAGATCAAGAATCGGATTCTGTTGGCTGAATCCTAAAAAAAATGGTAAAACTCAAATCTCATTAAAAACCCTATGAATCCAGCAAATCCAAACTCTATAGTACATCCCTATTATAGATAAATGCATTCATGTCAAATATGCTTTCTTACTTGCAATCGTTAACAGCACTGGATTACCCACAAGGGAACCTGAGAAAAAGCATAGGGTCTGAAACATTTCACAAGAACCATAATAGGAGGTCTGCTGTCTGTTCTACTTGTGGCTTATGCTGTATGAATGTGTTATTGTACAGTTAGCTCTACAGCTAGGGATCTTATAGAGCAGCTTTCAATGCAATTTGCTCTTATTAAACACCCCCCCGAATGAAAACTGCCAGCACCTTATAGCTAAGAAAATTATGATTGCAACTATAAGACTCAATTAAGAAACACAAAATGTGGGGCCGCATTGTTTATTATTTACACAACTGTGCCTACTAGTCCGCATAGCGCATCCCAAGGTGCATCCTACTTCCTAGTCTGTGGATCTGCCCATGGAAAACCGATGTGTGCCCACATGTGCTTGCTGGTGGATACACCAGAAGTGCGCATGATGGACACTTAATACGACCCAGGCCCATAGTATATATATATATATGTAAACAAGCAGCCAAGGTGCCTATTTCCTCCTGAATGAAAGTTTCAGTTCTACATCCTTCTCATTTCTCACCATTCTGCTTTGCGGTCTCATAGTCCTCTTTGCAGACTAATCGGCCATCCTCCATAAGGTAGAACTCATCCCCGGTAGCCAGCTGTCGACTACAGATAATGCAGGAGAAGCAGTGCAGGTGATATACAAAGTCCTGGGCTTTCCGTACTACCTGCGTCGGGGGGATCCCCTGCTGACAGGCTGTACACTTGGTGCCAAATCGTCTGAAAAAAAAACAAAAGTTGCCATTAGAGCACCGGGCAAAGCAAGACAGCCAGGGACATTTATTAGAAAACTGATGCACAGGAAAAAAACTGGTTACCCATAGCAACCAATCAGATACTTTCTACACTGTACTACAGGAAATACAATTTCAAGCTGTTCAGTCGTTATGAGCAAAACCACCCTTTTCCTTGCACCAGTTTTCATGAAAGTCCCTAGTTTATTGGCTGAGCAACTTTGGAGATGTCCTGTCACCAGATTTGTACTACATAGTCTAAATATAATATACATATATAATCTAAATATATATTTAAGTACACATAGCTTATCATTCCACCCTCAGAACTTATGTTTAGAAAACAGACCAGTACAGTTAGTTAATATCAGCAAGTCACTAATACTGAACACTGGCCTACTTACTTGATGTTAAGTTCTCTATTATACAAAATCTATTAAGTTTTTGATCAGAAATTGTCAGTTTTTAGATGCAATGTAAATTTGGCAAATAATATATATATATATATATATATATATATATATATATATATATATATATATATATATAATTAATCTAAAGGTTCTTTACATGTGGGGTGGTTTTACCCTGCAGTATTGTTAAAGAGTCAGGACCATTCTCTAACGTATCCAACTGCAAGAAATATTTTGCTGGGTAGAGTATCTCTATAATTATTCAGGGGACTGTTACATGTTACTGAAATATTTTATTTGCGGAATTGTGCCTACTACAGGGGGAATGTACTTGATAGACCTGTAACTTATGTTTTCTCTCTGTTCAAGATTGGAGGAAATTACAGCCTTGTGTCTGCTACCCTTATTATCTGCTTTCTGACATATTTTCCTCCCATTCCAGACCTGGCCATGCCCCCAATAACATCATATGTTACTTCTCCTGGATCTCTCTGCTGCATTTGACACTGTTGACCACTCTCTCCTCATACAAACGCTACAATCCCTAGGTCTTGATAGCACTGTCCTATCCTGGGTCTAATCCTACCTAGCTAATCGCTCTTTCAGTGTTAGTTTCTCTGGATTCACCTCTGCTCCATTTCCTTTATCAGTTGGAGTACCACAGGGCTCAGTCCTTGGTCCTCTGCTATTCTCTATCTATATCACTTCTCTTGGAAAACTAATAAGCTCCTTTGGATTTCAGTATCATCTCTATGCGGATGATACACAAATTTATCTATCCTCTCCTGATCTCTCACCATCTGTGTCTCGTGTTACTGACTGTCTTTCTGCCATTTCATCTTGGATGTCTTCTCGCCAACTCAAACTAAATCTTTTAAAAAAGAGTGAATATTCCCACTTGCTAACAAACGTTACCTACCTGACATTTCTATTTCTGTTGAAAACATGACCATAAATCACACTATTTTCATTAACATACAAGGCCATCAACAAAACTGAACCAACATCATCTACTCACTTGTCTCAAAATATCTCCCAACTCAACACCTCCGTTCTGCACAAGATCTGCATCTCTCTTCCATTCTCATCACATCCTTCCATTCCCGGTTACAGGACTTTTTTTAAGCTGCACCCACTTTGTGGAAGTCCGCCCCTGGCACAATAAGACTTTCCTCTGTTTTTCAAACCTTCAAGAGTTGTCTGAAAACCCACCTCTTCAGACAAGCTTATAATAGTCCTCATCCACCACTTAATCTCCCTAGGTTACCCTATTACCACCCTCACACAAGACTAGAACCCTCGGACCAACAATTCTGTATAACTTTATTATATAGCCCACTAAGCACTTTGTACCTCTGCATTTTGCCTGGACTAATATGTAGCACTTAACCTCCTGTATTAAACTCCCATTGTCCCATAGACTGTAAGCTTGCATGCAGGGCCCTCTTACCTCTCTGCCAGTATTACACAGTATTGTTTTATTACTGTGTTTGTACCCAATTGTAAAGCGCTACAGAATTTGCTGGCTCTGTATAAATAAATGTTGATGATGATTGATTACAATGTGTCAGTCTCAAAATTAACCTCTTCATTGACAGCAGTGACTAGATGCTTTAATCTGAAACTTAAGGTTATTAAAATTACATTTACTGAAATAAAGAGAATCATTCATACATACTAATTGTAGAAGTCTCCCATCCGGGACATTAATTGTGTGTACGGGGGTGGGGGGAGTGGGGTTCACAAATTATAATTTTGGCCCCACCCTGACTGCGCATCGTCGTGCCGTGGTGGAAAGGGACAAAATGAGGCAAGTTACGTCATTGAGGTTCCCGTCCTGTTCACCAGGAAGTGGGCAGGATGTGTCAGGACGGCCTGCTCTCCCGGGAGACCTGGAGAACTACCCAAAATTCAGGAATCTCCTGTAGCGTCCGGCAAATTTGGAATCATAATAACAAGACGGCACATACACTAAAGCTATGATTTTGTCTTCTTAAATTAATTGTAGAGTTACGTTAAGTAATACTTAGACACAACATACAAAAATATCACACTGATAATTTTTATATTAAAAGAATATTAAACTACCAAGATTTAAATGTTCAGATATGAACCATGAAGGTAAAACACACAGTTCAGTGTCACCCTGACATTTCACTGTAGCTCTGCTATAAATACAGTATTACCTCTCCACTCCATTACAAACAGCTGAGGTTCCTCACACATCCTTATGGCATCTGATAGATGCAGCCCTTAGCATTACTGTGATATCAACTAGTCCTGCCCCTGTGTATGAATCAACCAATCCATGCAGTGCATTACTGCAACACAGGGCTGCCTAGCTGTTAGTCACTCTATATTTGCTGTTTGCCAACCTGCTGCAGGGGGGTAAAAAAGAGCATCATGGACATATTTTAATAACTAGAAACACTCACTTGCTCTAAAAGATTCTACTCAAGAATTCTCAGCATATAAGCATTGCAAACATTTCCAGAAGCAAAAAACGTGATTGAACTGGGAAATCTGTAGCAGAAGGAAGCCCTGCTTGTGATCTTTGGGAGCAGCTGATGCATGCTCAGTGGGGTGAGCCAATCACAACACAGACAACGCCTCTGATAGTTGTCCATCTAGTGCTCCATTATCCCATCTTATATTAAAGGAAACTACAGCCATAAAATATGTTTATTTTTTTGGAGATATTGTGCAAGAAATAAAAGTGCACTTGTCACACAGGGGAGAAAGCCATTGCTCCAGAAGCAGTACCTCAGTAATATTGATTATGATGTACCTTAGTGATGTCACTAATGCCTAGTAATGCACAGGGGTCAATTTAATCCATTCTAATAAGAACACCTGTCTGAGCCTGATGACTCACTGAATTCAATGGAATTGTTTGCTTTCTGGGACCTCATGTGGAATTCATGGGAGCTGGTGAGCAGGACAGTCAGTTCTGTAGCCGTTGCTGATTTCCCAGCTGCAAAGAGGGACTGCTGCCAGCTATTGTGGAACTACATGTTCCAGCATGCATTGGGAACCACTGACAGGAAGGGCATATTGGTGCTTGCTGATTGGTGCAGCATGGTCTAAAACACTTCCCAATCTCACAAATAAATTTATTTTTCAAACAGTTGCAGGTCAATGAATAGTAAATCTTAGAATAGAACTCACATCAGTGAGTTATTCCTCTGCTGAGCCACTCTGTCAATCTCTACATTGGCTGCCTGTATTTCAACCAATCCAATATAAAAAAAATTCTACTAACATACAAGGCCATCAACAATATTGCACCGACATACATTTCCTCACTTGTCTCAAAATATTTCCCAACTCGACACCTCCGTTCTGCACAAAATCTGCGTCTCTCTTCCACTCTCATCACATCCTCCCATTCTCGGTTACAGGACTTTTTTCGGGCTGCACCCACTTTGTGGAATTCCCTCCCTCGCACAGTAAGACTTTCCTCTAGTCTTCAAACCTTCAAGCGTTCACTGAAAATCCACCTCTTTAGACAATCGTATGATATTCCTCAACCAGCATCTTCATCTCAATAGATTACCCTATTACCATCCTCTACACTGCTAACGAAAGACAACAACCCTCTGACCAACATTGCAACACACACAGCCCACTCAGTACTTTTACCTTTGCGTTCTAGCTGGTCCATTGTGCAATATGATGTAGCACGTGCCCTTGTGTATCTAACTCCCATTGTCCTATAGATTGTAAGCTTGCAAGCAGGGTTCTCTTACCTCTCTATCTGTATGTATTACCCAGTATTGTCTTACCAAAGTTTGTTCCCTATTGTAAAGCACTACGGAATTTGCTGGCGCTATATAAATAAATGATGATGATGATGATGATCAGTCTCTGCCCCATTGGAGCTTACAGTCTAAATTCCCTAACACACACAGACAAGGGTCAATTTAATGGCCTCCAATTAACCTACTAGTATGTTTTTGGATTGTGGGAGGAAACCCACACAAACACAGGGAGAACATACAAACTCCACACAGATAAGACCATGGTCGGGAATCAAACTCATGACCCCAGTGCTGTGAACACCTGTCCATTGAAAATACTGTATGGAAAACTTAATTACACACCACACATTCTCTGCAATTTATACTCGACATTTTTAAAATGCAAATATCATTAACACTTTCAAGAATGGATCTTCCAAAGTATGGACCAATATATTGGGGGGTCTTATTAGTAAAGTCTACAAATGTAGAAGATAAAGAATTAAGAGAATAAATATTGAATCAGTGTCAAATAACTGTCCCCAAAGAACTGAGATTTAGAATATCTTCTGTGAGAATAAAGGATTGGGGCAAATCTTAGCCTCGGAGGCCAGGATGGGGGACAACTGGCACTCAGAATTGTATACATATCTTGCTTTAATTGTGCTATGTTTCATAAAATAAAGCACATTACAATGTACTAGAGGGTCTGAAGATCTGTGATTAGAGACACGGGTCTGCAGACCTGTCAAATTCTTTAGACTGGGGTAGGGTCTGCACACCTCTCAGTACTGGCTTTCTGGATAGGCATGTGTAAATAAAGAAGAAATAATTATTAGAGGTGGTAAAAATAGAAGTGGATGGAGACATTTTATATAACTGAACAACCCCTTGTTGAGAAAAAGTTACTTAGAGGAAATTTACTTCTATTGATCTTCTGCATAATTATTAATTGATTATATACCCAATATGGCACCCTCAATCTACTAGAATCATTTTTTAACTTCCTGAGTGTTTTGTTTGTTTATTTTTGTAGAACTACTCAGTAATATAGCATGTACGGCAGGCAGTAACCTCATATTATGGTGAAAGAGTCATCTAGCTATGATTTTATGAGAAGCACAAAAATCCACAACAGTACCTTATAAAAGTTAGACACATTGCAGTTTGATGTAGCTGATGCAGACTGGGTGAGCTGAACGGCCCCAGCACAATATTTGTTACAATGTTTCAGTCATTGATTGCATAAAACTACCTATATTCTGGTATTGTTTTATGCTCCCAGTGTTACGAGCCGCGGCGATATCCATAGCCCCCGCGGCTCGCTCTCCTCTGTGCTTGGTGTCTCTGCCGTCTCCTTAACGACCGGGACGTCACTTCCGGTTTCCGGCCGACCGTTGCCAAGACAACGGCCCCACGCCAAACTGTCAAACACCGCGTCCTGACGGGGAAATTAGCCGGGCGCATGCATATTAGGAAAGAATTTATTATCAGCCTCCTGTGGCTGATTAGTTTAGGCTGGGCTGCTTGGTTTCCATTGGCTGCTCTGGGTATTTAAGGCAGGGAGGACTGGACCTCACTGCTGGTTATAGCGTTTCCAGTCTTGTGCTGTGCTGACCTGCTGTTGGATTCCTGTCTGCCTGATCTATTGTTGTGACCCTTGCCTGAACCTTGGACCATGCCTGTTTGCCTGTTTTCCTGACCTTTTGGCTTGTATTCTGGACTTCATTGTTTTGCCTGTGACCCTGACCTCTGCTTGGATATCGATTTGCCTGTTTGCTTTGGACCCCTGACCTCGGCCTGCCACTGACCACCCGCTCCAGTCTGGTCTAGTGCCCCAGGTTCCATCTGCGCTACAGCCATCTATGATGAGCTTTTACTACTCAGAGCTTAAAACCTGGGGGCATCTGAGTACCTGTGAGCACATTAAGCTCTACAGGAAAGGTGGCTGCTAAAGGTGAAGACATCTACCCTACTGTTCTAAAAGCTCATCTTGGTGGTTGTGGGCCTTAACACCCAGATGGAGATTTCAGCCAACTTTTAGAGAGTTCAAGTTTTTGGGGGGGGGGGTTAGAACAACCAAATCTGCCAACAAAATTGTCACTTGTGTGCCCAGCGTTATTGTATAAACAATTACTTACACTGCACATCTAATATCACGTGGCAGCAGTGTTACTGTACAACACAAGCATTATTATCTGGAATCAGCTCTGGATATTTAAACTTTCACATCTTCATTTTAATTTGCATTTATTAACAAATGCAAATATGCTGAAAAAATAAAATAATCTGTTCTGTATAATGCATGACAGTAGGTCTAATGAACAAAAACAGCAATACAGAAATAGAAATATTTCTACTTAAGTTAATTACTAGATGGACCAAATGTTATGCTCATCCCTCAGCATTCAACTTTCTATATTTCTATGCAGATTAAAGTTAAAAGGAACTAAAGTAAAAACACTTATTTTGAAGCTCCATGCATCTATTCCTATCTGTAAATGTGACACATTGGTAATAAGCTCTGTCTTGCATCAGTTTTATATTCTCCGCATTTGCTGACCTGGAGCTGCTATCATGCCAACAATGAGTACAGTGCTGTGCTGTCTTTTGCTGAGACAATATTGTGTAAATTTGCAAATGTTTGTTTTGCTGGTCTACCAAAGTGTTATATAAACAGATTGTGGGTAGAACGGTGGCTCAGTGGTTAGCACTTCTACCTCACAGCACTGGGGTTGTGAGTTTGATTCCCGACCATGGCCTTATCTATGCGGAGTATGTTCTCCCTGTGTTTGTGTGGGGCAGGGACTGATGCGACTGACAAATATTCTCAGTACAGAGAGTACAGCTCTGTGGAATTGGTGGCACTATATAAATTGATGATAAAGCAGGTTTTATTTATTGATTACAATTAGTGAATAAGTCAATAGAATACACTTTCACAGATATATGACAGCATGTACTGAGCAACTTGTGTATAGCTTTCTGATTTGCCAGAGGTCAAATTGAAGAAAAACTCACACCTCTACAACATATTGAATATTTTTTCAGGTTTAGTTCCATTTTAAGTCTAATCAAAAATAATAAAAAAAAGGATCATTTACAATGTTGCATCCTTTTGTATTGGAAACTGCATGTCTTAATGTGTCAACACTGTTCTTATTCTGATGGGGCAGCTCTTGTTCCTTTATGAATATGGGCTGGCCAGAGAAATGGGCCTTGCATATTACCCTAATGCAAAAAATATGCCTGCTCTGTCCACAGAAAGCTATGCATGGCTGCTGCCCACGCTCTTTATAGGCATTTATAAGGCTTTACACATCTTTAGAGGTGTTGACATGAAATGCAGGAAATACTTCCCATGGATGCCGTCTGCACTACCCACGTGCACTTTACAGCGCATTTACAGAGTAATAAAAACATTAAAATGTACAATTATGACATATGAAATAAGGCAGAAATAATGAATTAAAGGCATACATGAGGCTCTAGCATGTAATAATTTAGAATAAAAGGTGAAATCGTGTTTTCTTTTCCTGGGATGCACATTCTCAGACCACAATCCTGCAAATGACCAAGAAAACATCTGTATAATTCCCAAAAAGGAAAGTGGGTGCGCACAGAGGACAAGTGCATTGTGCATAGAGGACAAGTGCATTGTGCACAGAGGACAAGTGCATTGTGCACAGATGACAAGTGCATTTGCAAGAAAATTCTAGACAGAGCACCCACATTTTTTTCAGTTTCATAAATTAAAAATCGTTAAAATTAAACCACAGTTATCTACTCTCCCGGGATGACTGGGAGACTCTTAGATTATTGGGAGACCTTCCCCCTGGAGACCACTCTCTGACCAATGAAGTGGGTGTGGTCAGACACAAATTTTGCCCTTTATCCCTGCCCATGTCTTCTCTTCATACCTTCTCCCAATAGGATTCTATGACATGAAGGTAAGTATGGTATACACATGCTGCAGGGCTCCATCACTATTAATGCAGATACACGCTGCATGGTTGCAGTTGATACTATTCAGCTAAGTCACCCTGGAAGTCTCTCTATTAAATATCTGTCTGGGAACTGATCTTACATTACACTGATTGTTTTCATACTTTCTCCTCCAATTCAATTTACAATGTTATTTTTGTGGTTTTCTCCTTTCCTAAAAGCTGGGTTTTCTTTAAATGAACTTCTTGATTTCGCTGTCAGTCAATCCCATTTGTTAAATGCCAAAATACTGTGCCCTTCTGTATCTGTAAATGGTTAATCCCTGTGCACCCATAGGATCTCCCTGCAGTGTAGAACTGCTTGCTAAAAGCATGGGAGCCATTAATCTGTGTGTCTGTGTGATACATGCAAAACAGTTATAATAGTGACTGCTGTATTAGTTACTATTAGAAATATTGTACAAATCACCCGATATAAGTGAAACAGTCCTGATTTTAGGGGACTGTTCCATCATCTGGACTGCCGGGACTGATGGAAAATGTGTCCCGCTCACGTGTTTGTGGGGCACTCAAAATGTGGGAGTGGTTTTAGGGGAGAAAAGGAGAATTGAGCAAACCTAGCGTACACCCCATCTTAGACTTGGCTATGCCCCCTATATGAAGTGACAACTCCCAATTTTGGAGGAGCGGCACATGTCCAGTGTCCCAATTATAAAAATGCAAACGTTGGGAGGAAGGTATTATATCCAATCAGCACTGGATGGGTAAGTGCTGAAAATAGAACACACTTAATGGGGTTTACCCTAGTTAAACAAAAAAATGTAGTGAGAAATAAAATATACAAAAAACTCTCAATTTCTTGTGGCCCTATAACTAGATTGACTATAACTATATTTGGTATTTGCATACTCATAGGAAGTATAACATTTTGTACTGTTGCATAACTCCCAAAACTCTCTAATTTGGCGGGACTGTCCCGATTAAGGAACTCCTTTCAGAGACAATGGGTCTAGTTTGGATGGATCTGAGCGTGAATTAGATGGATTACAGAAGGGGTCTATTTTAGTCTCAATTTTGCTTTTTGGAATGCTTCAATGTATGTTCATTGCTTGAAAACAACCGAGAACAATTCTGTAAATGTATATTTTTGGTGACTGTTCCTATTTTTCTATCATCCATACAATAATGTATATATTCTAATCTGCTACCAAATGAAAGTCTCTCTCTATGGAGAAAAAGAAACAAATATATAACATGGCCTAGTTAGACATTTATTCCCAGTGAAGCCAATTGAGGACACAAGAACAGTTAGTTATTCTGGGCATTCAGGTTCAAATGATCTCTGGTCATGAAATGGATAAAAGCAAGAAACAACATGAGCAAGATAGAAAACATGAACATCTTCCCAAAAGGTTTATGGAAAATGGAATTATTATGAAAAAAAGTAAAGTAGACAATATCAGTACCATGATCAGAGTGAGATATATAAAGTATATTTTAAAGCCACATTTTTATCATTTTCATTACCCACACTCCAATTGTTCCCTACATTGTATCTGTATAATTCCCAGATACTCCTCAAACTAGTAGGACAATTGCTTGAGGGGACAAAGACTCATGAGTAATTAGGACAATTACTTGAATATTAAACATTTAACATAGGTTGCAGAATTGTTCGGGATTGGAGCAGGGTGTTACAGTTAGGAGCAGAGGCGGAATTATAGGGTGTGTGTGGTGGCTATGCTGTGTTGCCCCCACCTCCGAGGCCATTGCACCCCCCTGAGACTACCGCTCTGCTCTATGGACAGCAGAGTGGGTTGCCCAGGAATCATCGCCAGGCCCCTACCCAAATGGGACTATGGTGCGCAGCAACGTCTCACCCATTGCTAGGAGCTGTATAAGGATTAGGCTACAACAGGGCAGTTAGGTTTAGGCTGTGGCTGACAATTTAAAGATTAAATATTTTTGTCTGCACTTGTTTTTCTTTTAGGAGGGCAGAGTCTGCTAATAGATAAATAAATTGAGGGCATACTTTTGGAGTACAAATGTTGCTTATGTTAAATTCAAATATACTGTACACTTAATTCTTCCCTGTAATGGTTCATTGTTTGAGTCCAAATAGATTGTAGGCTTGCGAGCAGGGCCCTCTTACCTCTATGTCTGTATGTATTACCCAGTATTGTTTTATTACTGTTTGTTCCCAATTGTAAAGCGCTACGGAATCTGCTAGTGCTATATAAATAAATTTTGATGATGATGATGAAATAGCGATTCTTTGATTATTTCTTTGTATTTTGTTAGTTTGGTGGCACTAACTAAAGGATAGACAAAGATAGACAAACTGCAATTATATGCAAGTTCAAGTCTGAGAATATAAAATGTGTTTTTGTTTGTGGTCCACTTCTGTTTCAGAAGTGCTAGCTGTTGAATGAGCTGTGATTAATTATTATTGTCTCGGAATCATCTTACACACAAATTTATGTAGCTCACTACCCAATTAGACTGATGAGCACATTGTCCATCTGTATGGTTGGTCCCATTGCACAGACCCAGTGGCTCAAGAAGTCAGATCAAAGTACAGGATGATTTGGGGTAAAGTAGAGTACTCAGCCAATAACCATACAAAGGTCTATTGCATTCATTAGCGGTTTCCGTCATGCCCGATCAAAATCCTATCGATCCCAATCTGATTCTGATTTGGCATAATAATCGCTTCAGGCCCGCACAGAGTGAGATGCCGTGCCAATTTGGCAAGCAACTAAAATGGGCAATCAGATCTGTCTTTATTAAAGGGACATAAACCACCCCCAAGTTGCATTAGCTATTGTGATTGGTTGGGGGGTTCTCAGCAGCAGAGTGTATGACATAAGTGGATGTGCTCATCACATGATCAGGTCACATTACATCATGTGACGCCCTCTTTGGCCAGACATGCACCACTCTGGGGAAGGCTCCCAGCACATCGTGATAAATAAGATAATTGAGTTTAAGGTATCCTTCCCCTTCAAGTATTTATCATTGTTGTAAACTTAGGTCCTGATTGTTGTAAGTCTTTTTGCCTGATGTAACTTGCATGAAATTTGCACATGCTCAGAAATGCACCTTAAACCAGTGAACACAATTACATGAAATTCATGTCTGAACACAAATGACACCTACGACTACCAACAACACGAAGAGTGGAACTGGGGTGGGCAGGGTAGGTGAACGTAGGCAATGTTCAGTAAGTGCCTAGTGCACTCCGACGCAGATGTGGCCGATTCAAGTCCTGGGTTTCTCTAAAGTATGCCCAGCCACAGGGCGGGTACCAGTGCCAACTGATTGTGATGACTGTCATGGCATCGTCTTTGCATTAAAAACTACATGTATGCGTGCCACTAGATAGCACAGGATGTTTGCATTAGGAACATCCTCATTTATGTATTTAATGGGGGGGTTGATGATTTTTTAAAACACATTTTTATTAATAATTATAGTATTATGATATGTTAATTTATTTTATAAAAAAAAAATTGCAAGCGTTGTGACGTGACTTTATATTGCACATATGAATGTGCATATCCTGCACTGTCCTGTCTGTTAACACGCGGCAAGTAACGTTTAGGCAGAGCGTACTTACACCCAGATTCAAATGGAAACGTATCTTGAGATCAGCTTGGATTTTAATACGGTCGGAACTATGCTCAGGTTCTTCTGAACATGACTCAAGTCAGTTAATTCTCAGCACACAGAAAGTAAAATTGCTTCTGTATATACTACTTGATAAAACAACGTTGTAGAGTAAAAGGGAGAAAAGTAGCATTCAGAGGAGTGTTTTAGCCTTTCACCCAAATACAAAGACAGAGCATGAAATGGCACAGTTCATGGCGTTAGGCATTCTCAATCAGCCTAAGACCAGCTGTGACTTATGACACAGAATACTAAATACAATCTTCAGCCCACGTTGTCTCCCGGTGTCCCCCCCCCCTCCCTCAGCTGATGGTCACCTTAACCTCTCTAATCACTGCTGAAGAGCAGCAGATAGCTCTCTTGTATTTGTAGGATGTGTGTCTTGTAGTCTGATATACTGAAATTGCCAGAGCCACTGAACATATACTGTGCAGCCTTGAAAATGTAATCCCAGCAATGCAGGGTTTATCCTTGGAAGGTACTGAGATAGCTGGAAGCCGTCACAGTCTCGATGCTTAGAATTTCAAGAAGCTTGGAAGGATTTGGAGACGGTAGCCAAGTTTAACAGTCAGGACCATTTATTCTGGGGTTAGGCTTAATTACATTTAAAATGGTCCTGTCATCGTGAATTAGCATTTTCTGAATCAATAGTCAAAATATACATTAATATCATATTAGCCATTAACTCCAGAATTTTTTTTAAAGCTGTTTACCATTATCCTTCCTCTCTCTCTTCTACTTGAATTTACAGTGGCACCTTCATGCGTAGGGGAGTGAGGAGTCACAATGGCTTAGTCTACCTGTCACCTACTCATAGGGGAGGCGGCTGAGCCAATATTCTGTCTATCAATTCACTAGACATTCACCCATACTAGCTAACTTATTTCTATTTCTGTCTGGGAGATCTCATTTCACTGCGGGGGGGGGGGGGGGGCAAAGTGACGTGATTCACAGCATATCGCATTATGCTGGCCCCCATCCCACCCACCTCACTAGGTAGTGGGCAGGATGTGGGAGAATGACCTGTTCTCCCCGGAGACCTACAAGAAATTCTGGAGTCTCCTGGAAATTCCGGGAAAGTGGGCAAGTATGTATTCACCTCATGCTTCAGGCTGCATTCTCTTATTAATATTGGTTCAACCCACAAAATGGCTGCCTCTCTTGTGCGTAGGCGAGGGATACAAATTAATATATAGCTTTTATATGATGAACATGGTTTATACTTCTACAACTAACTTTTAGTTGAGTCAAAAGGGTATATTTACTAAACTGCGGGATTGAAAAAGTGGAGATGTTGCCTATAGCAACCAATCAGATTCTAGTTATCATTTATTTAGTACATTCTACAAAATAACAGCTAGAATTCGATTGGTTGCTATAGGCAACATCTCCACTTTTTCAAACCCACAATTTAGTAAATCTAGCCCAAAGTATTGCCAGAAATAAGAATGTTTCTCATAGACCAAATATTGGCAGCTACATAGACAAATTGTTACACCTGTGAGTGTAAGTGAATATTCTATATTATTGTTTGTTTTTTTCACTTATGTATGTAAATATAATTTATCGTAACTAACACATTGTTGTATATGTATTGCTGATTTATGATTAAAAAACTAAGTGAAATATCAAGTGTATAAAGAACTCCTGCAATTAAAAAAGATAAGTGGAACCTGTCAGAACAATTCACATTTGTGTGTACACTTTGATATAAAATCATGAGTACTATTTGTAGTCTCCTGAGGGAAATATATCCTCTGCAGCATTTATTCTGCTGTACATTTTCTCTATTGCTTCCTCCTGTGAGAGTGCTCAGGAAGTACAGATGGCCACATGTGGCTTTTTTGTCAACCAGTTTGGCCCGAAATCTCTACGTGAGTGAGGCTCAACCATCAACCAAATCAGGGGAGGGCTGGCAAATTTTACCCAGGGGGGCAAGACTCGACTCAGCAGCCCATTAGGAACATTTTAAAGGAGAAAAAATGCAGGTGGGCCAGTGACCCAGCCCAAGGTAGCCCACTATGGGACCGGCCCAGGGGGCATATTCCCCTCCTGCCCAGCCTGCCTCTGAACCAAAGACTGCAGGGAATGATGGAAATCTGTTTTTTAATTATTCCATGCAATTGGCTGGGGACCACTAAAGCCCATTATTGTGGGGTGGGGTGGGAACAGGGTGAACCATGATATCAGGGGCCCGTGGCTATTATTCCTAGAAATTACATTATGAAGAAACTTTTGATAAAGGGGGCTAAATTCTAATTCTAAGACGTTTGCTTTACCCACCCCTAAACATAATGAAATGTTAAACTTAATTGTATTCATTAGGTGTTGAGATATAATATTTTTCAAACTCAACTCTCAAGGAGAGGTGGTCCCAGGATCAAAAACTGTCAGACGACCCTTAATTGTTATCTGCAGCTCTACCCTTGGGATCCAGCCTTCTGGTTTATCTGCTTAATGATCAGACGTCCAATTTAGCCACCCACATGATTGGCCAAGTTAGATAATGGGCAGCACGGTTGCTCAGTGGTTAGCATTTCTGCCTCACAGCGCTGGGGTCATGAGTTTGATTCCCAACCATGACCTTACCTGTGTGCCGTTGTATGTTCTCCCCATGTTTGCTTGGGTTTCCTCCAGGTGCTCAAGTTTGAATAACCTATTCTCTCTCTCTGTCTGTCTGTGTATGTTAGGGAATTTAGACTGTAAGCTCCAATGGGGCAGGGACTGATGTGAATGAGTTCTCTGTACAGCGCTGTGAATTAGTGGCGCTAATAGATGATGATGATAATAAAGATCCAGCCATTGAGCAATCATGCCAACCAAGTGGATCATAATTTTGTATGCACAAATGGCGATCTTTGAAATTATCAATGACCTTTTTTTCCCCTTTCTCTGGAATTACAGTAGAAGGAATTATTTTTTTAAGCTTTTAGTGTCTTTTCAATCTATTTTGACCTCTCACGTGCATAAAAATGCCACTGCTATTATGAAGAATGATATAAGGATTTATGTATTTTCAAATCACGTTCTTTCATGGTGGCAAAATAACTTTATTGTAATGTGCTTAAAAATAAAATGACACTGCTGTAAGGTCGTCAGGTCAGCTATTTAATATAAACCACATACAAAATAGACCATTGCTGCAATGCAATTAGTTCAGCTATTCTCTGAGGGAAACTGGAGAGTGGTTTCATAAAATCAGAGGTAAAATGAGCATAGAAATGCGTCATTTAACTGAACTGAAAGCCCAAACGGGATGTCACTGTGAATGACCCCGGCCCTGTGTATACTCAGAAAAGCCAACTGAGGTCGATGGGAGGAAGGACTGGCATTGCCACCCTCAGCCAAAATTTTGGTATGGAGTCCTGTGATTGGGTGTTATATGATGGGAGATGTATCCAAGGTCACACAATATTAAATAAGAAGGTTAGTAATTATACACAGATGAATCCAAATTCAAAAGACAAATCAGCCGAGATTTCTGTAGAACTGTGGATTGGAGGATTGCAATGGAATGATCTGAGACACAAAATCCTGCTTAGTGGAGGGGTAACTGGTACGGTGAGAAGAGAGGTGATTGGGTACTAATAGTAAGGTGGTTGTCTGAGGGCAGTGTAGCCATTGCTAGGGTAGAAATTGCATTATTAATAACAAAACACCTCCCGGCCCTCCATATTTACTATTACTTAGGTAAGGGTGTGACTTACCCGCATAAGATTTTTAGCAGCAGGGAACAAGCACTGAAGGATATAGATAAATCTAGTGTTGCTGTATTAGGTTTATACATACTTGCCAACTCCCTGAAATAGGGGTGATCTCCCTCACTCCCTGAAGAGTCTGGCATTCTCCCTGATGCTGAGCAAGTACAAGACGGGGTTGGCTTCGCCATCTGTGGCATGATGACACAGTTCAGACATGGTGTCCTATGTTCATGTATTGATACCTATGGAGGTGGCCATTTTCATGGAGACCAAGATTTAATCAAAGACTGAGAGGTAAGACAACATGACTTCAGACAGAAATGTAAAAGACACTTAATTCCCTAGAGAATCTTTAGCTGACCTCCCGGGAGAGCAGGGCAACCTCCCATTTCTCGCCCAACAATAGATAAGTTGTGGGGGGTGTGGCTTAATGACACAAATATTGCATCATCTTAGCCCTGCCCCCTGTTGTAATTGGCCAACATTGGGACAATTGTTTAGGGGGTGGGGCCAAAATGATGTGATTCATCAAGCCCCGCCTCCGCATACCCACCTCCCCCGAGATCTCCCTGAAGCCAACGAGGAAAAGTTGGCAAGTATGGGCTTATAGGTATTGTGTTGAAAGCTTGTGCCAGGGATTACTGGGCTCTCTGAATGCATGATCACCTGGTTTATTCGTAATCAGGAACTGATTAAGGGCTTAGGCCTCCCTAGGCAAAAGCGCATGTAACGGCCCCCACCATCAACGCCTGGATAATACGCGTCAGGTAAAAACAAATCTGGCTTTCTTAACCCCCCCCCCTCACCACCACCACCAACACCAACACTACAACTAACAATGTTAATGTTGCTGTGTTTTAAAAACTCAGCTCCAACTGGCTTTTTAAAAGAGTTACAGCAATCTCTGTCACTCAATTCATTTTCATGAAAACCAGAAGTGTATAGCTGAACGGAGGAATGAATGAGCGCTACTGAGAGTGCAGGTACATTTCACCTGTCACCGTCTCTCCTACTCGCTTATCCTCAAGCTCCCGTCCAAGGATGTCTCATTGTCTCCAGTCTTTAATATGGGAATACGTAAAAAATTAAAACCTTGCTTCATTTTTCTTTAATGTTTTTTTTTTTTTTTACTGTGGAGAACAACTATTCTCTTACATTTTAAAAGTCATTTCAGTTTATACCTCTCACTGTCACAACTTTGCTACTCCAAAAATATTGCACCCCCCTAAAAGCCTCGCGCCCTAGGCTGCAGCCTAGTCAGCCTATTGGATTAATCAGGCCCTATTCATAATCCATATAGGACATGCTCTAGTGCAGGGCTGTGGTACCCCACCTTCCCTGAAACCCTCAATAGTCTCTGCTGTATTACTTCAATTTTTAACAGTATTCAGCTCATGAGCACAAAGTTCTAACTAATCCGTCCCGGTTTAAGTAAATACTTGGGCTGCAGGGGTTAATAGGGAATTTTCACAGTTTCTATAATTATGCAATATCTTGCTTATCATTTTTTTGTTTTGCAAAGAGAAACTGAAGGAAAATGCAATGCGTTAAGTTAATAACAACATGTGTTGCAGGTTTTTCACTCCATCTGCTATTATTATATCTATTATTGTATACGGGGGTATAAACGGGACCTGTAGGTCCGCATTGCCTCTGCCATGTGCTATATTTATCAACGCGGAAAGTGAGCAATCAGAACAAGCTTTGTTCCAGGAATGTCATAGGTAAAAAGCACATACGGTTCAATGGATTATTTAATGGCATAATGGAACAGAGCCGGTTACTAATGCCTGTGTGCATGAGCTCAAAAGTGTGTTTCATCTGCAGACATCAATAGGAATATACATATTTACATATCTAGGCTGAACAAAATAACTAATAAATGTACAGTGCGTTTCTGCCTGGGCAATTAGTAGGCTGCAACGTTGGCCCAGTGAGGTTCTGGCTGCTGCATTGACGGACTCTGGAAGATGTAAAACCTGCAATATAAGAGCTCCCATTGGGTAATTATGAGTGTTGTTCTGTACATGTAACATTAACAATAACATAGCAACGGTACTCCGTTCCAGCAGCTGAGATAAAGAGAGAATCTGGACCCCATTCCTCTATTATCTTCCATTTTAATACAGCAATAAATTCCAATAATCCCAATTAGAAAATCAGGGCACATGCCCCAGTCTACCAAAAGCCACATTTAAGATGCACTTTTAACACAAATTAAGCGGATATAAAGAGATGTGAAAATAAAAATAGTTATATGTAATATATTTGCATCTTTACATGCGTATGACTTAGGGCAGGTTTCTAGCACCTCTTGTTCCATTTCAGTACATCTAACGTGTGTCAAGGCATCTAAAGACTTATATTCATCTCAATCAGAGCACATTGTAAATGAAATGTGATGCGGTTAAGAAAACATTTACATATGCATTTCCGCATGCGTTTGGTTGGAATAATATAACAACGCCCTGTGCATGTTTAAAAGATGCCCTCCAAACACATATTCATTGTGCACATAGCCTAATTGAGAGTTGGAGATTACAAAGTGGTCAAAAGACCGTTGAAAGTCAGACAAACCACAGCGCACTGAGAACAGAGCAATCAGCAGGATCATTGATCCCCTGCCGGATCATCTCCTCTCTTTACACTGGTGCACGGTATTATCCCCTATACAATGCACTACGGTAGTGTAGCGTGAGCACGCACTAAGGGGTATATTTACTTAGTGGAGATATTGCCTATAGCAACCAATCAGGTACTAGTTATCAATTATTTAGTACATTCTACAAAATGACAGCTAGAATCTGATTGGCTGCAATAGGCAACATCTCCACTTTTTCAAACCCCGCAGTTTAGCAAATATACCCCTAAGGGTTAATGCCGGGCTAGTGAAACTGTGTCATTTTTTGTGATAATGGTATAAAAATATTTTCAGACCAACATAACATTTTTAAATCAATGCCATTTGTATCATAAATATTCAACATAAACAGAAACAAAATAACAACAGTACCTACAGGTACCAAAAACCTTCTGTGAATAGGGTTAATCCAAGTACAGAGTAGGTAAGAGATTTATTTAAAGCAAAGTCACAGTGCAAGGATCAGATACAACAGGTTATAAATGAAAGTTATTTGAGAGAAAAAAAGATTTAAGCAATAAAGATAATAACAGGAACTAAACACAATAACAGACCATAAACAAACAATATCTGCTGATAATAAATTATGATGAACAATAAATTAAAGGTACCAGTTATAAAAAATAACTCCTATGAAATCTACTATAACATAATTACATGATCAGACCAGATCCATGGTAAAAAACAAACAAAACATTAGATCCCACCCAAGTGAATTTCAGCTTTTTAGACAGTGAGCACTTCTTTTGGTACCATATTGGGTTTTATATATATATATATATATATATTTTTATTTTATTTTTTTTATTTCATTTGGATACTACAGGGAAAAGGAGCAAACATAGGAACTGGCATTTATTTTACTTCTATAGTATTAATAGGGATACCCAATATGTGTATCCCTATGTAAATACAGATGACATAATTAATATATAAATGGCATGTACATCGTTTTTGCTTAGTTTTACTTTATTTCCACTTTTCTTTTACACATTTTTTAATCCCCAGTTGGAAGACATTACTGTCCTTGTCAGTGACATCTAATGTAATGACTAGAAATAGCTTCAATATGCAAAATGTAGCTGATAACCGCGTACATAAATCTGCAGCCAATGACCTTATCCTGTGGGATTTCACCAAATTATCCCAAGATTATGTATGGTAGAAGAAATGGATCAAATTAATATCGGCGCTGACCTTTTACCCATATGCACATTTACAAGAGAGGCTCCAACAGACAGGTGAAGGAGTCCTCTCATATATATCTATTTTCTTCTATTCTCGTACTTAGTTCATATCGGGATTCATCTCTTTGGGAATCTTTGGCACTTTGTGTTTAACACCTATAGTGTGGGGGGTGTTTTTCTCACACAGGGTGTATTACAAAGGAATTAGACTATTACACTATCATTGCTCTCTCTTTTCTTGGAGGATATACATATTGATGCCATAACATCCACTGAAAAGGTCAATAAATAAATATCCTGCAAATCATCAGAAGAATAACTGTGATTGTGAACTGTCTTTAAAGCTTGTTTCTCCTAACAAGCTTAAAAGACTGTGATTCAGAATAATGTGGAACTCTTGGACGCTATATATGTCATATAAATAAGATTTGATATATTTTGGACAGCTATAAGACTAGTAATAGCTTGTTATGATTCTCGGCCAGCACACAGATCCAGAGTTTATCAGTGAAAATCAACAAGACATAACTATACTATCTGCTGTTAGGAGCCGCGGCGGCCGCGGGCACCACCGCCACTCTCTGCTTCTCCCTGGCGTCCCGGCCGTCTCAATGACGACCCGGACGTCACTTCCAGTTTCCCGGCCCCGCCGAGTGTTCTAATAGCACGCCCCCCCGGCAACACAGGGCAGCCAGGCGTGTTCGCGAAAGAGTACACAGCCTGCGGGCTGATTAATGAGTCAGTTATTTAATTAATCTGCTCCTGGGAATTGTTACAGGGCAATGCCTTGAATGGCCAGTATTGGTATTTAAGGCAGGGAGGCCGGTTATAGCGTCCAGTCTGCACTGTTGCTGACCTGCTCTGGATTCCTGTATTGCTGATTTTCTGTTCTGACCTTCTGCCTGTACCTTGAACCTTGCCTGCTTGCCTGTGACCCTGACCCTTTGGCCTGTATCTTGGACTCTGCTGTTTTGCCTGTGACCCTGACCCTTGGCGTGTTATCTGACCATTCTACCTTGCTTGTGACCCCTGACCTCGGCTAACGTCTGACTATCCGCTACCATCTACTCAGCCTCCTCTGGCCTGCCGCTGCGGTGTTGTATTACGAACTTGCACTACACTAAGAGTTAAGTCCTGGGGGCATCCGAGTACTTGTGAGCACATAAAGCTCTATGGGAAAGGCGGCTGCTATAGGTGAAGACCTCTGTCATCTGTTCTGCAAGTTAGTTATCAAACCGGCAGCCTAACATCTGCTATACAGTATTTGCATGAAGGAGTTCATGTTTATTAGGACAATCAGTGTTTTGTAAACATATTACCAAACCACACATCACGGTCCTCATCTCTCTGTAACTGTATACAGCGCTGTCAGATAGCACCAAGGTAGCATAGGTTGGAGATTCTATTAAAAATCATCCACTATCACAATTATTTTAAGTGGAAAAAGCCAGACAACAATCAACAATACAACAGTATTTAACATTTTCTATTTGTTTTTTAGAAAAGCCAACAGAAACAAACACGTTGCAGGCCATATTTTTTCTAGACAATTGCTCCATTGTCACTTCTGGAACAGAGCGCAGGTCAGGGCTGCCTTCAGAAATCATAGGGCCCAGTACGCCCCCCCGTGTTACCGTTAGCACGGTAAAAGTGCGCAGTACTACCGTTAGTACGGTAATTTTAACGTTGATTTTTGCTCGAACCTCTCGGGGCCATGAGTAAAAAATCAGCGTTAAAATTACCGTATTAAAGGTAATAGTACTAACGGCGCAATAATCCTAGACTAACGTGGGCATATTGAATCTGACCCTTTTTATCACTGGAAGCACTGCAGCACAAGTTTTATAAAACCAGGTAGAAACATGCAAACATGATTCAAAATATAGCGATTTATAGCTGCATTACCACCGAAAGTGGAAAACATGTTCGTTCACCAATTTACAATGGCTGCAGAACACGGGGGTGTGAACACCAGCACCCTGCAAACAGCATCCCCCCCTCTGGGAAAAATCATCATCATCATCAACATTTATTTATATAGCGCCAGCAAATTCCGTAGCGCTTTACAATTGGGCTGCATGGAGCAGCTCTCGGGTGGCTCGGAAAGGGGAGGAGCTAGTTAGTTCCAGGTGGTTAGTCATACTTGCCGACTTTCTAAAGACTGCGTCCGGGAGCTGCCTGAGGAGGTGGGTGTTTAGGGGAGTGGCTATGCAAATTGTGCCATTATGGCCCCGCCCTGCGACGTAATGACGCAAACGAACAATTCACTGAGAATTGCTGCATTTTGGCTCTAATTCTGCCCACTTCCTAGTGAAGTGGGCAGATGCGGGACTATGCCATAATCTCCCGCGAGTCTACCCAAAATCGGGGAGTCTCCCGGACATTCCGGTAGAGTTGGCAAGTATGTGGTAAGTGAGCTTTTAAAAAATAAAAAACACAAATAAACATATTGCCCTGTAGTATGTGATTTTAGTACTTCATAAACTTTACTTTACACTACTACCGTTTCTATATATTACAATCCTTTGATTACTTGGGTAAGTGTTGCATGAGTTCAATATGTCCCCACATTTTCCCAGCCAATGATACATATCATTCAGAAGTTTGTTTACTGACACACAATATTCAATGGGAAACACTGTATTTTATCACATGAAAGCACATGCACTAAATCTGTCAAAAAAAAAACATGTACACAATCTTTCAGATTCAAGTGATCCAATTAGAAGTAGACTCAAAGAAATGACTCCATTTTGTTGTAGATTCCCACTTTCATCCCTTTTGAATCTGTCAGATTTTGAATCCTCCAAAAAATGGTCTAATTCAGGGAATTTAGAGCAAAGTTTTAATCTTTGCCCATCTGCTCATTTTTTTTTGCATATAAATCTTCAGAGAAACTGTAATGTGATTAAGGGTTTGGAACTCACTTGAAGAAGTCGTCTTTGCAGTAAACATTTCCAGCTCGGGAGAAGCAGCGCTCAGCTAGGGGTACTTGGCACTCACAGCACTTCAGGCACGCACTATGCCAGTGACGATCTAAGACCTTCAGGATAAACTTATCCATTATGTGTTCGTTACATCCAGAGCAGCGTGGGATCTCTGTGCAAAGAGAAAGCAAAGAAAACATCAATGAGAAGAAAATTATAAATGTGTGTGTGTGTGCGTGCATGCGTGTGTGTATATATACATACATACATACATACATACACACACAGACACACACACACACACATATACATACACACACTGAATGACCACATTATCATGTACACCTGTACACCTGCTCGTTAATGCAAATATCTACTCAGCCAATCATGTGGTAGCAATTCAATGCATAGAGGCATGCAGGTATGGTCAAGAGGTTCAGTTGTTGTTCAGACCAAATACCAGAAGGGAGAAGAAATGTGATCTAAGTGACTTTGACAGTGGAATGATTGTTGCTGCCAGAAGAGGTGGTTTGAGTATCTTAGAAACTGGGATTTTGATGCATAACAGTCTCTAGAGTTTCCGTAAAACAAAAAACCTGAGAGAAATCAGAGGAAAATGGTCAGACTGGTTCAAGCTGACCGGAAGCTGACAGTAACCCAAATTACTGGACAGTTGAGGATTAGAAAAACATTGCCTGGTCTATTGAATCTTGATTCCTGCTGCAACATGCAGATGGCAGGGTCAGACTGTAATGTAAACAGTATGAATCCATGGTCACATCTTGCCTTGTGCCAGCGGTGCAGGCTGGTGGTGGTATAATGGTGTGGGGGGTGGTATTTTGGCATACTTTAGGCCCCTTAATTGAGCATTGTTTAAATGCCACAGCCTACCTGAGTATTTTTGCTAACCATGTGCGTCCCTTTATGGCCACAGTATACCCATATTCTAATGGCCACTTCCAGCAGGACCATGCGCCATGTCACAAGGCGCACGTCACTCAAGCTGGTTCCATAATCATGACAATGAATTCAGTGTACTCCCATGGTCACCACAGTCACCAAATCTCGTTAGAACACCTTTGGGATGTGGTGGAACGGGAGATTGGTATCATGAATGTGCAGCTGACAGTTCTACGTGATAATATCATGTCAATATGGACAGGAATCTCCAAGAAATGTTTCCAGCGCCTTGGTGAAACCGTGTGATAGAGGGTTCAGGCTGTTCTGGGGCCAAAGAGGGATCCTACCCAGTGCTGGATAGGTATACCTAATAAAGTGGTCGCTGAGTGCCACCCTATAGCTGGCTGTACACACGTTTCACCAGCAATAGGGCTTTTCTCCTTTTGATAAATATACCCCTAAGTCACATGGATATAACAGTTGCAATACTCTAGTGCAAAAACTAATTCATTTATAAAAATGTGAAAGTGTGAGTGTCTGTGTGGGCTAATGGGGCCCCCATTCCCCCGTGAGGCCCCCCCCATTAGCAGCCTGGCCCCCCTGTTAGCCGACCGACCGCCCCCTCCCCCCCCCTCCAAGCGCTTACCTTCTCCTCTCCTGTCACTGCAGTCCTCTTTCCGCGGCGCGCTGTAAGCTCCTTACTGAGGCGATCTCGTGACACTCTCGCGAGATCTCCTCAGTAAGGAGATTACTGAGCGCCGGAGAAGGAGGACTGCAGTGACAGAGCTCAGCATTGATTGGGCCGGGGGCGCCCCCGCCCCCGTCCCGACTAATACCTCTGCTGAACTCTGTCAAGGGCCCCCTGGATGCCCGAGGCCCCTGGGCTGTAGCCCAGTTAGACCTCAGGTTAATCCGGCCCTGGTTACAGGACACATAGACTAATATAGCATGAATGGTTTGCTATGAGCTTATATCCACCACTGCAGTCTAAAATTCAAATGCCACATTTCTCAAGTTTAGAATGCAATACGACCTGTTTCTCATTAGGTAGCGCATGTTACCAGTACAATAAATTGTATTGCAATAAAGTTGCAATTCATATTTTGTAGTGCATTAAGAACACATAACTAAAACACATCTAAATCCATCTTGCATTTATTCTTTGTCACAATGCATATGTGTGAACTAGTCCATCTCTGTATCAAAGAACGCTAACTGCTTTGCAGAGGGCTGCAACAATATATACTGTCATTAATACCCTGCCAAGTTCCAGAATAGTGAAGGAATGGGGGTGTAGTAGCTCAGATGATTTCGAAATTAATTGACACATGCAAGCTGAAGTAGAGGTTAGAAACAAACAACCTTCGAAGAATGCTTATTTTTCCATAGTAAGGTATTGGAATCCATCACAGATCATTGAATGAGCAAATGGGGGAAAGAGAGGCTTTTTAAAGACAAAAGTGCGTTGACATTCCTTTTATGCTTAGATACAACAAGCTATATAGTTCTTTCTGGGAGAGGGGCGTGATGGGAGTGTGGCGGGGGGTGGGGCACGGCCAAACGCGTCATTTTGGCCCCACCCCCTGTGACGAAAATTTTGGGACGGCATTAGTGGGATGCGGGAGAATTGCCAGCTCTCCCGGGAGTCCATGAGACTGACCCGAATTTTGGCAAGTATGACATACATATATATGTTTATACTGTGTACATATGTATATATGTGAGTGTGTGTGTGTGTGTGTTGGCTGTCTATATTCTATTGATCTCTGCATTTAATCAACTTGTTAAAAGTGCATTTTGAAAACATATTAGGTGACAGGAGGCTGATCTCTCTCTCTCTCTCTCTCTCTCTCTCTCCTCTCTCTCTCTCTCTCTCTCTCTCTCTTTCTTTTTTTGTCCTCAGCTGCAGGGATGGACAATTAGTGGGGATTCAGCTGTTGTTTGGCTTTGTCACTGACCCCACCAGAAACTAGAAATTCAACTAGACTGAAATTGAGGATTGCCCATTTCAGGACTGTCAATATGCAAACACTCAGTTTTGTTTAGAAGTAGGAATTTTACTGAAAATAAATAAATATGTCTTGCAATGAGTTGCAACTTGGCTTCTACAATAAAACTGTCTGCCAATATCAACTTTGAATCATGGGAGGGTGGGCGCTCAATATTATTGATTTATGAGCAGAAAAACACACTTCATTGAGACATGTAGAAAGCCTTCTCAAGGGGCACACAATATACATAATATACAGGAAAATATAGGATTTTCTCTACCAACTAAACAAGATACTGTAATAAGATTTGTGCATTTTTACTCCTCTAAATTCTTATGAAAACGTCAAGTTAAAAAAAATTGTCATCACGCAGCAAAATAAATACAAAGAAAACTGCTTACATGCTGCTCACTGCAAAAAGCATGATGTAGGGTACAATAAAAATTATTTTGCAATACCTACTCTTGTCATGAATGCTTAGTTAACCAACGTAAAGGACTTAACCTGTAATAAATGAATAAATGTGCTTTTGTGATGGATGCTTAGGTAGCAATAGAGCAGGATTCAGAGGCATTTGCAGTAAACCTTTTCTTTTCATGGATGCTTAGATAGCTATAGTACATGACTCCAAGGTGCATGTATTAATCTTGCACTTGTCAGGAATGTTCTGGTTAGTTATAGTGCAAGGCCACGGAGGCTCTTATAGTAAACTTGCTCTTGTCATGGATGTTTAGGTAGCTATATCCATGTCTCCTGTGTTCATTCCACCTCTAACTAAATTCCGTAATGTATGTCTCTCTACTGGTATCTTTCATCCACTATTCAAGCACGCAGTGATTACTCTTATTCTGAAAAAAAAACAAAATTCTAACCCAAACGCTCTCTCAAATTACCGCCCCATCTCTCAGCTCCCATGCCCCTCCAAACTTCTCGAGAGAATTGCCTACACTCGCCTCACACATTTCCTTTCTGCAAACAACCTATTGAATCCTCTTCAGCCAGGCTTTCACTCTCAACACTCCACAGACTGCACTGACTAAGGTTGTCAATGATTTGATCACATCTAAAACTAAAGGCCATTACTCTCTTCTAATTAAAAAAAAATATCTAAAATTCTTTTACTAACATACAAGGCCATCAACAAAATTGCACCAACATACATCTCCTCACTTGTCTCAAAATATCTCCCAACTCGACACCTCCATTCTGTACAAGATCTGCGCCTCTCTTCCACTCTTATCACTTCCTCCTATTCTCAGTCACAGGACTTTTTTCGGGCCGCACCACAAGACTTTCCTCTGGTCTTCAAACCTTCAAGAGTTGTCTGAAAACCCACCTCTTCAGACAAGCTTATAGTATGCCTCAACCAGCCTCTTAATCTCCCTTGGTTACCCTATTACCACCCTCTACACAGCTAACACAAGACAGCAACCCTCTGACCAACATTGCTGTGTGACTGAGCATACAGCCCAGTAAATACTTTGTAACCTTTGCATTTAAGATGGACAAATATTCAATATAATGTAGCACTTACTCTTCTGTATAAAACCATTGTCCCATAGATTATAAACTTGCGAGCAGGGCTCTCTTACCTCTCTGTATGTAGGTATTAGACAGTATTGCTTTATTACTGTTTGTTCCCAATTCTAAAGCACTATGGAATCTGCTGGCGCTATATAAATAAATGATGATGATGATGACTGATGTTAACCATTTTGAGATTCTAACAATAGTGATGTAACACTTCATGGCATTATTTGCCTACCAGTTTATTTGTAGAGCAGATTATTACCATATCTCATGTTTTTATAGGAAATACTTAATGTGGATTTTAGCACTTTTTATGTTTAAATTTTGTTTTTCGATGCTTTACATTTTTAGAACAATATTGGTTTATTTAAACATGCATTGAATATTTAGGTTTACCCATGAATCAGGTTTCACATTACATTGCAGTGGCATTATATACAAATATGAAGGAGAAGACATATTCATCACACTTTCTAGTAGTTTAACAGATAATATAATCCTTGTGTGCCTTATGATTTATCATCCACCAAGCAGTGTGATCAGAAAGTGCTGACCACGTCTCTGCCACTTGTGATGCACACCTAGGGATCCTTGCTCCCTATAGTCACCACAATATAGAGTGCACTTATATAAAGAAGTCAGAACGTGTTCCTGCCACATTGATGCTTAGAATGCACTGTAGTGATAAACAGACGAGGTGGGCTGGCCTACGGATCAATGATATTTGGACACAGGGCATTTTAAAAGTGACAAAGAATAATCTAAGCTAATTTAAATAGTATTCTGCTTTTAGCTAGCCCAAGTTCATATTCAATAATACCCATCTGGTTTTATGCAAAGATGAAAGGTCTACATCCAAATGGTTTTATATTTGTCTCGTGCATCAATGAATATTAAACATTTATTTGACTAGTTGTATCCTTACTGCAAAGCTTCACCGAATGCCCATAAGGTTTAATTTTTAACTAGAGGTACCTGATATATGCTGTACTACTGCTCAACTGGTCAGCAACTAGTGTCTGGTGATTCAGGTCTCGTAGAATTGGGAATAGTACAGATGACATTTTATGACAATAAATCAATACAATGATTTTAAGAAGCCTGGTATATTAATCAGCACATTGCATTTGAATTCCACCGTCGCTCTATAACTGCACTCAGCAGGCAATTGGTTAAATCTTTTAAGATGACACATTGTCTAAGTTTATTACAGGTCCCCAGGCCAATGGGGGATTAGGATTAAGGTCAGATCACAATCTCACCCCCAAGATCTACTGCAAAGAATTAGTGGAAAATCTTCCAAACACTAAAGGATGCAGAACAGAAATAATCTTAAGAAAATGCTGCTGTTTATCTGTAAATAGGATTTTGCTTGGCATTAAATACTGTGCAATAAGCATATACTTTCTATGAAAGTCTGCAATAAGCTAATGGATGGCAGATTGGTGTACATCTGTGTGCGTGCGTCTGCGGTTAAATACACATATAGAGAGCCTCATTATAGGCTCGTATGATGTCAGATAGACGACCTTTAGTGCCCTAAGCATTCCCTATCAACTACTCCTATCACAGGATGTTCTGATGCTGGGCCAGTCCTGTCATTGGAAAGATTAGTGTGCACTACCTGTACCTTTCACCCAGCCTCAGGTAAATGCGTACATGCTAGGTTTTGTATCCTACCCACTGGGAGATCCCAGAGAGGAGGTTCAAGAGGAGAGGGCAGGGGCGTGGCTATATGATTCATGTTATCATTGCCCCGCCCCTTTGTCATGTCATAGCAGGAGGCGGGACCCTGATGGCGCGATACACAGCGATTGGCATCATCAAGCCACGTCCCCGCCCTCTTCACTGCTTTCCTAGAAGTCCAGAAGAAATCCCAGAATTTCATGGGTCTCCCAGACATGCCAGGATAGTAGACAATTGTGGACAAATGATGTTCCTCTGCTAATTCTCTACACAGCTAGTTAATGTAACATTCCCAAGTGTCAGTTAAAGTTTTTCTCATTCTTTAAGTACATTTTTCATTGCCGATGAAATAAAAATGTTATTAATAGGCAAGAGCCTATTGTTCCTAATGCTCAATCTAAAGGCCCAATGGGATGAACTTGGGGGAGAAGCATGTCCATCTCTGGATGCTTTGAGTGAAAGAGAGACGGGTCTTCACTTAAAAGGTCCACAGCTTGTGGCTAAAGTTGTTATTAAGCAGTGGTTAAGGGAGCCCAGGGAACTGGGCATACAATTGATGTTGCCCATAGCAACCAGATTCTAGCTATCCTTTGTCCTGTACATTCCAAAACATAGTAGCTACAATCTCCACATTTATTTAACTTTTAGTAAATCTACCCCTAGTCTTACAAAAATAAAGAATTAACCTGTGTGTTGATTTATTATCTTGCAATATGTAACCATATGTAACTTAATTAATGTCAATGTCACTAGCGTTGACTGTAAAAAGCAGTCACTAGGCGCCTGATTCATTAAGGATCTTAAATTAAGAAGTTTCTTATCTAAGTCTCCTGGACAAAACCATGTTACAATGCAAGGGGTTCAAACTAGTATTCTGTTTTGCACATAAGTTAAATACTTACTGTTTTTTCATGTAGCACACAAATATCAACTTGAAATTTCAGTGTACAAATAAGCTATCAAGTACTTGTGTGCTACATGAAAAAACAGTCAGTATTTAACTTATTAAACTAGTGATGGGCAACCTGTCTTACATTGAGGGCCACTGCCCCCCCCCCCCCCCCCAATAAAAGGTTTTCTTGTGTGAAAGAAGCTTTTGGAGCAAAATGACCTGTGTGACTCCACCATAAGGCAGGATTCAGCCCACTCATAAGAAACCAGAAGTATTATCTGTTACAGTAGGTTAGTGGCCAGAATATTATATCTATCAGTGTAGTGTGACAGGGTCCCAGTGTTTAGGCTTCCAGCAACGGGCAGATATAAGGAGCAGATAAACGCCAATCCCTGGGGAGAATATCCACTGAGTATTAGTGTATGACATTATCCTTATACAAATGCCCTGCTGCTAAGGGTCTTCCATGTCAGACCAGAGCTGTTGTAACGCATGGACGCGCTGGGCAGTTGCCCGTGGGCCCCACAAACAGGGGCCCCATAGGCTTGCCAACTGTCAGTATATAATTCCAAGAGATTTATTCAGAACTTATTCAGAACTTTCAAACCCTCTTTATTAAAACGTTTAGGTGGACCAGTCAACTCAGTTTCAACTGTTACCTGTACATGTGATCTTTCTGTTGCAAAAACATATCTTGACCTTGACGAAAGCAACATACACGTACTAATTGTACATAAGAGACAAAATCAACACACAGGACCTCATTTAGAGTCCGGTTTAGGCGCATCCAATAAAAAAACACTACCACGCATGTGCAGAAAGCTCCAAATCCGCCTCCATCTTGGACGCAATAAACATTTGCGACAGCTTGCGACTCACTACGAGAGATTGAGAGGAATGCGGAATTGTGAAGGTGTGACCATGTAAATAAATCCTAGTCACAGTGAGGCGCAGACGCAACACACGTCAAAACAGGGCTAAAGCTGTGCGTTATTTTTTTAAGCAATTTTACAATCAATTCTATGCAAAGAAATTTTGCAAATGTTTGTGTTGAACACTTAATAAATAATTCATAGTAATTTCGTACTGTGCCAACTCCACCTGTATGATTTACCAACGGAGTACCATTTTTATGTTTAATTTCATGTTTTTCAACTACTTCAAGGCTCATGTTATATTGCCCAAACATTTGTACAGCATGTTATTTTAATACAAGCTTAATTTTATCGATAGTGGTTGCGTAGGAGGGACCCATTGCACTGTTTTGCCCGGGGGCCTATAATGCTGATGAGATGGCCCTGGGTCAGGCCATTCTATCACTTAAGGTGTGTTTATTCATATAAGGTTACTATAATGGCCGAATCTTTAACTAGGATGATGTATATATTTATTACCATGTCTGTGCAAATATAATTTATTTTTCTATATTGCTTTGTGATTTGTACACAAAAGGCTATAATACTGTAATACTGTCTTATAGATCTGTAGTGTTACGTAAAATATATGGTATATTAGCATTTCTCCTTCTCACAATCCAGTTACAATATGGATCTTTATAGCTTAAACCATTCATTGACTCCCAAAGTATCTTTCTGTGCCTTAAATTCATAAACGCAGAGAGGTGCAACAGGGAGATCTGTCTCAGTCAGAGCCCAAACTGAGACGGATCTTTGGCCAAAAGTGCTTTTTGCGCTGAACAGAATTACTTGCGTCCATCTCTAAATCAGGCCCTATGTGTTATGTACAATGTTATGCTGAACTTTTTGCTATTCTTACATTTATAATCATGCTGTCTTCCACCCTGTACAGTGCTGCAGAACATTGTGAACATAGATAATAATAACCTGTTATAACCTATTTTAGGTTTAATGGTCTGTGATGTTTAAGGCTGTGTATAGTGAGCTTTGTGTTCTGATAATTTATGTAAGCCAGTACAAGTTATTACTAGTGTTATGGAAAATACTGATGGACTGTCTGACGATCGGTAATTTCTCCACTGATATATTTCCGTCATTATTCAAACATGCTGTTATTATACTGATAAAAGCTAATTGTGACCCATCAGAGATTATCATCCCATCTCTCAACTCTCGTACCCACCAATCTTTTTGAGAGACTTGCCTACACTCTACCCAAACACATCCTGTCCTCACACAATATATTGGACCATTGTCAGTCAGGCTTTCGCCTCCGTCACTCAGCAGATACTGTATTAATAACACTGATAAAGGCCATTTCTTGCTTACAATTCTCCTGTTCCTCTCTGCTACATTTTACACAGTCGACTGTTCACTATTCATACAAATGTTACATTAGCTGTCTTCAGAACTCCTTACTGAATGTCTCTCTGCCATTTCATATTGGATGCCCCATCGCCACCTCAAATACAATATTTCAAAAACTGAGCTACTAATCTTTACACAACAGAAGCTACCTACCTACCCGGTATCTCTATTTCTGTTGACAACATGACATAAAACCCTATCCCTCCTCTGTACCCCACGTCCAGTCTATAGCCAAACCCTATTACATACATCTAGGACACATCTCCAGAATACGCAGTTATCTCACACAAGGAGCTGCAAAAACTAATACATGTGCACATAATGTCCCGCATTGACTATTACAGTTCCCTCTCAGGGGAAAACGCAGGATTTGTAGAGGGGGGTTTCCATGCCACACCGCCAGTGGGCGTGGCCAGCATGCTTTGTGGCATGACTATAATTTTAGACAGTGCTTGGCTGCTCTCTAACTCTTCCTATCCCAATCATATACACGGGCAATGCTGCGTGCACTACTGTTAGGAGCACACAGCTCTCTCTTTTCAAGCAGAGCTGTGTGAAGTGAGACATACCTCCCAACTGTCCCTACAATCAGGACAAAGTCCTGACTGAGTGTGTCAGAACAGTTGGCAGACTGTCCTGCGCTCTCCTACCTGTTCTTGCTGCTTTTAATACTTGTTGGGGAGAGATGGCTGTGAACAGTGCAGACAGAAACAACCCGCACACAAGCTGCAAAGTGGCTGGTCTCGGGGCAGGGTCCAGCCACCTCAAGCATACAGTACCCCAGGCTGGGATGGGGGGTTTCCAGGCACTATTAAACCCTCCCTCTGTTTTCCTATGCCTCTGGTCTTTCTCTAACCAGACTTTCACCCCTACAATCTCTTTTGAGTGCAGCAGCTAGATTTATTTATCTCACCAAACTCACTTCTATTGCTATCCCACATATAACAAGACTTCCTCTTATCCTCCAAGCCTTCAAACTTTTCCCTGATATTCACATTTTTTAGGCATGTTTATCAAATGTCCAACTGTTCTTAGCCTCCCTAGGCTATTTTACCCTATTATCACCCATCTATACAGTTCATGCAAAACCTACATTTATTCTTCTATGCTCCAACCACCAACTGACCGCTAGACCGATGGAATCAAATAGCCCCATTAAGCAATGTTTCCCATTACAGCCTGGACCTATTCCCCTACAGAATGTAAGCTCACAAGTAGGGTTCTCTTATCTCTTTGTTAATACGGAGTCTTGTTTTATTTCTGTCCTTGTACCCAATTATAAAATGCTGCAGAGTATTCTGCCGCTACATAAATAAATGCCAATACATATATAACGGTGCTAACCAGCTGAACAATATTTTAATATTTTTATAGAACATTGATTTCTTTACATTTTATTCCAATCTATGTTTGCAGGATACTTTATACACACTTTGTTAGCATGTTTGCTTATTTTTCAGTGGAATACAATGTACTCATGGCTTGTGTAATATATTAAGTTAAATATTTTATGAACATGCTAAAGTTGGGTGTGGGTCTCTGACCCTGGTCTTCTGGGAACCTAGCAAGAGCCCTGCTTTAAACTCTCTGAACACATAGCTGTGGTGGCTCCATCCTTACCTCCAGCCATCCACAGAGGGACCTGCACCGATCCCACATTATTAAGTATTTTGCACTGGAGCAGGTAAAGCTTGCCATTGGAAATGCGAGTATACATATCCGACCTGTTTGCACTCTGACAAAGCTCTGCAAGTCCTTCAACATGAATGTCTTGTCTCTGCATGTGCCCAGTCTACCCCGTTCTCGTCAGAGCTTTTCTGTTATGAAGTAAGATTGGACCTTTTTATAAACAATTACCTATAAAATTAGACTTCCACTGGTCTTTTGCCTATGTAATTTCGAGCCTGGTTATGAACCCTGCAAGTTCCCCAATTCTTATTGCAAATTTAAATATCAAGATCATAAAGATATCTTATTACTGTTCCCTGCAGGAAAATGCCTATGAATTGCATTCACCAACCCTTTGTCCTTACAGAAATTGTGTGCAGCCATATAATTTGCACAGCACATAGACAAGCGCAGTACAGCCTAAAACTATGATAAGCAATACCTTTACAGTGTGTTCCCAATTCTGCCCAGACGAATGAGACATGTGCCACAGACCAAGCAAAAATTTACTCATCAAGCATCTACCAATCCAAACTCTCTGGAGCCCTAAGTTCGGTGCTTTTCTTAGCTAGCCTGAGAGGGCACCTATGCTAATAAGTTATATTGTCTAACTTAAAAACTGCACCTATTATTTAAATATTTCAACTCTACTCCTATATCTGGTGGGTAATGATGTCACTCTTTGTGAACATGTTCCGTGATGGAATATATAACAGTCAGTAACAATACAAAACCACTGGTATATAAGGATCACCTCATACCAGCAACTTGCCCTGTTTCAAATGGAAAGTTATATAATATAAGGAAAAAAATCTGCTCTCTATATTTAATGTCACTATAGTGTTCCATGTCTTGTGGCTTCTAATTATGTAATCATGTTAAATATGCCAGCCTAAGAACATGTTATATAATTACATAATGGCTGAAGTACATATCCGGATTACATACGGACAACTAAATATTACACTAGATGGACCAATTCTGATAAGAATAGATTGTTCTACATGTATGCTCACCAAACCTAGGGCCTGATGTAGAGTTGGATGCAATTTATACTAAAATCTTAGGTATAAATTTAGAATACTATGAAAATTACAATACAATTAAGTGTATCAGTCAGAGCAGCCCTGTATAGCAGATAAATTAATAAATAAATTAATAATTATAGAGCTCTTTATAATTGACTTCAATGATATTATAGAACTGTATTTAAACAGCGCTTGACATATAGCTGCCATTTATACATTTATTTATATGCACTACATATATACCCTACGTAAAACACAGCTATCATCATCATCATCTATTTATTTATATATATAGGCAGTGGCGCACGCAGGGGGGGTTTCTGAGTCTCTAGAAACTACCCCCCCGCGCTAACTAAGTGGCCACTGTCCTATACAGCAGCCGCGGTGCTGTCAAAGAAGCGTCCGCAGCGGTGCTGTAGTGTATACAGCACCACCGCGGACGCTTCTTAGACAGCGCCGCGGCTGCTGTATAGGACAGAGCTGACGAAATGGAGCTGCTGCGCGGGCGCATGCGCAGCAGCTCTCTCTTGGGTTGTTGGGTTTTTTTGGCCCGGGGGGGAACCCCCCCCGACAATCCTCCGTGCGCCCCTGATAGCGCCACTAATTCCACAGCGCTGTACAGATAACTCATTCACATCAGTCCCTGCCCCATTGGAGCTTACAATCTAAATCCCTTAACTTACACATACACAAACACAGACCGGGAGAGACTAAAGGCAATTTAATACCAACCAATTAACCTACCAGTATGTTTTTGGAGTGTGGGAGGAAACCGGAGCACCCGGAGGAAACCCAGGCATACATGTGGCTAAGTGGTTAGCACTTCTGCCTCACAGCGCTGGGGTCATGAGCTCAATTCCCTACCATGGCCTTATCTGTGTGGAGTTTGTATGTTCTCCCCGTGTTAACGTGGGTGTGCTCCGGTTTCCTCCCACACTTCATACTAGTAGTTTAATTGGCTGCTATCAAAATTGACCCTAGTCTCTGTCTATCTGTGTGTGTATGTTAGGGAATATAGACTTTAAGCTCCAATGGGGCAGGGACTGATGTGAATGAGTTCTCTGTACAGCGTTGCAGAATCAGTGGCGCTATATAAATAAATGGTGGTGATGTAAAAATAAATAGTGCACACTTTGTTTTTTTTTATCTTTGTTTTTTTTTACTTCTATATTTTAACATAGCAAGGTCTGTTGCACCAGGAGAAAGCACCCACAAAAGATACGTCTCCTAGAGACCTATATGTGGCTGCTTCCAACTCAGCATAAAATGTAGAGAGCATTCCACCTCTTTAAGCGCAGTGAGGAGCAAGGAAGATCTCAGCCGGGGTGCTTTTTGCACTGATCAGTTCAACTTTTTAGTCTGATTTTTTTTTCTAGAGGGTTGGGGGTAGCACTCATTTGTGGACACATGATTGGCTAATGCAGCTCAGTTTGTTTACGACACTAACCATTAAACTTTCAAAGTCATATTATTCAGAAAATAAATCACTTTCTATATACACTGTTACTGCCAGGTTGTTTATCAGGATTTACTAATCAATATATAGCTTTATTCTGGTTTATTTTTACTAACGATCAGTAAATAATTATTTCTTAGCTCTATGGACAACCATGAGTCTTAGAACAACTATACATTAGTACTCTAAAGACTTCAGAGCCTCAAATAATCATTTAATCTGTGTAATCATATTCACATTAATAATTAGTAGTTTCCAATATTTACTACAGTACTTTGTTCTTGTATCAGTAACACCTTAAACAGAGAATATGCAAATAATTAAAATAATAATTATTACTATTATATTCCATTATAACAAAACATATGTACTTGCATAAGTATCACTGACTCCTGATGAGACAATTGATCTGAGCTTCACTGTGTGTGTTTGGATCAGGATATAGCCGGCAGAGGGGGCAACTGTACTGGGGGGCAACAACACAATGGGGATGCAGCACTGTGTGTATTCACTTTCACTCATACTTCAGAGAAGCAACAGGAAAACTTAGGGCCTGATGTAGGGTCGGACCAGGGGCGCATCTCGAAAATAATTTTACCGGTGGCGATTTAGACCCCGCCCTCTTTTTGGCAGCTACGGCTGCACACTATGTGCAGGTCCGTTCGGCAGAGACAGTCAGGGAGAGTGTCTCTCCCTGCCTGTCTCTGCCGAACGGACCTGCACATAGTGTGCAGCCGCCGGCAGCAAGTCCCTGTTGGGGGGTGGGGGCGATTGCCCCAAACGCCCCCCCCCCCCCCCCCCTGGATCCACCACTGGGTCGGACGCAATTTAGACTTCATTAGTAAGTGTAAATTGCATCCTGTGATTTGCACAGTATTTCAAGTCAAAGGGCTCTTTAGATCAGTGCAACTCAAAATACTATGCAAATTGCAAAACACATCTCTTTATCTGCCTTATGGGCCTTTGTGCATGATACACTTAAGTGTATCAGTCACAACAGTCCTGTAAAAAAACAAAAGTGCTTCTTTCCCCCAAACAGCATTAGGGTTATGCTGTTTGGGAGGGGGTATGCACCTTTTTTTTTAATGTAATCATTCTTTTAATTCTTTTTTTTTTTTTAATACTGCAAGGATTGTTGCCCCAGCAGAAAGTACCCACAAAACATATGTCACCTAGAGACCTATCTGCGGCTGCTTTCAACTCAGCGTAGCATGTAAAGTGCGTGAACACATAGTTACATTGCTAGGCTCGCCCACTTACTTAACTCTAAGCGCAGATAGGTGCAAGAGGGAGATCTGTCTGAGTCTGAATGTAAACTGAGACGCATCCTTGGCTAAAAGTGCTTTTCTTTTAGTCTTTACTGGTAGGTCTGTCTTGATCACCAGATGAAATCCAGAATACACCAAGGATAAAATGTGGGTTACAGAGCAATGCTAAGCAGCAAACGTATAATATCATCGACTCTGTGACAGGTCATAGAATGAGTGACGCAGTCTTTACCTTTGGTGACAATACACATTGTCCAGTTGCTAGAGACACATTTTGGTCAATCAGTCTGCAGCAGTCAGGCAGAAAGAGGTTTGTGATGTTGGAACAACATTGTTCTTTAAAAAGTCATTTTTACCCTATGTTTTCTTTCAAATCTATTCTTTTACGATTTAATTAAAAAATAGCAAAGTAAACAAATGTAAATTAAAAATAGCTTTAAAGTGCCTTTGGAATATATATATATATATATATATATATATATATATACACCTAATCATTCTGCTTCCTGAGATTGTGCTGAATGGGATCTTCCAGACCTTACACAAAGCTACATTTGTACTACTGAGGTGTACTCTATAATGTACGACTTATTACAGGACAATATAAATATTTAAATTGTATACACAGATCAACCCCCTCATTTAAAACCATCCTGCTGCCCGGGACAGTTGCCCTTATTATAGAGTCATCCTCACTGTACAGTTTTTAATACGATTTGCATGTAAAGTGGTAAACTTTACATTTCCCAGAAATAATATGATTTGTTCCTCACCTACCTATCCCTCTACCCCCAGCAATTACATGCCAGTCAAATTATTAAAAATCACTGAATAACCAGGCTATCATGTATAATATAAAAAGGACTAGGATAATTGACACTATTGTTGAGACAGTGAAATTCTTCTAGATTAAAGGTTCACCTGCCTTAATTTAGATTTACATTAATTAAAAAAAATATATATTTGTAATGTATGTTTTGTAAATAACCTCGATTAAATGTAGTATTATGTTGTTTTAATGCATGTCATACAGTGGATACTACGGCAAATTACATATGATATCAAACGGGTATGCGTGGGTTGTGTTCATATAAATGTTTTACACTTCATTGTAACTTTCACCTCTCCCATCCATAGTGATTATTCTGTAAGATACCCCCCAAAAATAACTATCCCTCTCACCCTATCAGGACCACCTGTGTATCTTCTCTTCCACACGGTAATATTATTATTGTGTTACATTGAGTGAACACGTTGCATGTATTTAATCTTTATTGTGCTCTTGTAGGGAGATCGCATAAATTATATTTTAAATACATCGTCATAAAATCATATTTAACGGTGTGCTTCAAGGATATGGATTTCTGTGTTAGACCTTGGTAAAATATATCAGGACTCCAGCGCTGTATTTGTGACACTGCACTACAGGAGTATATCTGGAAGCTTACTACTATAGTTTTATGTCATTTCTTTGTTTTGAGCAAGGTTAAAGATGTCTCTCACTATATATATATATATATATATATATATATATATATATATATATATATATATATATATATATATATGTGTGTGTGTTTATACATATACTTATATATGTATATACATAATATACATATACATACACATATACATGCACTGGCTGATGAAGCTGCTGTATGTGTGGTAGCTTAGAGATGTGGAAGCGGCTGCAGACACTGGTTGCCCAGGATGATGGGGGTTGTGTTACATGGACGGTGCCTGGTGACACAAAATACCCTTTCTGCATATATGTATTATTATTATTATCTTTGACTTATGTAGCCCGAAATATTAAACTAGAATAGATAATACAATCAACTAATTACTAGGGCTGATGTGAGATTTAGAGACTGTCACAGAGCCGGGGCAGATACATCAATCTCTGACTGGTGCGGGAATTTGTCCGAATATAAATATCTGTCTGTCTCCCTAACATCTAGCTGATCTCTCCTTTATCTCTATACCGTATTACTATCATCTCTCCAATATATCTCTCTAGCTTATCTCCCTATCCTACTTATATCATATCTCTATTACCTATATCATATCTTTCCATCTGAATATATATATATACACACACACAATATACATATCCATCGAATATCTAATAGATCTACATGGACAATCTGTATCACAGAAGCTTCAAATTTATCTTACATACATATATACATCAACATAGCTTTATTTCCTCGCCTACCTATCACTCCGCTAATGACAGCACGTTTCACATAGAGCAGGGATGAGCATACAAACGATCATAATTCATTACTATGGATATCAGTGTATATAACATTCCATTTAAAGTACTTGATAAAATACAATAATGACAAAATGGAGAGAAACAACTAATGTGTGTGTGTGTGTGTGTGTGTGTGTGTGTGTGTGTGTGTGTGTGTATATGTATATATATATATATATATATATATATATATATATATATATATATATATATATATATACGCATGTCCATATATATATATATATATATATATATATATATATATATGTATATATTTATATATATCTGATGTATGGTGACTAATACCGCTTGGTGTAATTTCATTTACATAATACTGAAACCACCGGGTTCTGCAGATTGCACAGATCTCTAATATCTAATATTATACTGAGATGATTATCTCTCACAATCCTAACACATATTACATGGAGCAATAGTCAGCTCTCCAGTGCGTGGATATTTTTATACCAAAGAACTGTTCATCTGGCAAAGCTGAGCTTCGATGCACAGTTCCTGCCAGTGATGGATCTGTCTGGGTCTATAGGTCCCTGACAATGCGTAATATCTGGGACGATCATCTACATATAGACGATTATACAAGTGTGAACAAAGACTCGGCTCACCAGCAATATCTCTGCCTGACTGCTACAGATAATACAAGTAACAAGCACCCACACGCTGTTGTGTAACTACAAGTCCCAGCCATCAACTTCTGCAAGCTTCATGCTAGAACTTAGCTTTCCACAAAGTTCTCCAAGTTTAAACACTGGCAGCCTTGTCCATAAGTCATTTGTATAAACTGTATATTTCACTCTCATCATTTACAATATCATCTGAATGAAGAGAGAGATAGAATCTTGATAATTAATATATTAAAACCATAGTCATAATAAACTATGTCCTTAGCAATCATATGACATATTATATTAATCAGTGGCTTATTCTCTTTAGAGTAGAGGCGGGCAAAGATTGATGGAAAAATAGATACACACAAAAAATATATTTGATTACCAAGATGCGCTCAGGAAATGAAATTGGTAGATTTTCAGTAGCAGCTCCCAATAGCCAGCGAGATACAATGCAGTAGCATTAGATAAATAGGGACATTTAGTAAATATACAACACAGAAATATTAATGAATAGAGAAGGTAATGGCTGGACTATTGATTACATAAACGAAGAGATCGATTAATGGGCTAACTAACAATTACATATATGAATAGACAATAATTAGGTAAATTAGACATACTTAAGAAAATAAGAAACAGTGAAACAGTAGTCGATCTTCTCTTTTAAGACTAATTTGTTAGCAGATACGGTAAACAGTATATATATCTATTCATAGTTTTACATATATATATATATATATATATATATATATATATATATACATATACATGTATATATATAAATATATACAAATATATGTATATATATATAAATATATACATATATATGTATATGTATATATATATATATATATATATATATACATATATATATATATATATATATATATATATATATATATATATATATTCTATCATGCTATCTATACACATATACACACAGCCCAAGAACAGTCTCTACTTAACCTACTAATGTAGGTTAATTGACCCTAGACAAAAATGGACCCTAGAGTGCATGTGTTTGTGTGGTAATTGAATTTAGCCTGTAAGGAATTTATAAACAAACTGACACAATGCATGCCGTATTTATCATTCAGTGTTTGCATCTTCGTATAATATATATTAAATATACACTATCCATATATGTACTGTCTATTGGACATATATCTACAGCGGCTGTTTCGACGTAAAACTGAACTCCTCAGAATATTAATGTAGATTTTATCATCGGAATATTAGGTCTCTATCAGGCAATCATTTGACCAAGTTATTTGTGCACTGGAAACTTTTTCCTTTTTGATTTACAAGTAATCTATATCATTCCACTGAAATAGACAGACACACACACATATATATATATATATATATATATATATATATATATATATATATATATATATATAGATAGATACATAGATAGATATTTGTGCATCACACAAAATTAATTCAGACTAATGCTGGATAAAAAAAGATAACCTAAACAAAAGCAGTATATATAATAGTACAGAAAAGCTAGAATTCGTAAATGCAAATTGTGATTAATATACAGTGATGCTAAAATAAGAAATAACTCAATAATATAGCATAGTAAACAGTTAAAAAAATACAATCCATTCCTATGTAATATTATAATATTTGTAGATCATTTTCTTAAACAAAATAGAGATAAAACGTGTGGACTGAGGAACATACACGCAGTAAATGCTTTTGTTAAGTTGTTTACATGGCATTAAATATATATATAATAACAAATTACCCAATACAGGGGTTAAAAATCAAAAGAAAAGCAATGTTGATAAAAAAATAAAATAAAATATAACAAACTAAGAAAACATCCGCTTCCTGGTTATATCTCAGTCTAAACTGTATGGTTTACATATAAAGTAAACAATAGCAAGAAGAAATCTGTTTATTGGTTAAATAAATATACAGCTAAAAATGGAACATAATAGATGTGTAAGTAACAGGAGGGAGAATAAAGGGATTTTAGGAGAGGGATTGGAAGGGTAATTCACTAGTGTAAGTTATTTTCAGCAGATACTGAGCACTGTAAGACAGGGTTATGTGATATATGAATGTAGCTCTCTGCACTTCACCTTAGGGTTAATATCCACGGAAATAGGAGAGAATATGACGGTCGGGACTCCTATAAACTCATTTCCACTGAGCACCGCTAGAAAAATCTTCATTTGTCAAAGTTTTCACAGGGGGATGAAGAGGAGGTAACCAAACCCATATAGTCCCTGATCATCAATATTATTAATTATTATTATTATTATTATTATTATTATTATTATTATTAGCAAGACATAGGCCAATGATGCACTGGATGGTTTAAAAATAGAAAGATCACATGCTATTTTTTCTAATACAATATATATTATGTATCAACCATCTCACTTCATTTCATTGAAAATAATTAACCATATAGTTACAAAATACAACCTGGACACACAGATACTTAGACAAATACTTTATGTAACAAAACAAAAATCTTTTTTTTTATTAAACACTTCAAAAGCTAATATTGCCAGTATTAACGTTTCATCAATTACCATTACAGGAATACTATTTCCACTACACATTTATTTTTCTATCCATATATCATCGTTACTGCCACAACGGAAAAGTTAATAAAACGTCCTATAAGAATAATTAGCCGAGTTTATATTTTGCTTCAGTTGTACATGTACATTTTGATTCTTCTGCCGTTTATCAAGAAATACAGTAATGACAATATATTTATTTTATTGCTATAACTACAGAATGCTGTATGGGATTAACGCTGCAGCTGCCACCCTCTGCTCACAAGACAGCAAAGTTGCAAACACCGTAATATAACGTCCAAAAGGATTTAGTCAAATCGATATATGTACAATAAATTATATGGTGGATACTGGAAGAGATAGGTATATTCAGAAATAACCATTTCCGTACTCATACGAGTGTGACCTTCTCTCTCTCTCTCTCTCTCTCTCTCTATATATGTGTGTGTGTGTGTGTGCGTATATATATATACACATACACATTTCACACTCCAACTACTACTGAACTACAGCTCCTGCTGATAGCATCATCATCATTCGGATTTGAAGGAGGGGGATGATGGGAGTTGTAGTTTAACAAGCATACACTATGGTAGCAAGATTTTTGTTTCCATGTCAGCTACAGGTAGTAAGTGACCAGGAAAGATAAAACACACCGTGAAGCTCAGACCCATCCAGTACGGCAGAGTAATTCTCTAGATTGCTCTATAAAACATCCTTAGTCTTAAATGATGCTCCTATTACTACAGTTACAGCGAGGATGCAACGTACAAATAGACATAATTCAATTACCCCAAACATGATCCGCTTTAAAAGACAAACATACATTATTGTCAACACCTCCACTTAACCCTTTCAGACCAAGCGAAGACAATTCATTTCTGGACCTTAATAAATCAAGCTTGGAAAATCTGATGCCCACTTCACCAACACGTCATTCATACACAAAAACTTGTTTCTAAAATAAAGTAGAGATGAAATCTATCATATTTGAACACAAATGATTTATATTTAAATTGACAGGTGCTATCTTATAATTAGAAAGTCATGAATTACTGGGATGCTGTGATCAGTTTGGGATGGAGCTGGAGAGCAGTGGATTGGATAGTGCAGCAGGTGAGAGGTGAGCATGAAAGTTTGCAATAAACTTTTTGGGATAAGGCATGGATTATTTGGGGAGACCCTTACCCCCTGATCCTTATCAGATAAAAGGGGGGTAGTTTTATTCATATATACCCCCCACACCTATCCTCAGCACCCCCTGACCCAGGATATTAACAGGCTACATCAATAAGGGAATTAGAGAGGTCTGTGCAAGGTATCTGCAGATAATCGGTTGGGAAAACTGCATTCCATACCATCATGTCCCAATGCTGTACATCACCCTCCCTGCACCATCCCGGCCCTCCGTACTGCCAGATCTCTTTATTATTAAATCAATGTGAGAATAAAATGCCTTACGTTGCATTGGCAGCCCAAGAATTTCTGGAAGCCCCTTGACAGAAGCGTCTGTGGCGAGTGCTGAGCTTTGCATCATTTTATTGAGACGCCGCTGTAGAAATAGGATCAAATAGGAGAAAATAATAAAAAAATGGGATGTAAAGGAGGCTGGTCTGCTAGGAATTAGTGCAGGGGGGGATTAGATCTTCCAAGGCAGGCATGAGTGTGGATGACAGGTGGGTGTCCTGGCTGAGAGGTGGGCCTGGCCACAGGCTCTGCTCCTGGAGCTGCTGTCCCGGGTTAGTCGGGGGGGATCCTGGCTTAGTGATGCTGCAGTAGTTCCCAGCTTGAGTGCTGCTTACACCCCAGGCAGTTTGATTCATTCACACTGCAGGAGCTGCTCTGACGTCACTGCTCGCCGGGTCACCACGTCCCCCCACCAATCAGAGGCAGAGAGGCGTGGCCGGCCTCCCCATAAGTGAATACTAAGAATAGGCGTGAGCTTCCTTCAACTGGGCGTGGTTTCTGATCGCCACACCCCCACGGGCTTCAAGTGCAGCAGCAGCAGCAGCAGCAGCAGCAGGTGTCTGTGCTCACAACATAACCCCGCTGCTCTGTGCACCCTCAGACCCCTGTACAGCTCAATGCTAACAAGTGACAGCGCATCTGGTGCACCATCCCATTGTAGATCACTGCTCATATGCAGCACTTTGTACTTGTGCCATGTGCTGGAAATGAAAGAGTTAAACTATGATGGCACTGACAAGTCTATGGAGAAGGGCTTCAGTCCGTGCAGCGGGTGTTCTGCAATGTCTACGGGTGTTATCACTGTCATTTACAGAGAGCACAACTTTTCTGTATAGCAGCATCTTTACTTGCTGGGATTAGTTGAATACAGATTTGACAGTCTAGAACTTTTTCTTCTTATCTTTGGCACATATTGTAAACAAAATAAAACAAAAAGAAAAGAAAAATTACCCTTCAATTACACTTCATAGCTACCCACTGGTGTGAATTACTTACATATCAGAAGATGATTTGAAATTGAAGCTGCACTGTGCAAAATCAGAAATCAATCTCTCTCTCTCTCTCCTCTCTCTCTCTCTCTCTCTCTCTCTCTCTCTCTCTCTCTCTCTCTCTCTCTCCTCCCCCCACCTCTTCTATTTTTTTTTTTAAAGGACGTCTAGGTTATGTTATATCAATCTTTATCACCTGCTTATATCTATCAGTCCAGTTTTGAAGTAGACAGGGAGAAACAACCTGATGCCAATCAAGATTATCATAATGCTCACACCATTGCAGATTATTTAAGGATATGTGTTTGCTGATCTTTTGGGAGGCATTTACTTTTCTACTTGTGCAAGTGACAGGACTGGATGTTTCAGGGGGAAGTGCCATGATTTGAGGAGGGGAATGGAGGGAATGGAAACCACTGCATGCTGAGAGTTTGAAAATAGTGCCAATACCCCTCACCCCCAAACACAGTCACAGACTGCGTGAATGTATCAAATGGAGATGTAGATATTTGTTCTTAATGTACTACAGTCCTTGGAGTTCTGTATAACACTGGGATGAGTGCTGTTGTTCTTACTGAATGCAGCTCTCAGCTCGTAGCTCCTGTAGTTACAGAAATGATAAATATATCTGTCTTCTGCATAGTCTTCTTCCTTCTCTTTTGAATCATGTATGTGGTCTCTTCCCTTATGGATCACCAGATCTCTCTTGGGTGGATCCACTTTCTTGCAGATAGCTCACAAATCATATTTAGAAAATGTACAATTTAAAATCGCTTTTAATGTAAGAAATTATGTTTTCCAAGTGTGTATACCAATTTGTGCATATCCTGACTTTCTTCCTGGTTCTATTTTTCATTAGTTGAGAAATGATTTGGTTTTATTCAGCTAATTCTTGCTTTAATAAATCAAACAGATTTGTTTAACAGCTATTACTGTACTCATTTATCTCAAGTAAATCTGCATGTAGCATGTTTGACAAGTATATTATATAATATGATACTGCATATGTAAATAAAACCCATTTTCATTTGCTCAAAGATGTATTTAAACACAATTATTTCCATTACAAAACTAAAGCAGACATCAGCTGAATTTTATACTAACAGTGATTTGGGCACTGTTTTGTTAATTTGTCTGCTGGCTTAACGTAAAATCCATTTTTTTAATAATATAATCTTGTCTGCAGATGAAGGTTAATTATTTTTAGAGTGCAGTAATAGTGTTTTAACAAAGTAAACATTGCCTACAACTCAGTCATGAGTGACCATTTTATTAGGCATTGCTACCCCCAATAGTGAGTTACTCTCCTATTTGCCTTATTATAGCCTATAACCCTTTCAGAGTCATCAAATTGTCAGAAAAGCAGCACAGGTATGCTGTATATCCAATGTGTCCCATAGTTGTTGCACAACAGCTGATTGGCAATCTCAATGCCAAAACCTGATAGGATTGAAATTATGGTGACTAGGGAAGCCAGTGTATTAAAGGGAATTCAATGATATTTTCCTGAAGCTACTCCAGGATTTCCTTTGTCTTGTGGCATGCAGCATTATCTTGCTAAAGCATTATATCATGTTTTGCATCATCATCATCATCATTTATTTATATAGCACCACTAATTCCGCAGCACTGTACAGAGAACACACTCACATCAGTCCCTGCCCCATTGGAGCTTACAGTCTAAATTACCTAACATACACAACCACACACACAGAGACTAAGGTCAATTTTTGATAGCAGCCAATTAACCTACTAGTATGCTTTTGGAGTGTTTGGGGAAACCGGATCACCTGGAGGAAATCCACGCAACACGGGGAGACCATACAAACTCCACACAGATAAGGGCATGGTCGGGAATTGAACTCATGTATTGCTAACCACTATGCCACTGTGCTGCCCATACATGAGAGGAATATGATGGAGTCTTTAGCTGCCATATCTCATCTGTGATTATATATAAATGATTGTTCTTTCCCATGTACCTCGTTCAGTTTGGCTGTTGTATTTAGCTGTTAGACTGTAGCCAGTGTTTTATTGTTAGTCTGTACAGGTCCATCGTTGACTGTATGTAATCTGGGTGGAAACCAATTCTCTTTATACTTGTCGTGCATGAAATTACCATCATCATCATCATCATCATCATTTATTTATATAGCGCTACTAATTCCGCAGCGCTGTAAAGAGAACTCACTCACATCAGTCGCTGCCCCATTGGGCTTACAGTCTAGATTCCCTAACACACACACAGACAAACACACAGACTAGGGTCAATTTTGATAGCAGCCAATTAACCTACCAGTATGTTTTTGGAGTGTGGGAGGAAACAGGAACACCCGGAGGAAACCCACGCAAACACTGGGAGAACATACAAACTCCTCACAGATAAGGCCATGGTCGGGAATTTAATTCATGACCCCAGTGCTGCAAGGCAGAAGTGCTAACCCCTTAGCCACCGTGCTATTTTGTTTTGCATGTTCTCCCTCTGAATTGCATACAAAACTGTGATCTATTGGCATCTGCAAAAGTGGTGCAGCCAATACCATGGAAGTGAGGGGGGATGTCCCCCACTCAGAGGCCCCTGTGGCCCCCATTCTGATCTGGCTCATGCATTGTGGCAAGCACCAGACTGCACATGCTCAGAGAGCAGAGCATGGGCCATGAGTGGTGTCAGATGATGGGACAGTATTTAACAAGTGACTCACACATGCCGTGGACACTGACCAGTTCTGGAGAACTTCTGGGCATTTAAATTAATGATCAAAGGTACCTAATGGATCTCCTCTCTAGGCTAAAGAGTAGCAGTAGCAAAAACAGTACCTGGCACAGCTGGAACAAATCTGGACACCCTGCGGACAAATGGAACAATTCCAGACTACCTCTGTACTCCAGGAAAAAATCTGGAATCCCTCTGGACACCTGGACAGGGTCTGAACTCCCTCTCGTCTGTTTCAGTCATGTTTTGGAGAAAATGGCTTGTATGAATGAATCTTATGTAGAGCAGGTCCTGGTTTAGCCATATCCACAGTCTAATATACCAGATGTTTCTCTGTCTCATGTAGTACCTGGTGGTCTTTCTTTGTGGCCTCCATTAATGCAGTCAGCTGAGCAGAGAGCAACCAGTTCACTGTCTGCTGGTTGCTATAAGTAAGCTGCTCCTCTCTGGCAGCTCCTGTATTGTAACAATAGAGTAAACCAAGGCTTTAAAACATCATCTATCTTTCAGGAAGCTCTGAGTGCAGTGTACTTCCTTCACCAAATGTATAGTTATAGTTAAATGGTATCGCCATTGATGGAGTCATACTCTTCACCCTACCACCTACCTGTAGTAAATATCTGAACTCGGCCTTCTCCTGCAGAACATTTATCGGTCTAAGGTAAACAGTCCGCATTATTATCATCACTCTATTTACCAGCCCTGTGGCGAGGACAATGTGGCTCACAGGCAGCAAAACTTAGGGGGGAATTCAATTAGCCACGAAGAGTATCCAGAACGTCCGTGAGACACTTCACGGTGGAGATTTGACATAAATCTCCGCTCATTGTTCCTCACACTTCTATAGGACTCGAGGTAAAATGAGTGGAGATTTCTACCATAATTGCCGGCAGTTTGCAAAGAGTGATGTCCGTACACCACATTGCCGACAATTGAATTCCCCCTTTAGTCTCAGAAAAATGAGACTTCAAATACTGTAGTACTGTAGTATTTCTGTCCTGGATACTCCTGTATCTGCTTCTTGCAAGCTGCAAAAAAATGACCTTGCAGACCTCAAGCAACCCAAGGGTTGTGCGTCTGTGTGTTACAGGGAAAGGGCATGGCCCACTGCCTACTTGGCATTGTCACACCTCTATCTTTTACAATATTGAGAGGCATAGCATAGCTGCAAAGAGGTTCCTCTATTCCCTTAGTAAATGAAAATTACTAGTATTTAAAATTTTTAAGCAAGTTCAAATGTTATTGCAGACCCCTGAAACGGTCCCCAAGATCTAGTGAAGGTGGCCTGGCTCTTAGCTTCTCATTGTCCCTTCAGCGGCTTACTTTCCTTGAAGAACCTCCAGTATTTCTCAGGGGCATGCCTGCAGTCAAAGGGATATAAAGATCTCTACCTCTGCTGGAGGCTTCTGGTCCTGAGGGTTGGGGAAACAGGGGACATACTTCTTTAGGTCCACACCCTTGTCTATTTTTGTGGTTTTATCTTTGCTGTACTACGGTGAAGGAAAATATGCATCTTGGACTCTCTACAAAAAAAAAAATATCTGTCCATTGCGATCCTAATATGATGGATTTGTCTAAAACAATTCTATTACATAGACAGTTAAATTGTTCCTGGATTGGTGTTAAAATGAGTAGGGCATTTGATCTGACCTGCAGAGTATTTGTGCGGGATTGGATCTTTTCCATTTCACACCTCTTTCTGCAGGAACATATGTCATCAAACAAGGGGCGAGAGAAGTCATCATCATCACCATTTATTTATATAGCGCCACTGATTCTGCAGTGCTGTACAGAGAACTCATTCACATCAGTCCCTGCCCCAATGGAGCTTACATTCCCTAAATTCCCTAACATACACACACACAGACCGAGAGAGAAAAAGAGACTAGGGTCAATTTTGATAGCAGCCAATTAACCTACTAATATGTTTTTGGAGTGTGGGAGGAAACCCACCCAAACACGGGGAGAAGATACAAACTCCACACAGAAAAGGCCATGGTTGGGAATTGAACTCATGACCCCAGCGCTGTGAGGCAGAAGTGCTAACCACTTAGCCGCCGTGCTGCCCTGGAAGTCAGTAGCTGCTTTTCTCTATTAGACAGAGCAGAATTATGTGGGTGTGTCTGCGGTATATCTTCCAGGTGTACGTAATCTCCAAGTGGTTTTCCTCAGATTGGCATGATAACTTACATAGTGAAATTTGTTAAAATGTGTTATTTTTTACTTTTTTTTAAAGATCTATTTAAACTCCAATTTTTAAACATTTTACTTTCAAAATAATATTTTATAGCAAAGTTAATGCACTTTCACAACCTATTTTGTAACTCTTGAAACTGCCAAAATCTGACAAAGTCTAGAATGTGTCTAATTGTTTCACTCATCTCTGCATTTTAGGTAGTCTGTAATTTAACCCTTATAACAATGAAACAGGAGTAAGAAGTCAAAAAATCTTTTCAAGGTTCTTTGTTTTGTCTTAAGGAGAACACACGTACTGTCTAGTAGTTTCTTGATTCAATGTCAGAATCACTAGGTGGAATTGAGGATACCTGCCAGCAGTTGGCGCTACTGAGTACTGAGGCGCGGAGTCTAACACGCCACTGGTTTTCACCAGGAACCCCCGCAAGGAGGTATGGACTTCGCTGCAAGCGACGTGCAGGTCGCGGCCCTCAGTATCAGTCAGCTGGCGAGGTAACAATTGAGGCAGCGGTGATAGCCCACCAGGATGCAGGATGGAAGAGTAGTCAACAAGCCAGAGGAACGGATAAAGCCAAATCAGAAGCAGGAGAATGGTCAGGAAGCCAGGTCAATACCAAATATCACTCTAAGCCAGAATCAGGAACCAAAGGAGAAGTCAGGAACAAGCCTGGGTCAGAATCCAAATAGCAGCAACACAGGAACAAACGCTGGAGCAAGGCTGAAGACCAAACACTCTGGCACTAGACATGTGTCAGAGTCTGACTTATATACCCTAAGGTGCCCCCTGATCGGGTTAGGGAGATTTTGTCGGTAAGACATGCTGGCTGCAGATAGGTGAGCAGATATAGCGTCCCGTTGCTAGGCAACAGGACGTGGTTGTTTGGAAGGTGCAGGCGTCTGTCTCCTGCACCAAGTGTCAGTGCGGAGACGGCGCCTGACACTCAAGGTGCTCTACGCGTTTTTTCCATTTCCTCTTACCCAGATAATATTGATAGAAAGAGCAGAGCAATTATTATTCAACAACATTGGCTGGTGAAACCTTGGTTTCCTCTATAGTAGTCTGGCAGTCATTAAACCAAGGAAACTACACCTGCTCCCAGATATATTATCTCAATGTAAGGTTTTGGACTTGAGTTGAGTGGAGATATTGAGAGATAAGGACCTTTCTGATTTCCTTAATTCATTTCTGATGCAAGGCTGTAAATTTAGACTTCCAAAAAGTACTGTAAGATTTGGCTGATGTCTGCCAGTCTCTCATATTCTTCAGTGTCTTCTGCTGGACTAAGCTAAGGACCAACTCATCGTGAACCCAATGAAATATCCATTATCAGCTTCAGCAACAATGTATCAAGTTTATGATCATGATACAACCTCATAATAAGGTTCATTAAAGTTATGGCCAAGGTTAAACAAAACCTAGATTTCACTTTGGTCGCTGCGCCTATTGTGAGAAGATTTTCCTTTGCTCTTACTGTTGGTTGGTATAATCTCAGTGCTCTGGCATTAAAGCTCTATGCTGTAAAATGGATCATCTAATGTTTTAAAATAACAGATTACTTTTAAAAAGGGTTTCTGAGTTTCTTCCCAGAGAAATGTCATGGCTCTTTATTGATCAGTAGATAGCTATATCCATTTTTTTCCTAATTCTGAATCGGAGGAAGTACTATTGATGCATAAACTTGAACTTCAGGGAGCACATATACCTGCCAATCAGAATACAGAGTTCAAAACAAAGTTTTTTTTACAATACCTTCTCTTTATAAGGAAGAGAGAGAGAGAGAGAGAGAGAGAGAGAGGGAGAGGGAGAGAGAGAGAGAGAGAGAGAGAGAGAATGCAAGGGTTTGTAAGTTATATGCACTAATGCACCCTCACAGCTATCCCAATCTCCACTCTTAGTCACACTCGCTCCTTTTGTTTCAGCTTCCACTTATATACATATAAGCTCTCTAATGAGCAGGATCCTCCATACCCTTTGTTTTCATGTCTGTATTTATTTTGTATGCCTTCATCATCAATTATTTATATAGCGCCACTAATTCCGCAGCGATGTACAGAGAACTCATTCACATCAGTCCCTGCCCCATTGGAACTTACAGTCTAAATTCCGCAATATAGACACACACTCACACACACACACACACACACACACAGACAGACAGACAGACAGACAGACAGACAAAGAGGGAGACAGACAGAAAGAGACTAGGGTCAACTTTGATAGCAGCCAATTAACCTACCAGTATGTTTTTGGAGTGTGGGAGGAAACCGGAGCACCCTTGTATGTCCTTGTTTAATGTATATCCCTGTTTTATGTATGTCCTGTCTTCCCTACTGTACAGCGCTGCGGAACACTGTGGCGCCTTACAAATCTACGGTAATAATAAGAGTCACAGTTATGTTACCACACCATTACTGAATTCGGTGCACGCTTTCCGCCCCTTCTCTCCCCTGTGCAACCATTCTAATTACAAGGAGTCGTAAGTGTAAGATGCGATGAAATCTGTTGTGCACATGCACAGTACAGAAATTAATTGTACAGAAATATATTATGCAAATAAAGGACTTACATCCAACTCTACACTGAGGTAGGTGGGGCTTGATGTCACAGTTAACACTTCACATCCTGCTCACATTGGGGGCAGGCAAACCCCTTCAAGGAGAATTACACGCTCACTCGGTTGTCTCTGAGGTTTCATCCTAATTCAAGAGTCTCATGGACATTCTGGGAAGTAGGCACCCATGGAATTAGGTTGTGTTTAAAGCAGTGGTTGGGCAGTTTGGGTAATAGCTTTAACAATTGCTACCAAACCCAACTGAGGAGTGGCCTTTTGCAACCAATATATGCTACATATGATCAAATAAGTCATGAAGAGGAACAGACAAAAGTCAAGGGAAGCTGAGCATATAACGAGGACATGTATGAATTCAGCATGGGTGTATTTAGTGTTAGGGGCAGCGGTCGAAGTGGAAATCTAATGGCGCTATAAAAAAAGTAATGAGAATGTAAGTGAATGGAATTTGATAGTTTTACATTGAAGGCAGTAGGAGAAGTGGTGGTATAGCATACCACCGTATACACATCCAGCGGCGCACGGAGGATTGTTGGGGGGGGGGGGGTTTCCCCCCGCCGACCCCAAAAAAAAAAACCCAAAAAAAACAGAGAGAGAGCTGCTGCGCGGCAGCTCCGTTTCGCCAGCGCTGTCCTATACAGCAGCCGCGGCGCTGTCTAAGAAGCGTCTGCGGCGGTGCTGTATACAATACAGCACCGCCGCGGACGCTTCTTTGACAGCGCCGCGGCTGCTGTATAGGACAGTGGCCACTTAGTTAGCGCAGGGGGGGGGGTTTCTAGAGACTCAGAAACCCCCCCTGCGTGCGCCACTGACATCCACTCCAACACCTGGTTAGGGCTATTTGAGGGGTGTCTTGGTTCATATTTCACTTCAGTTCTCTTTAGCTATGCCAAAACAAAATATATAATTTTGACAAAAATATTTCCACCCACTTCCATATAATCGAAAAAGAAAATAATGCTATGTATAGAGGATAAATGAATCAACCATTGCTTTCATAGTCATATATAAATCTACGGGGAACTTTAAATCCGGAACTATTATTTCATAGAGAGGAATAGCAATAGAGACACCTGCAGGTGAGAAGAAGGAACTACATAACATACCAAACATGGGGAGGGAAATATGTGTCTACTGATTAAAATAGCAAAACTCATTTTATAGCATTTCCATAAATTATATATTATATACATTATATAATGAAATATTAAATATTGACTAGATTTACATGTTGATCTCTTGCTAGAAAGCGATAATGTATGATAATGACAAACTGTGCATCACATTTGAATATGTATTTTGTAAAGGATAATACAATGACCTTCAAAACCTACAAAAATCCATGTGTCGCAACTGTGCAGCTATTGTCCTGCTGGGATTAATCGGTGTAAATAAATACTAATGTGCTAATAACTTTTGTCCTTGGTGCAGCTCTGCTGACAGGCAGTGGCAAAAGTAAAAGACTGTGAACTTTGACAATTAAATTGACACTTGCATTACCAGCCAGTTGCTGGATGCATAAATGCCTAGCATCAGAAAGATTGGAAAGTGTCTCTGTTCAGAAATTCAGACCCACTTTTGGCACTGGTGCAGTTAATACCTCCCCAAGGTCACACAGAGACAACCTTGAACTCTGGTGATTTGGGCTGTGTGAGATGTGCAGCCTTGGGATACGGATAACCCAACCTCCCTCCCATCCCATAATGCAATTATATTTGTGGCGCAAAGGAGAGAGAGCGAGATAGAGAGAAAGAAAGAGAAAGGAATGAAGGAGGGAGAAAGAGAGAGAGAGAGAGAGAACAGAGAAAGAGTTACATGTAAAAAAGAAGAGAGAGAATTAAAACAGGGATAGGAGGGAGAGAGAAATATAATGGGTGAAATTATATGAGTTTACAATCTTGTGTCCAGTTTTAAATAACACACAGCACACTGTCCATGTTGTATAGTCAATTAATGTGTACCGGGACCTGTTTGGTGTCACTGTTTTCTTCTGCCCCAGAATTAAATCCCTATACTACAGATCAAATCGGATTGCACCCTCCAGCTCTTAATAGAGTTGATTAGCAGCCGCTCAGTTATCCCCTATGAATCCACAGCAGGGTAGGAGAGGGATTACCCAGGATAACTTGTTTCATAATACCATCCAATTGGTTACATGAGGATTTAACAGATGGGTTCCTCTGTGAGTGCAAACATCGGATCCCCCAGTACCCAGATTATCTGGAGCCAGAGATATGACTAGTAGTATAGACAGCTGGCACAATGACATAAGGGGCTTCACCAGCATGAGTAGCACAGATTGCGGCAAAAAAATAAAAATAGTCTCCCATCCTCATTAGTGGAAAACGTGTGCTGCAGAGAAGCTGACAAATGTCATGAAGACACCTGAACTGTACGTTATATAAATACTGCTACAGTCTTGTTCTGTGATTAGTAACCCATTGATAATACACACCTTACATACAGTAAGTTTGTTGCATTTTAAGGTGCATCAGCTAAGTTAGAATATTTTAACAGAGACATATAGTCACACATTGTTTATTAAAATAGTTCCCACCCAGTTTCCTATATATAAGGGCAAGTGTGCAACATTCTCTGGCTATGGGGGTAGGTTTATTCCAAATGTAAAAGGTATAGTAATATTCATCCACATCTCTCATGTCTCTCCATCATGCACCTCATCAGATTACACTCTCTCTTTTTCCTATTCAGTTTCTCTCCAGACACCTCTTCTCTCTAGACTTCATCATCCTATTTTTCCCTCCCCTTATTATTATTATTATTATTATTATTTTCGGAGATTTGAAAGGTGCCACAGGGCTCCGTAGCGCCGTACAGTAGGGAAAACAGTACATAAATAAAACAGGAACATACAAAGTAGACAAAATAAACTCAGACATGAAAACAAAGGGTATGAAGGACCCTGCTCATTAGAGAGCTTAAAGCCTAAGTGGAAGAGGGCACAGCGGAAACAAGATGAGCAAATGTGGCTCAGAGTGGAGATTTGGACAGTAGAGCAGGTGCATTAGTGTGAATATTGTTATCAGGGATAAGGTCACCTCTAAAAAAAAGATGGGGTTTCAAAGAGCGTATAAATATTTGAAGGCTGTGGAAAAGTCTGATTAAGCGTGGCAGGGAATTCCAGAAGTGGGGAGCTGCACGGGAGAAGTCTTGTAGGCGGGAGTGAGAGGTGGCTACCAGCGATGAGAAGCAGATGTGGAGCAGTGAGAGAGGAAGATCAGTCTTGCAGCAGCATTTAGGATGGATTGAAGTGTGGATATATGGATTTCAGGAATGCCAGATAGCAGGAGGTTGCAATAGTCAAGACGAGAGATGATGAGAGAATGGAGTTTTGGTAGCATGTTGAAATATTGAATAAGAAAAGGGCGTATTCTGGCAATGTTTTTAAGGTGTAGTCAACAGGACGGAGAGAGAGTCTGGATGTGAGGAATAAAGCTGAGGGTGGAGTCAAGTGTGACACCAGGGCAGCAGGCTTGGGAGACTGATCATATTGTGGTGTTATTGACAGTGAGGAAGATTTGAGGGCCGCAGGTGACTCTGGCAGGAGGGACGATAATAAGCTCTGTTTTGGACATGTTGAGCTTTAGTTAGCATTGGGACATCCATGTGAAGATAGCAGAAAGTCGGTTACACAGGATAGTACAGAAGGAAAGAGTTCAGGGGAAAAGATATAGATTTGAGTGTCATCAACGTAGAGTTGGCATTGGAGGCTGAATGAGCAAACTAGTGCCCCGAGAGAAGTGGTGTACAATTAAAAAATTAAAGGGCCAAGAACAGAGCCTTGAGAGACCGCAACAGATAGTGGGAGTGGAGGGGAGGATGTGCCCGAGGTAGAAACCCTAAAGGAGTGGTTCGATAAGTAGCAATTGAACCAGGAAAGAACTGTGTCATGAAGGCCAATTGAGTGAATGGTGTGTAGAAGAAGAGGGCGATCAACAGTATCAAAAGCAGCAGAGAGGTCCAGGAGAATGAGTATGGAGAAATGAACTTTAGACTTTGCAGTAAGTAGATCATTGATCAACTTTTGTGAGAACAGTTTCAGTGGAATGTTGGGGCGGAAGCTTGATTGCAGAGAGTCAAGAATGAAGTGAGAGGAGAGAAAGTGAGAAAGGTGTTTGAACAGTAATCGCTCAAGTAGTTTGGAGGCAAAGGGGAGGATAGAAATAGAGCGGTAGTTGGAGAGAGGGGCTGGATCGAGAGATGGTTTCTTTAGAATCGGTGAGATGAGCGCATGTTTAAAGGAGAATTGAAATGTACCAGTGGAGAGAGACAGGTTGAAGAGGTGAGATAGAGGTAGGCATGCAGTGGAGGAGAGGGAGTGTAGAAGTTCGGAGGGAATAAGGTTAAGGGGACAGGTTGTAGGGTGAGATGATGAGATAAGTGCAGAGACTTTGTTTTCAGTTACTGAAGTGAATGAATTAAGGTGGATTGGGGAGTGTAGGTGAGGGTAGGTAGAATGGGTGGAGTGAGTGATATTTTGCATAAGGAAATATCTTGCCAATTGGTGTTGATTGGGACGCCTTGCCTTTTATTGTCCACACAATAATACAAGCCACTGCACTACATGCGATGGCTCACTGTAAAATCCTTTTCCTGGCTGTTGCTAGGCACCTGGGATGCTTTCTGTATAACTGGCCACAAACAACACCTCGCCCATCCCTTCTGGTTGCCTAGCTGCCAGAATGCTATGTTCAAACTTTGACCATTCTTGCCCTGTCGCTGCAGGAGGACTTGGTCCTGATAGAGCAATTTGATTGGCTCTCTCTACTTTAAATGTCAAGGAGTACATAGCATCCCTGTCGTTTATAGCGTTTATGCCCTGCATTCTTTGTGAAGCTTACTGAATTGCTGGAACCTGTTGTCTGAACCTGCTTGTTCCTGAACACTCCTGGATACTCCTTATCTGCTGCCTGTCTCAAACCTTTTGTTTCTTTTTGGACCATCCTTTGCTCGCTACCCACTCTGACCTTCTGTCTTGAGTTTTATATCCCTGCTTGCTGACTGCCCTTGACCATTTGTATCGGTAATGGCAGAGACGGATTTAGACCTCATGGGGCCCTAGGCAAGATACTGGTTTGGGGCCCCCTCCCTGAAAAAATCCATAGCACTATAGTTTTTAGCATAACATATACCCCTATTCAGGGGCTGGCTGGCAGACTTTAGCCCAGGGGGGCAAGCAAATAGCACTGGCCCATAAGTAGCGGTCCATTTTTAAAGGTTGGTCTCCCCGCCGGGTCCGTCTATCAGTGCTTTAAGAGGAGTCGCGTTTTGACGTGACGTCATTTTCCTCAGTCGGCAACACATCGGGTCGTCACATTACTTCACCTGTGTTATGGTAAGTCGTTATTTTTTCAAGTCGGGGGAGTACTCTTCGGAATTGCCATGTTGTTGTAGTCACTGTCGGGGTAGTCAGTATCGTTAAATGGTGCTACACCCCCTCCGAGGACCTGAGCCATGGAGTGCGCCTCCCTGCTACTGCCAAGGATGAGGTTCTGAATAGACCCTGCATCACTCAAATAAAATGAATCTTCCTCTATGTTGAGCAAGTGTGAACTATTCAGATCTGGACATTCCGGACTGTATGCCATCACCTAGGAAACAAGCCCAATTCTCACTACCTTAATCACCCATGCAGCTGCTGTTATGGGTCTGAGCGTAGCTCCTGAAGCAAGATAAATAGATTTTAACATTCCCTCACATTTCCTGTCTGTGCTGTCCTTTAAAATAGCAGCACTGGGGAGAGGAATGGTGGTAGATCTTGCCAGATGAGGTGAATCTATAATAGGCTGCGTCACCCATGATGTAACCTCTGTGTCCTCAAACGGATATGAGAGGCAAAACCTTCTAGGTATTTGATATCTGCTATCAGGTTTTAGATGAGATTCCCTCCAAATTTCAGCTAAATGTAGAGAAGAAGGAAGAGAAATCAGCTGTTTTTTCTTCCTTTTGAAGCGGGACACCTCCTGAACTACTGGTTACACCTCTACAATATTTAAAGTCTTGTGGACTGCTAGAATCAGGTCCTCCACCCTCTGTCTGCTGGAGGAATCATCCTCCCAGGATGTCTGATCATCATTATCTAATGTGTTCTGAATCTCTCCCTCCTCCTGAATGGAAAGGTCAGAATCAGAGTCCACCAATCCCTGGACCTGAAAATGACCCTGGCATTTACTGTGTCTATTGGATGATGAGGTTACTAGCAGTCTCTCTGGGGATTAAAACACCCTAACCAACCCCTGAACAGACCTTTCAAGGTTCTGCATCCAGGGTGGTTCCTGTGATGCTGGCGAGTCATCAGGGGCTTTTAAAGACACCGTGCCCTGAGGAAGGGTCTCTATGGACTGAGTTCCCTGGGAGGTAGAAGAGATAACATTGTCACCTACCATCCCAGAACATGTAGAAGCACAATTGAGGTCCGCACTTGATTTTGCCAGTTCTCTGAACCAGGCTGGCTCCAGCAGGTCTTCCCCATCTCCCATAGGCAACTACAGCTCCTCAGATTCACAAGCAGTGCATCTAGCATCTGGGTCTGACCATCCATTCTGCAATTTTACTTGACACTTAGAAAAGTTAAAACTCTTTACCAAGCTGTCCCTGCCAACTTTAGACCTGTTGGGAGTCCCTTTTTCTGACATAATGTACACAGAGAGAAAATAGGGAAAATAGAGAAACACTATAAGAGAAACCCTCTTCACCTAGTGAACACCACCAATGTAAAAAGATAAAAAAAATAAAAATAATTTTTCTAAACACTCCAAAAATGTGCCATACTCCGTAGGCACTCTAATTAAACTGGGGAGGGAGCAGGCCGGACAAGACTGTTAGTTTTAGGTGTCTTACTCTTGCACAGCGCCCTCTTTGTCCCATGGTTAGCAGTGTCCCCCCAAATGTCTGTGCAAGAGAAATACAAACATGCATTGAAAATGCTAATACTCTACAAACTCTAAAGAAGTTGTACAGGGCTGGTCCAACTATGACAGAATTCCCCTTGTTCCACATAAGAGATGGTTTGTCTGTTTAGCACAGCAACGTCTTCAAAGCAAACTAGCAGTGATTCCAGGATATGTGAGAAGAGACATCATTGAAAGACTCCAGTCCTCCCATTTAGGTGGTGAAGGATGTCTATGCCAGGCATTATTAAACTTCACGATGCAGGTTCATTTCTTCCACACACAAAATCTCTCATCATGTAAAACTTATCTCTTAAATCTGTAATGAAATAAATACCAGGACAACTTCTAGGTCTGGCTAAATAGGTCACAATTTTATTAATTTGATTATATAAAAGTGGTGGCAGCGGGAACAAATTGCGAGTTAGCTAACAACTAATAGCAAAACCAAACAGTGTACGGCCACAGGCACTACCACTGGTACCAGGACGTGACGTGCCCACACCAGGCAGGTCAAGGGGTCCCTCACACAAAGGAACCAAGAGCCAGGGTGATTCAAAGGGGACAGTGACATGCGACCAATCAGTGAGAGCACCGTATGAATTAGTGGTTGACAACAAGAGCTCTCCTGCCACCTGTGCCTCCTCTGGAACCATTGCACTGCATGAGGAATATATGGACACAAACCGACCACTAACATAGGCATTCTATTGGCTGAAGAGATTCACAACTTAACCCTTAGTAGGTAAGTGCTTGACTCCTGAACATGCAAATGAGTTTAAGGTCATTTGGCTTTATATGCCTCACTCTTCATTATTGACCTGGAGTGAATGATATATATAGGAACCATATAAGAACTTTTATAGTAAAATTTGGAATGTGTATATCTTGGTATATGACAAGCAGCAAAGGAAATCTTCCACCCATAAGATATTCCAGGCAGATCTTGGTGAAACGTCAGCACAGCTTTGTTTTTATAACAGTGGACTACTGTTACAATTCTGTGAAGTGGATTATCTACAACACACAAAAACAATGATAATGATTATAAAGCTAAAAGCCTACTTTTCAATGTATGGGATTCCAGATACTGTATGTTATAATAGTGTAAAAACTTACTTTAGAGCAGTGAAACAGTTTGTTAGGTCGCGGTAGTTTGAGCATCAGACCATCTCTCCTTGATATCCTCAAAGTAATCGGAAACAAAGTGTGTAATAAATACAGCCAAGAGACTGATGTGAAAATCAAACTAGCGGGGTTAAATATCTATCTCTCTTTACTGGATCACCGAAACACACCAGCCCAAGGCCTGAATTGTCTAAGGAAGTCCACCACTGGTCTGCCTAAGGCAGTCCACCACTTGTCTGCCTAAAGTAGTCCACCACTGGCCTGCCTAAGGCAGTCCACCACTGGTCTGCCCAGTGCCCCTACTCTACCTTCCTAACATCCATTCAGAGCTACACACACCAGTGGCAGGTGCGGGCAGCACCCATTCATCACTGCTCTGCTATGCAGCAGTGAACAGGACACACCTGCCAACTTTATGACCCACGGGACAAACATGTCCTGATCGGGATGGTATGACAGAGCCCTCATATTGTGACTGCAATATTTGGGAGGTATGCCATATAAAAGGAGTAGGCAAAATTATCTAAAAACCAGCTCACCTATCACATAGGATATTGTATTTAATTGTTCATACTATACGGCCGGCGGGTTCCCAAAGTGTGCACCGCGGCTCCCAGGGGTGCAGCGGCGCTGTTCCAGGGGTGCCGCAGCCGGGGGAAGAGAGAAAAAACCCCCCCACAAACTTACCAATCCGACAGCGAGGAAGAAAAAAAAAAAAAAAACTTACCGGGACCCAGCATCCTCCTCCCTCCTCGCTTCTCACTGAATGTTGGGCGCGACGTCATCACGCCCGACATTCAGTGACAAGTGGCAGGAGAGAGGAGGATGCTGGGTCCCAGGCGCCACTGGATTGGTAAGTTTTTGGTTTTTTTTGTTTTCCTTTATGTTTTTTCGCACAATCTGGAACTAGAAGCCCGAGTCCGGGCTTCCATTTCACACGAGTCAGCGTGCCATCTCATGTGCAGAGGGTCCCAGGAATGGCTTGACAAGTGGCAAGACTCTATTTACCGCCACCAGCCAGCATCACCTGCTTCCGTGACATTTTTTAAAACAAATTGCATGTTAAAAGATCTTCTGCTATAGTAATTGGGGGGATGGAAGTCTTAATAAATAGACCCCTATATATGAAAAGCAAAGTGAATTACAGTTCATTTGAAAACATTGTGTAGTAAGTATGCAGTAGGCAGGACGATATATGGCCATAGTAAAGATACAGTCATCATCGTCAACTTGAATATACACAGTTTCTACACGATGGGCAATGCGCCAGTCATGTAACACGTTTCCCTTATTCTGTCACCCACAATCATTCATTTCATTTGTATCTTAGTTCTCCTCCAACATGTGCAGAACACAAGGATTTACACATTTAAATATAGATCCCACCAGCTTATCACTATTTTCACTAAACTCACATATATTAATAGTTTTATTTAGCGTATTATGCACAAGCCTGGATTTTAGATCCTTAATATGGTGTGTAGAGTGTCAGCTCTATGATATAACAGTTGTTTAGCTGCCACAATAAGAGGTGTCTGCAAGATGACTCCTGCACATATATTATTACATTGTGTAAAAGAAATAAGGCACAAAATAATCATAGGCACCAGCATAGTCCAGGGATTCTATAAGATATATAAGCAGAAAAGCCTGAATAAGTTTGGAAGACTACATTGTGCTGACCGTCCGCTATTACAACTGATTGGACAAGTCGCACAGACGCACAATTTTCAATTTTTCTAAAACTCTAAAAAAACAAAAATGCCAAATAAACCCAAATTAGGTCCCGGGCGCCGCCGGATTGGTTAAGTTTTTTGTTTTTTTTTCTTTTACTGGCCCCCGGGATGCAGGAGGGCACAGAGTCAACGGAGATGAAGAGGAACCACTGCTATACGGAATTTGATAATTTTGTTATTATAGTGTAGTGCAGCAATGTAATAATTTAGATGTAGCCACTAGGTGTCTCACTAGTTTAGACAATGTGGTTACAAGCCTGAAGCTTATTGGGTGAACGTGTTTGTGAACATAAAACAAGTGTTCATGTTTTTCAGTTTCTGTTAGAGAATTGACTGCAAGTGTCTACAACCAAGTACCAGAAATCAGGAACATATGAACACAGTCAGTCTACTACTCAGTAAACAAACTCTATTATTAGCAGGAAATAGTCCTGAGTGACAGATCGGGTGCTGAAAGGGAGGAGGGATGCCTTAGGAGGCAGCTGTTCTGTTTCACCCCTGGGAGGAGTTAACACCATGAAGATCCCACAATGAAGTGAGGGAAGACCAGTGCTTTTTTTGTAAGAAAAAAGGTGCCGGAACTCACATCACATAGTCAGTCACTGTACACACACCCACACACGTCAGTTGTGTAACGAATAATAACGGTCGCTGCCCGCAGTAAGCTCTCAGCGCGCGACCACACGACCAATCACAAGCTGAGCAGCGCCACAAACCAAGCAGGGCCATCACAACCAGCGCGGACGATGTACGCATGCATCGGACTGGACACACAAGCAGCCTGCATGCACCGTTTTAATGATTTTGCCGAGGACCTACTACGCTCGACAGGGTGATTCAAGTCCACGTGGACCAAACATGAAATCTTCAAAAGTTACTTTTAAAACTTGGAAAATACGTCAAAAAAAGGTGCCGGAACTCAGTTCCAGTGAGTTCTATGACAAAAAAAAGCACTGGGGAAGACTGCTTTCATATGGAAGCTAAGCTGGGGTGTCTCCAGCCTCCCGCACTGTTGGGCTCCATAGTAGGTGCATTGGAGTACTGCTATAGTAAAATGCTAACTGTCAGAAGCAAAAATATTATTTATTTCCACTCTTTTTAATGAAAAATGCCATATATATTTGTGATATATGCAAATGCTATGAATATACATGCCAAATGCAGGTGACAATTGTGTGGAATATATGACCCCTACTAGACCACTACTCTGTACAGTAAATATATGGATTGAATGAAAAGGCACAGTGTCACCTGGTGGTTACAGAGGCTACTACAGTTTTTTATTATTACTTTTGTAACATTTGGATAAAATACATTTTATTAACACCTGGATGGATTCTGAGCACCGTTAATCCCTTATAAGCACACCAGTGTAAGGTGCTAATTTACCATTTCAGCCTGGAAACAATGCTCAATTTAAGAGTTGTTATCTGGCAGTTTAAATTTTAAACATAGGCATTAAAGTGGACCCATCCCTCTCCCTTATATCTCTCTCTCTCTCATAGATCTTCAGACTTTTCTTAAAGGTCCAGATCTTCACCAGTAATTCTTCATTGCACTACGTTAAGACACCAAGAGGTATTGGCTTCCCCTTCAATTCCCCGATCTCCACGGGGCAAAAACAAATTCTAAAATAAAACAAAAACGTGGGTGCTTCCATAGTGTAAAACCTTTCACTTTTTGAATAAAACTTTAAAATGAGCATGTACTAGAAACAGACAAAAGTCAGGTATATCACAGCAACACATGCATGAAGCCCTTCACTGTGCAAGCGCCAATCCCCTACACTCTTGGCTTGTTCCTATACATGCTGTATTTAGAACGTGGACTTGGAACAAGGGGACATGTCCTGGTGCTGAAAAAAATACTTTTTTGTCCCTCCTGCTGTGCTTACTGGGCTTCCCATGTCCTGCCGGCCCTGAGTGTGAGCAAGAAGGTAATATAGTGTACAGGCCTGTGCCATCTTACTTGCACCACTTGCTATGGTGGAGTGAGATTCAAAAGATCCCTCTGAAGAAGTTCTGGCTATAGCGAAATGTGTAGAGAGGTGGTTATACAGATTATTAGAGAAATTACCAAACTTCTACACCTAAATTAGGTGCAGAAACCAGGCGCTGATTATACACCTTGTAAATTGTAAACCAAAAATAATATAAACACCAATTACTATACTTAGGAAAGGATCAAAATTGGTTCTTCTTGATAGAAGTTGTTGTGTGCCAACTTCAAACATATCAGAGAAAAAACAAAAACGCAAATAGATCTTATCTAAGATAAAAAATACCACCGTAGAGTTATACTATCATGTAATAAATTTATATAAATCCCAAATAAAAACATGCATATATAATAAAAACACTAATAAAACATACTCCATTAAACCATTAATCCGGACTGGTTCTAATATTATATTGTATATAGATCACCTATAGTGCACATACAAACATAAACAAATCTCATTGAAAATGATTTATAACATAATCCTGGATTTTTGATAATAAGATCAAAGGACCATTCCACAGTCTGAAATACAATCGTGTCAAATATAATCCATGTGTTAGTTGTAAAACATATACCACAGTCTTATGTGGATCACAATTTTTTTTTGATCACAGTCATTCATATATTACAGCCGTCCATATTACAAACGAGAGATATGGATCATAATTAGTGTGTCTGACTCATGAAGTTCTGCTAACAGATTTAGGCTCCGCCTATAAGAGCTACATAATGAGTCTCTCTACCATAATTAAAGAATTATTCTCTCTCCACTATAATGATCTTACCCACATAAAGAAGACTGTAAATAGCAATAATAGAATTCAACTGAGAACCGTGGTCTCTTATTCAATCAATCAGTCCAAAAAATACTATCAAACTCAGGTCCTCTGCTCACGGTTCACAGGAGTATCCACTGACGCGTTTCTCCACCATTAGTATGTGGTTTCCTCAGAGAAAGGTTATTACAGAAACTTTTTAGTATGGGTGTAGCCCCTATTGACCATAAAACAGATTGCTGGGTTTTGGGAGACTGTAGAGTATTACCATCATCAAGCTATCCCAGCGCCAGCTGTGATCTCGTGTGGAGCAATGCAGGATCCGAAATACACGCTTGACTCTGGCGTACAGCTAAGTACTATTTGATTATTGTAAGTGCTGATGAGAATTGCCTAAAAGAAGAATTTCCTTTGTTGGATGGTTAATCAAATTTAACTGCCCCTCCAGAGATTATCCTTGCGTTCTGCTCTATCAGCTGTGGAACCAATTGAATCCTTATGAAACTCTGCACTCAAGTTTCCTTCTAAGGCAGTCATCTCCATCCAGCATGTACTATTGTGCTATTTTATTAGTATATTCTGCTGTTTTCCATACTTAGATTTGTTAATATACTGTATGTTAATATTATTTGTAATATTATGTTATATTTTTATTGATATGCAGACTTAGTAGATTTTATACCTTTAGGGCCTGATTCATCAAGCAATGCAAATGCAGATACATGCCGTATTTTGCGCTTAAATTGCTCTCTATCTGCCAGAGAATGTAAGTGTATCCGATTCATCTTTGAGCACAAGGAACACTTACTACAGCCTACGGTTTCATGGGCAGAACGGGGAGTGGACTGGGCGTATGCATGTAGTCAATGTACAGTAAGGGTGTGCCAAGCTCAAGCGCACATAGCAGCGTCCGATTCCATGTTCGGGTATATCAAAGATACGTATTTTCTGTTGTATTACTTGAACCAGCTACAGGTCAGGTGCTGATAAGTGCTGATTTCTAGTGATGACGGTCCCCTGTGAATGCTAGAACATGTATTTGCAATCAGAAGCAAATGCAAAAATTTATTTTTTGCATAGTAGACATTAATAACATCCTGACAAATGTATTATATGGAGGATTGTTTTTTTTTATATTTTGTCATTAATGACAATATAATTAACAGGTGACATTAATAGTTTTTTATTTTTCTGTGCATTTTTTTGGGACTTGATGTTCCACATATGTATTGGACGTATCCTGCAGTGTTGTCAGTTAGAGCAGAGCGCACCTAGACCCGTTCACATCAGCAGATATATCTTTAGATCCGCTGCTTGCTGAATATGCATAATATGCGTATGCCCGATCTGTGTGTGTTTTTATAATAAAGCGTCCAATACATTGTGCGTGCCTTAACGAATCAGGCCCTTCGTTTCTTATATATTGATTGCTTTGTGGAGGTGTGAAATACGTTCTGTTTTTTCTGTAAATTTTCAAGTTTGGTGGTGGGGACTCTAGGAAACAGGAGATCCCTCCCCTAATTGTGTGCGCCTGGCTAAGAGGAGAGAATGCTGTTAGCAGATTATGTGGGGCTGGGGATCTGAGCCAGAAGGTAGTACAACATCCCAGGGCAGCACCACCTCACTTGTACCACTGTCTATGGTGTAGTGTGGGGCTGGGGATCTGAGCCAGAAGGTAGTAGAGCATCCCAGGGCAGCACCTCCTCACTTGTACCACTGTCTATGGTGTAGTGTGGGGCTGGGGATCTGAGCCAGAAGGTAGTACAGCATCCCAGGGCAGCACCACCTCACTTGTACCACTGTCTATGGTGTAGTGTGGGGCCGGGGATCTGAGCCAGAAGGTAGTACAGCATCCAAGGGCAGCACCACCTCACCTGTCCCACTGTCTATGGTGTAGTGTGGGGCCGGGAATCTGAGCCAGAAGGTAGTAGAACATCCCAGGGCAGCACCTCCTCACTTGTACCACTGTCTATGGTGTAGTGTGGGGCTGGGGATCTGAGCCAGAAGGTAGTACAGCATCCCAGGGCAGCACCACCTCACTTGTACCACTGTCTATGGTGTAGTGTGGGGCCGGGGATCTGAGCCAGAAGGTAGTACAGCATCCAAGGGCAGCACCACCTCACCTGTCCCACTGTCTATGGTGTAGTGTGGGGCCGGGGATCTGATCCAGAAGGTAGTAGAACATCCCAGGGCAGCACGTCCTCACTTGTACCACTGTCTATGGTGTAGTGTGGAACTGGGGATCTGAGCCAGAAGGTAGTACAGCATCCCAGGGCAGCACCACCTCACTTGTACCACTGTCTTTGGTGTAGTGTGGGGCTGGGGATCTGAGCCAGAAGGTAGTACAACATCCCAGGGCAGCACCACCTCACCTGTCCCACTGTCTATGGTGTAGTGTGGGGCTGGGGATCTGAGCCAGAAGGTAGTACAGCATCCAAGGGCAGCACCACCTCACCTGTCCCACTGTCTAGGTGTAGTGTGGGGCTGGGGATCTGAGCCAGAAGGTAGTACAGCATCCCAGGGCAGCACCACCTCAACTGTCCCACTGTCTATGGTGTAGTGTGGGGCTGGGGATCAGAGCCAGAAGGTAGTACAGCATCCTAGGGCAGCACCACCTCAACTGTCCCACTGTCTAGGTGTAGTGTGGGGCTGGGGATCTGAGCCAGAAGGTAGTACAACATCCCAGGGCAGCACCACCTCACTTGTACCACTGTCTATGGTGTACTGTGGGGCTGGGGATCTGAGCCAGAAGGTAGTACAGCATCCCAGGGCAGCACCACCTCACTTGTACCACTGTCTATGGTGTAGTGTGGGGCCGGGGATCTGAGCCAGAAGGTAGTACAACATCCCAGGGCAGCACCTCCTCACTTGTACCACTGTCTATGGTGTAGTGTGGGGCTGGGGATCTGAGCCAGAAGGTAGTACAGCATCCCAGGGCAGCACCACCTCACTTGTACCACTGTCTATGGTGTAGTGTGGGGCCGGGGATCTGAGCCAGAAGGTAGTAGAGCATCCCAGGGCAGCACCACCTCACTTGTACCACTGTCTATGGTGTAGTGTGGGGCTGGGGATCTGAGCCAGAAGGTAGTACAGCATCCCAGGGCAGCACCACCTCACTTGTACCACTGTCTATGGTGTAGTGTGGGGCCGGGGATCTGAGCCAGAAGGTAGTACAGCATCCAAGGGCAGCACCACCTCACCTGTCCCACTGTCTATGGTGTAGTGTGGGGCCGGGGATCTGAGCCAGTAGGTAGTAGAACATCCCAGGGCAGCACCTCCTCACTTGTACCACTGTCTATGGTGTAGTGTGGGGCTGGGGATCTGAGCCAGAAGGTAGTACAGCATCCCAGGGCAGCACCACCTCACTTGTACCACTGTCTATGGTGTAGTGTGGGGCCGGGGATCTGAGCCAGAAGGTAGTACAGCATCCAAGGGCAGCACCACCTCACCTGTCCCACTGTCTATGGTGTAGTGTGGGGCCGGGGATCTGATCCAGAAGGTAGTAGAACATCCCAGGGCAGCACGTCCTCACTTGTACCACTGTCTATGGTGTAGTGTGGAACTGCGGATCTGAGCCAGAAGGTAGTACAGCATCCCAGGGCAGCACCACCTCACTTGTACCACTGTCTATGGTGTAGTGTGGGGCTGGGGATCTGAGCCAGAAGGTAGTACAACATCCCAGGGCAGCACCACCTCACCTGTCCCACTGTCTATGGTGTAGTGTGGGGCTGGGGATCTGAGCCAGAAGGTAGTACAGCATCCAAGGGCAGCACCACCTCACCTGTCCCACTGTCTAGGTGTAGTGTGGGGCTGGGGATCTGAGCCAGAAGGTAGTACAGCATCCCAGGGCAGCACCACCTCAACTGTCCCACTGTCTATGGTGTAGTGTGGGGCTGGGGATCAGAGCCAGAAGGTAGTACAGCATCCCAGGGCAGCACCACCTCAACTGTCCCACTGTCTAGGTGTAGTGTGGGGCTGGGGATCTGAGCCAGAAGGTAGTACAACATCCCAGGGCAGCACCACCTCACTTGTACCACTGTCTATGGTGTAGTGTGGGGCTGGGGATCTGAGCCAGAAGGTAGTACAACATCCCAGGGCAGCACCACCTCACCTTTCCCACTGTCTATGGTGTAGTGTGGAACTGGGGATCTGAGCCAGAAGGTAGTACAACATCCCAGGGCAGCACCACCTCACTTGTACCACTGTCTATGGTGTACTGTGGGCTGGGGATCTGAGCCAGAAGGTAGTACAGCATCCCAGGGCAGCACCACCTCACCTGTCCCACTGTCTATGGTGTACTGTGGAACTGGGGATCTGAGCCAGAAGGTAGTACAGCATCCCAGGGCAGCACCTCCTCACTTGTACCACTGTCTATGGTGTAGTGTGGGCTGGGGATCTGAGCCAGAAGGTAGTACAACATCCCAGGGCAGCACCACCTCACTTGTACCACTGTCTATGGTGTAGTGTGGGGCCGGGGATCTGAGCCAGAAGGTAGTACAGCATCCCAGGGCAGCACCACCTCACTTGTACCACTGTCTATGGTGTACTGTGGGCTGGGGATCTGAGCCAGAAGGTAGTACAGCATCCCAGGGCAGCACCACCTCACTTGTACCACTGTCTATGGTGTAGTGTGGGGCCGGGGATCTGAGCCAGAAGGTAGTACAGCATCCCAGGGCAGCACCACCTCACCTGTCCCACTGTCTATGGTGTACTGTGGGCTGGGGATCTGAGCCAGAAGGTAGTACAGCATCCCAGGGCAGCACCACCTCACCTGTCCCACTGTCTATGGTGTACTGTGGAACTGGGGATCTGAGCCAGAAGGTAGTACAGCATCCCAGGGCAGCACCTCCTCACTTGTACCACTGTCTATGGTGTAGTGTGGGCTGGGGATCTGAGCCAGAAGGTAGTACAACATCCCAGGGCAGCACCACCTCACTTGTACCACTGTCTATGGTGTAGTGTGGGGCCGGGGATCTGAGCCAGAAGGTAGTACAGCATCCCAGGGCAGCACCACCTCACTTGTACCACTGTCTATGGTGTACTGTGGGCTGGGGATCTGAGCCAGAAGGTAGTACAACATCCCAGGGCAGCACCTCCTCACTTGTACCACTGTCTATGGTGTAGTGTGGGGCCGGGGATCTGAGCCAGAAGGTAGTACAGCATCCAAGGGCAGCACCACCTCACTTGTACCACTGTCTAGGTGTAGTGTGGGGCTGGGGATCTGAGCCAGAAGGTAGTACAACATCCCAGGGCAGCACCTCCTCACTTGTACCACTGTCTATGGTGTAGTGTGGGGCCGGGGATCTGAGCCAGAAGGTAGTAGAGCATCCCAGGGCAGCACCTCCTCACTTGTACCACTGTCTATGGTGTAGTGTGGGGCTGGGGATCTGAGCCAGAAGGTAGTACAACATCCCAGGGCAGCACCTCCTCACTTGTACCACTGTCTATGGTGTAGTGTGGGGCCAGGGATCTGAGCTAGAAGGTAGTACAACATCCCAGGACAACACCACCTCACCTGTCCCACTGTCTATGGTGTACTGTGGGCTGGGGATCTGAGCCAGAAGGTAGTACAGCATCCCAGGGCAGCACCACCTCACTTGTACCACTGTCTATGGTGTAGTGTGGGGCTGGGGATCTGAGCCAGAAGGTAGTACAGCATCCAAGGGCAGCACCACCTCACTTGTACCACTGTCTATGGTGTAGTGTGGGGCTGGGGATCTGAGCCAGAAGGTAGAACAGCATCCCAGGGCAGCACCTCCTCACTTGTACCACTGTCTATGGTGTAGTGTGAGGCTGGGGATCTGAGCCAGAAGGTAGTACAGCATCCCAGGGCAGCACCACCTCACCTGTCCCACTGTCTATGGTGTACTGTGGGCTGGGGATCTGAGCCAGAAGGTAGTACAGCATCCCAGGGCAGCACCACCTCACCTGTCCCACTGTCTATGGTGTACTGTGGAACTGGGGATCTGAGCCAGAAGGTAGTACAGCATCCCAGGGCAGCACCTCCTTACTTGTACCACTGTCTATGGTGTATTGTGGGCTGGGGATCTGAGCCAGAAGGTAGTACAACATCCCAGGGCAGCACCACCTCACTTGTACCACTGTCTATGGTGTAGTGTGGGGCCGGGGATCTGAGCCAGAAGGTAGTACAGCATCCCAGGGCAGCACCACCTCACTTGTACCACTGTCTATGGTGTACTGTGGGCTGGGGATCTGAGCCAGAAGGTAGTACAGCATCCCAGGGCAGCACCACCTCACTTGTACCACTGTCTATGGTGTAGTGTGGGGCCGGGGATCTGAGCCAGAAGGTAGTACAGCATCCCAGGGCAGCACCACCTCACCTGTCCCACTGTCTATGGTGTACTGTGGGCTGGGGATCTGAGCCAGAAGGTAGTACAGCATCCCAGGGCAGCACCACCTCACCTGTCCCACTGTCTATGGTGTACTGTGGAACTGGGGATCTGAGCCAGAAGGTAGAACAGCATCCCAGGGCAGCACCTCCTCACTTGTACCACTGTCTATGGTGTAGTGTGAGGCTGGGGATCTGAGCCAGAAGGTAGTACAGCATCCCAGGGCAGCACCACCTCACCTGTCCCACTGTCTATGGTGTACTGTGGAACTGGGGATCTGAGCCAGAAGGTAGTACAGCATCCCAGGGCAGCACCTCCTCACTTGTACCACTGTCTATGGTGTAGTGTGGGCTGGGGATCTGAGCCAGAAGGTAGTACAACATCCCAGGGCAGCACCACCTCACTTGTACCACTGTCTATGGTGTAGTGTGGGGCCGGGGATCTGAGCCAGAAGGTAGTACAGCATCCCAGGGCAGCACCACCTCACTTGTACCACTGTCTATGGTGTACTGTGGGCTGGGGATCTGAGCCAGAAGGTAGTACAACATCCCAGGGCAGCACCTCCTCACTTGTACCACTGTCTATGGTGTAGTGTGGGGCCGGGGATCTGAGCCAGAAGGTAGTACAGCATCCAAGGGCAGCACCACCTCACTTGTACCACTGTCTAGGTGTAGTGTGGGGCTGGGGATCTGAGCCAGAAGGTAGTACAACATCCCAGGGCAGCACCTCCTCACTTGTACCACTGTCTATGGTGTAGTGTGGGGCCGGGGATCTGAGCCAGAAGGTAGTAGAGCATCCCAGGGCAGCACCTCCTCACTTGTACCACTGTCTATGGTGTAGTGTGGGGCTGGGGATCTGAGCCAGAAGGTAGTACAACATCCCAGGGCAGCACCTCCTCACTTGTACCACTGTCTATGGTGTAGTGTGGGGCCAGGGATCTGAGCTAGAAGGTAGTACAACATCCCAGGACAACACCACCTCACCTGTCCCACTGTCTATGGTGTACTGTGGGCTGGGGATCTGAGCCAGAAGGTAGTACAGCATCCCAGGGCAGCACCACCTCACTTGTACCACTGTCTATGGTGTAGTGTGGGGCTGGGGATCTGAGCCAGAAGGTAGTACAGCATCCAAGGGCAGCACCACCTCACTTGTACCACTGTCTATGGTGTAGTGTGGGGCTGGGGATCTGAGCCAGAAGGTAGAACAGCATCCCAGGGCAGCACCTCCTCACTTGTACCACTGTCTATGGTGTAGTGTGAGGCTGGGGATCTGAGCCAGAAGGTAGTACAGCATCCCAGGGCAGCACCACCTCACCTGTCCCACTGTCTATGGTGTACTGTGGGCTGGGGATCTGAGCCAGAAGGTAGTACAGCATCCCAGGGCAGCACCACCTCACCTGTCCCACTGTCTATGGTGTACTGTGGAACTGGGGATCTGAGCCAGAAGGTAGTACAGCATCCCAGGGCAGCACCTCCTTACTTGTACCACTGTCTATGGTGTATTGTGGGCTGGGGATCTGAGCCAGAAGGTAGTACAACATCCCAGGGCAGCACCACCTCACTTGTACCACTGTCTATGGTGTAGTGTGGGGCCGGGGATCTGAGCCAGAAGGTAGTACAGCATCCCAGGGCAGCACCACCTCACTTGTACCACTGTCTATGGTGTACTGTGGGCTGGGGATCTGAGCCAGAAGGTAGTACAGCATCCCAGGGCAGCACCACCTCACTTGTACCACTGTCTATGGTGTAGTGTGGGGCCGGGGATCTGAGCCAGAAGGTAGTACAGCATCCCAGGGCAGCACCACCTCACCTGTCCCACTGTCTATGGTGTACTGTGGGCTGGGGATCTGAGCCAGAAGGTAGTACAGCATCCCAGGGCAGCACCACCTCACCTGTCCCACTGTCTATGGTGTACTGTGGAACTGGGGATCTGAGCCAGAAGGTAGTACAGCATCCCAGGGCAGCACCTCCTCACTTGTACCACTGTCTATGGTGTAGTGTGGGCTGGGGATCTGAGCCAGAAGGTAGTACAACATCCCAGGGCAGCACCACCTCACTTGTACCACTGTCTATGGTGTAGTGTGGGGCCGGGGATCTGAGCCAGAAGGTAGTACAGCATCCCAGGGCAGCACCACCTCACTTGTACCACTGTCTATGGTGTACTGTGGGCTGGGGATCTGAGCCAGAAGGTAGTACAACATCCCAGGGCAGCACCTCCTCACTTGTACCACTGTCTATGGTGTAGTGTGGGGCCGGGGATCTGAGCCAGAAGGTAGTACAGCATCCAAGGGCAGCACCACCTCACTTGTACCACTGTCTAGGTGTAGTGTGGGGCTGGGGATCTGAGCCAGAAGGTAGTACAACATCCCAGGGCAGCACCTCCTCACTTGTACCACTGTCTATGGTGTAGTGTGGGGCCGGGGATCTGAGCCAGAAGGTAGTAGAGCATCCCAGGGCAGCACCTCCTCACTTGTACCACTGTCTATGGTGTAGTGTGGGGCTGGGGATCTGAGCCAGAAGGTAGTACAACATCCCAGGGCAGCACCTCCTCACTTGTACCACTGTCTATGGTGTAGTGTGGGGCCGGGGATCTGAGCCAGAAGGTAGTACAACATCCCAGGACAACACCACCTCACCTGTCCCACTGTCTATGGTGTACTGTGGGCTGGGGATCTGAGCCAGAAGGTAGTACAGCATCCCAGGGCAGCACCACCTCACTTGTACCACTGTCTATGGTGTAGTGTGGGGCTGGGAATCTGAGCCAGAAGGTAGTACAGCATCCAAGGGCAGCACCACCTCACCTGTCCCACTGTCTAGGTGTAGTGTGGCGATGGGGATCCTAGTCAACAACAAGCCAGCTTCCCCATCACTCGCCGAAAGTGCTCCCCTGATTGAAGAAAGAGCTAACCTGTCCCACAGATATATTTATTAGAGATGCTCACTGACCTCTGTGAACTGGTTTTGGTTTTGGATCTGGATTAGCTTTGTGTTTTGGTTTTGGTTTTGGCAAAACCGCCCTCGTGTGTTCTGGTTTTGGATTCTTTAGAAAAAATCCTAAAATATGCTAAAATCACATAATTTTGCTCTTTTTTGTTCCTACATTATTATTAACCTCAATGACACTAATTTCCAGTCATTTGCAGTCAATTTTGACCACCAGGTCACAATATTATTTTCATACACTTTCGGAAAAATACTGCAGCAACCTGGCTGGATGCTAAGTGACAGAGCAATGACTCAAACACACGGCAGTTCCTAGCACATCTAGCACACATTGGCACACAGCAGTGGCAGAAAAGAAAAATGGGGGTCTGCCCTCCCTCCCACCCACTGTTATGTTGGACCTAAAAAGGAATCCAAAAATCACGAGATCCGAGATCCGACGACGTCACAATGACGTTTTGCCTCGTTTTCAAATCAGAAAAAGCTAAGTTTGTGTATATTCGGTTCTCGGGAAACCGAGCCTGATCATCTCTAATATTTATGTAAACAAAATAAATCAATAGTGGGATTATCCCTTGTTTTAACCAACAGGAAGGGAAAAAAGCAAAATAATTTTAAACACGTGTTTTTATAGCTAGACTAACAAAATACTAATATGCAAAACATCAACAATTTAATGGCTTTAAAAATTTAATTATTTAATGTTTTCTTTGTAGATGGATGGAGAGGTCAGTAGAATCATATACAAGATAGAATGTTTTCAAATGTTTGTTAACGAGCGCGAGTCATACTTGTATCAGTCCCGGATTAAGATCTCTGCTCTGTAACAAGTGGGGATTGAACAGAGAATTACTGTGTCATCCACTTGAGCGCAGACGTCAGCTTTTACTTTTACAGTTTTCATGTCAACTCTGATTTCCAGAGAATTAAATTATATTTGAGAACATAAGGAAAATTATAGCAATTTGTTCCACTATTAAGTTTAGAGTAACTGTATGAAATCATCTGTACAATATTGTAGCTAAAAAGTCATGCTCTAGAGTCTAAACCCCCTAACCAATGCCGCCACTTCCTTTTCTTTTTTTCGTTACAGAAAAAGAAAAGAGAAGGGAAGAGGTACAGATTACATAACACACAGGTAAAAGGGCCACTGACAGTTCTAAATGCATCATAGAGCTTAGATTACTGTCCCCACACCTGCAGTGTGTATGTGACAGGTTACTAGGCAGAGAACTTTATCCTATCTCGTGGCATCTTTGAGTTGTGTTTCCTTATGGTGGGCAACTCGCTGGTCATCCAGCTTCTGCAATTTTCTTTGCATAAAGTAGTAAGTGGACCATATTATATCTAAAAGATTAATCCCAGTTAGATGGGACTTGAAAGTGAATACATTTTGGACAGCAACTGAAAGATCACTCTGCAACCTCTCCAGCTTTGGGGAGAGGTTGCAGAGTGATCTTTCACTCTGTTTTTTCATGTAGCACACAAATACTTGATAGCTTATTTGTACACTGAAATTTAAAGTTGATTCTTGTGTGCTACATGAAAAAACAGTCAGTATTTAACTTATGTGCAAAACAGAATACTAATTTGCACCCCTTGCATTGCAACATGGTTTTGCCCAGGAGACTTAAATAAGAAGTTTTTTAAGTTAAGATCCTTAATGAATCAGGCCCCTAGAATCGAAAATTGAGCAGAGTAGCTTTTATATAGGACAAGTGTAAGCTATCAAAAGAAGAATCTGTTTGTGTCATTGCCGATATCTGGATCCAAAAGGAAGATGGCGAGGAAGAGGGGAATGGATAAAGTAAACCAAATGAGACACCACTTAGTAAAATGTTGGTATAACATCGCTGTTAGGTTTTAATTTTTTGGTTGGTCACCCCTCTTCCGCCCTCCTCCTCCAGCTGGCCAGTAGCAGATAACGGGAGCAGACTGAACAAGGATATTAAGATTGTGTGTATTTTCATGTGGAATGTACTTTTAATTAAAGGAAATGTCCATCTGTTTTTTTGTTATCATATTTCCCAACTGATATAGAAAATATATTTAACTAATTTACAAACCCTTACTTCTGCTGTCTTCTGGTTCAAAAGAGTGGTATTAGCATGATTATCCTACTTTAAAGGATAAGTACAAAAATTTTTCATAAAATGTGCAAAATAGCTCTTAATTGTCTACTAATATTACCCACTACCTAATCTTCAATCATCGTTTATTTGGTCAGAGCATAGCTAACTAGTACTTCTTCAGGGGGGAGGGAACAGAATATCTACTTACAGATAGGTTCAGGGTTATATCTTGGGTCTGTTACTTACACAATGGTGTGCTTATCATTTAACCAATTTTCATGTACGCTCAATTGTCCACCAGAAGGCAGTGGGGGTTAACAATCATCCTATTAATAATTGAATGGGTACATGAATTTAAAACAAATAAATGTGCTTTTACAGTAGATGCTTTTTATAATATATACATATATATATATATATATATATATATATATACACAAGTTAACCCGTGCATGATACTCATGCATTCTAGTCAAATCAAGCTACTTAAGGTGTTAAAAAGGTTCTTGTCATGCATTTGGGCCTAGCCCAGGCCTCCTCAGGGGAAGATCGTTACTTCCCGACGCAAGCGCCCTTTTTAATGTGTGTTCATGAGGTAAAATTACCTCACGAAAATGAGTTTGAGCCCTACCAAATGTCAGCCCTTTTTGATTTTTTTTCCCCACACACACTAAGAATTTAGTAGGTCAGTGTATAACTCTGCCCAGCAGGTGGCGCTGCAACTTGTTTTTTTTTTTTCACACACAGACAGACAGACGCCACTAAGCATTTATATATTAGATAGATATATATATATATATATATATATATATATATATATATATACACATATATACACAGGACAAATACAGTCCTATTTAAAAGTTTTAGAACAATGGAGCTTCTTCCATGCCTAGGAGCATCACCCCTGCTGGCACTTCCACTCCCATGAGCCTCCAGGTTCACTGCCTACAAGATTTGAAATACAGGGTTGATGGTGGGAAGCTGATTAGACTACCCCACTGCAGATATGAGACCAGCCCTGATTGAACCAGCCCATGGTTTGGAGCCTCAGCTTCATAAAAATATAAAAACAAATTGCATTTGCATTAAACCTAAAAAATTATGGTTTTGAGTCTCAACATAAATGGTTATTACGATGGGTTTTTGGTGGCTGTTCTGGTATTGAGGTTGTGGTTAAAGATGATCAGTTATTGGCACCCTGAAGTCATGAGACCTGCAATTTTATGTTTTATTTTTATCTCTTTGATTCTCTAATTCCATTTTAACATTTCATTCCAGAGGTTATTTCAATTGTTCCACAGCCTCCTATTCACAGCCCATAGAAGGGAAGAATTAATTTTTATGATCTTTGACTGATTTCTCTTCGGCTTGTATCATCACTGGCATCTTGCTTTACTAATTATGAATGGTAAGTGGCCAATAATTTACTACTGTAATGTAAATATTATCACACTTTAATAAAACATTTTTTAATTGTTGCTGCGTTTGTAAACGGACACTTTCTTGTTAGGATGAGACTCTTTTTTAGTATACTGGGAAAGAGCATCTGAGGTCTCCACACTGTAGAGCCAATTATTTCATGAACCGAACCAATATTCACGCACTCTAGGAACCAGGGTCTCATGACTCTCGGTCAGTATGTGTCTCAGTGATGTCACTAGTTTCTAGTTATTTGATGGGCTGCATGCAAAATAAGAGGTTAGGCTGGGTACACACTACAGGGTTTTCAGCCTAATATCAGGCCAATCACGTGATAAATGACCATTCGGCCCGATATTGCATTAGTGTGTACACTGCATCGATCAACAAGTATTGTTCCAAAGCTCATCCTATCATTTCATTTGATTTTTAAACCGGACTAAATATGTTGCTCAATGATGGAAGGATCTCCTTCCAATCCTACAGTGTGTATGTAGTCAGGACCGTCAGTGATCTCCATAGAGTTTACAGAGTCACAATCTTTTCAGCCGATGGTTATGCAGATGAAGAGCACAGAACTGAAGGTAAATCTTGTAAAACGTGTATATCATGTACACATGAATCTGCATGCTGATCGGTGCTTTTTAAAAAAAAAAATGTAATTGTTGGTAAAATCATTAAAGATATCGCAATGGGAGAAATTTTCTGTAGTGTACGCCCAGCCTAAGCGCATCCGTTTGCAGGTGTTTATAACATACAAGTGACTTTGTTACTAATGCTGGTCATGAAGAAGGTGAATGGACGATGGAAACATTTTAGAGTATATCTATGTTCAATAAGACACATAATTGTAGGTTAGACAGTACAGGGAATCTCATTTTTGACCTCTTATGTAAATGAGCAGTTGTAGTTTAGTCAATGCCACAAGAAAAACTTATGGACTACACGTTACCTAGTTGCTTTTTTCCTATTGAATCAGTAATCTACATTCAGGCCTTATGCACCCCTGACATTAAATGTAAGGGTATTAGAAGTCACCGAGGCGTTCTGTGACCATATAATAGTATGAGGCTGAAGGCACAGTGCTCTTATACCATACATAGAGCTTCTATGGCCAGTCAGCTGTTGGTTGTGCTGTGTGGATTCCATGCAGTGTGATGTCTAAGTTCGTAGGAGGATGTAATGTAAATTATATTACGCTCATCCACACCAAGGAGTGACAATGTCCTAACGTGGCCATGGTCATGAAAGAAATTAATATCCTTGATTAATAGTGATATTAGAGGTTGTCAAAGATATAAAGATACCTTTTACAGCTGTTATACAAGGATTCACATCAACTATTATAGAAAACGAACTTTGTTCTGAAGAGAACAGAGAATGACTGCTATACAATCAACCTATTTCATTAAGTAAGCATGACAATAAGACAACTAGGTAAAATATACCACTACGGTGCTTTTCTAACTGTAGCACCAGGGACTGCTACATGCAGCTACTTTTCACGCGGCTTTACAGACCCAGCAAATCTATTCAGTTCACCACTTTAAAATGGCAGCGGAGAGGGGTCTGAGTGTCAGGACTATTTATTCACCAGCCTGATGCTTACTCCTGGGATCAGGCTGTCACTGGTGAATAGAAGTTACTATGGAGTAGTGCACATAGCAACTAAACAAACATTTAAAGTGCAGGAAGAAACTATCTTGTAGCTGTCTAGGTAATCTGTCTTGTGACAGCCTCAGATTGCTGCTATCATACCAGTGAAAGAATGGACCCTATAAAGAGCTGCTGAATGCATGTGACAAGGACAGTCAAGCTATAATTTCTTAGATCACAACACCAACCTTAGGTTAAGGAGGGAGGAACCCCTTTAACAGAATATTTATCATATTTATTGTTGGAGAGGATTGTATTTTAAGCTATGGCTGGCATAGTACTGCTTTTACAGTGGTTAGGTAGGTAATGTGTAACTTGCCATCTCTGCCCTAGAGATCATAAAAGAAAATACAATGTCCAGAGTTACCCCGATACAGTGGTTCCCCACAAAGGCTCCAACACAACAGAACTACACTCATGTCTCCTACTACCGATTCCTTTGATTTACTGTCGATATCAATTACCATTAACATAACTGGGGCATTCCCAGGGGAGGGGCACTGATGACAGTTATTCGTGGGGACAGCATGATGGCATTGACTGAGGGTCCCCTCAGATCAGAGTAACACCGGACCAAAGCACAGTAAAGCCTTGATAATTTTCTCTCCTCTCCGATAATACCACCCTATACTTTTTAGCTCTGGTTGGAGTTCTCCATTTACTAAATAAACGCAATAAGACACATAACATACCTCAAAAAAAAAAAAAAAAAAAGAGAGGGGTGCAGATCATTATAGCTGTAAGCCAAGTGGAAGGTGAGACTATGTGAACAGAATAAAGTTACAGAGTCACATATAATTCATGGTACATGGAACGACTGTCCTTTGCCTAATTCTATTTCGCTACTTATTGAATCTAGGGTGTATAAATCCCAGCAATATTTTTAAGTATGTAACGTCCTTAATCTGCTCAGACACAAGGGGCTAGATTTACTAAACTGCGGGTTTGAAGAAGTGGAGATGTTGCCTATAGCAACCAATCAGATTCTAGCTTTCATTTTGTAGAATGCACTAAATAAATGACAGCTAGAATCTGATTGGTTGCTATAGGCAACATCTCCACTTTTTCAAACCCGCCGTTTAGTAAATATACCCCAAGGACTTGAATATCTTTCAAGTGTTTAAGGAAAGTGCCAAAGAATTATGAACACATAAATCAGCATGTTGTCCATACATGTGTACATTATAAAAACATATCGGGGGTGCACTGGAAGAAGGTGTAACAATATCAACCAATTCCATTCTAATAATTACTTTCCTAGTGTAAATTAAAGTCCAATGTCTGACTGGGATACAGAACATTTTCATGTGCACCAAACTTTAGAAATGTTTCAAATTTTTTTTCTTTTTTTTTAAACAGACCAAGATAAAAAACAAAACAAAAACAAAACAACAAAGGCTAGATTTACTAAGCTACGGGTTTGAAAAAGTGGGATGTTGCCTATAGCAACCAATCAGATTCTAGATTTCATATATTTAGTACCTTCTACAAAACGATAGCTAGAATTTGATTGGTTGCTATAGGCAACATCCCCACTTTTTCAAACCCGCAGCTTAGTAAATCTAGCCCCAAGTGTCTATTCTGACTAAACAGTGTGTTAGAACTGATGTTGGCGCTCGTTTGGACCTACTTGACGTATACCCAAGACACAGGTGTATTACATATATTTTGTAAGTCTTTGCACAGCAAAAGCTTCAAAGCAAAGAAATTATCTAAATGTTCTAATATCACAACCTTATAAAATGCCTGCTAGAATAGTCCATCAGTTGCCCGAATATAAACTGGTTTGGTAACTAGGTGGAAATACACTAAATATAATGGATTATAGTTCTCTTTGCCCTTTACAGGTCACAAATGGTGCTTTATTTTGTTAACCTGGCTTTCTGGACAGGTATATTTGTCTATTGTACATGCCAGGGAGAGTTCTTGTTTTGTTTTTGTGTTCTATATGGGTGTTATATATTTGATACTTGTGAATATATCTAAGGGTGTTTGATTGGATTGTAGTTTGGCAATCCATCTGCTGGTGTCAATGTATTCTATGTACCTATTCCTATCCTGAAAAGTTTCAATATAACGGCAAGTAATAATAAAAAAACATTTTGTTTTAACCGTCTGATTTTATTTTGTAACACATCAGCTGATAAGACACAATGGTGATGAGCTTAGCTTTGGCCTTGAGTGGTCGCCTCACGTTAGTATAGACATTCTACGGGTTATAAAAGTTACATTGATCGCTTATAAAATGCACAGTTCACTCCGTAACACATGGAACATCAGGTCTGTCGAATTAGGAAATGCTCATGTCACGCTTGTGGACACCAGCGCCTTTGTCGAAGGAACCGTGTCCGGAGATTTAGGTACAGATACATTGTGAGCAGGCACATGCTGGTGAGGAAATAAAGAATGACACAGAGGCTGATGTCCAGCCGAGAAAATCCAACTTCCAACATCTTCACCCATCGTCCTTTCCAGTTTATCTCCCCATTCCCCGCCATCACCCCGATCAGATAATCTGGGTCAATCCCCCTCTTAAGTAAACGTTCCCTCACTGCAACTTGGTCAAACTCTGCATCGGGGGGATCCAACAATCGCTCTGGCTGGAGAGCAAGGTTATTCTGGTGCATGTTAGAATCTTGTAAAGTTCTACGTGGAAAAATATGGCTTTCATAGGAATCCAAGTCCACAATTTTCTCTTCTTTCACCCTCTCTCCTTGAAAAATGTTATTAGATTTCATTTTTATGATGATGGGTCTGTGTCGTGGATTTTGCTTTCCTTTAGATACTAAATCTAGATTTTCTTCTTTAGCTTTGATTGGTTTGTCTATAGTGTCATTTCTGCTCTTGGTTTCCAATTTTTTAGCCTCACCTTCAGCCTCCCTTTTTGCTCTTACTATGCCTGCAGCTGTTTTCTGGTTTTCCAGGAGAACAGACTCATCCTCCAAATACTCGTATGATAAATTGTTTTCGGAAAAACGCGATTTCATAAAACTGAGAACTTCAGAACCATCCCAAGTCGTGTCATTCCCTAGTTTCCTCCGGCAACTGGGACAATGCTCTTTCGAGGGCCACTGAATCTTTGGAAACTCTGGATCGTCACTTTCTTGTCCTAAGAAAACAATTAGATGTGGGAGAGCTGTCAGTCACATAAGTTGTAAACAAGGCATATAAAAAACAAAAATACAAAAACAAAACAATCTTAAAAAAGGACTTGTAAAGTTACGTTCATGAATAAAGTGCCAACGGTACACACAAGTGTTCAGAATGAGAACAGACATGTCTTATGTGTATGTTCTGTTCACTCTGAGTGCTCGTGTACAGTTGGGACTTTCTTCATAAGGCTTGTTGAACCAAATTTTAAGTACCGCTTAAGAAGCAGTCATTAACAAAGTCCAAAAAACCCCCCAAAAAAACAACAACTTGCACTGTATACCATCTCTAAGTATTTGGATTTGAGAACTGTGGGTCAAGGAAATGATTGAAAATGACCCAACAAGATTGGTGTATAAACTTTATTTTATAGAGAAGGTATGTGACAAGAGCCTCCCTTAATTTCTCTGTGCTGTTAGGAGACCCTGCTATTTACATTATGTAGCACTAAGGGGTATATTTACTAAACTACAGGTTTGAAAAAGTGGAGATGTTGCCTATAGCAACCAATCAGATTCTAGCTGTCGTTTTGTAGAATGCACTAAATAAACGACAGCTAGACTCTGATTGGTTGCTATAGGCAACATCTCCACTTTTTTAAACCCACAGTTTAGTAAATCTAGTCCTAAGTCTGTGAAGTCCTTTTTTTCTCCAGTTCCATCCTCTCATCACGTCGCTGTACGTAACAGGGACAGTGACGTGATGAATGAGAGGATGGAACTGGAGAAAAACAGGACTTCAGAGACTTCGTACTATATAGTGGAAATAGCAGGGTCCCCTAACAGCACAGAGAAATTACGGGAGGTTCTTGTCACATACCTCCTATATAAAATAAAGTTTATGCACCAAACTTGTTGGGTCATTTTCAAACATTTCCTTGATCCACGGTGGACTAGTAACTGCCTCTCACAATATCAGCACAATCACCTGCTGTCTAGACCATCCTAAAGATCTAATTCGTATCAGGTTGTTCTATTTAAAACTATGAAAATTCCAAATTCGCATGAATTTAAAATTGAATAAAATAAGGTGTTCAAACTGTAGTCAAATGTATCTTAGAAAAGGAGTAAGGAATGGTGGATTGCAGAAAGATAAGAGTGGCAGTATACATCTTGTTGGCTGCAGGTCCTTTTCCAAAAATGAAAAAAATAAAAAAAATAAAAAGAAATAACAGTCAATGTTTTTTTTTTTTTACTCTGTGCTGATTCGGAGGAAGGCACAACCAAACCAAACAAACCTCACTGATCAATTACACGACAATCAGATTAATTTACTGAAATCAATCACCCCAACTATGCCATTTACCAATTATAATTATAAATACCATTTCTTGTAAGAAAGGCATCTAATCCATTTTAAATACAATTAATGAATTTGCTACCACCACCTGGTTTGGAAGAGAATTCTAGCTGTATAGTCTATGTAATGTTAGGTTCTACATGTTGCATACTGTATATATCTATTGCCCCATGTCTGTCTACTGTCCGATTCCCTTGTACGTCCTGTCATGTTTGTTGCTGCACTCTGTGTGAGTCCCCATGGCATTACTCACACTCATCTGTGCTACTTATGTGTATTACCTCATCTATGTGTTACTTGCTTCTGTATCCGGTGCTACGGAATCTGTGGTGCCTTATAAATAATAATATTCCATTACAGTCTGTGGTGTCTCCCTTATACATTAGCGCTACTTAGCCCATTGTATCTGTGTTCCTCGGGAGAGTGAGCGCCCGCTGCCACCATCATGGGGGTCATGGCACAATAAGGGCGTTTCTGAAGCTCTAATGCCACTGTCAACACCCTAACACCCTTCTGCATCCTGGGATAGTTTGGAGGTATGCATCCTCTGCCAGGGCTGATATGATTTATTTGGATTACATAGAGAAGCAGAAATAGGAAAAAAATGCATGTAGCCAGGATTCTGTCCTCTCATTTTCTAGTGTAGCCCCATATACATATCAATGCAATTTATCCTGAAAATAATAATATTTATAGAGATGCCATGTGTGTGCATTTATTAGATGTTTGCTCTATGCAAAAGAACCATAATACAATTATATCTAAAATATTTGTCAGTTATATTATTTATTGAAACTGAAAAAGTTCTGTAACTCATTACAACCAATCAGACATTTGATTTTATCGGGAGAACAGCTACTTATTCACTTCTAGATTTTGTTAATTACAACATGTGTTAATATGCTGCGACATAGGCTTACTTAGTAGTAGCTTAGGGGTTGCATTTGCTGGGAGTAGATGTACTTGCGATTCCCTTTCTAAGTGATATACTTACAAAGTGGCAGTTGAAGGAGGACAGCAGAACAAACATTAAATAACCCTTGAGGACCACAAGCTAAGATCTGCTACATCCAACAACTACATTCACCATCTCACTGCCATGGACAATGTAACTTGCTGGTTTTATTACTCTCTACTTCCTTTTTATTTGCCCTGGTCCATAGGTACTCATTCTCAAACTCTTATAAATCCCACAATGTTTCTTCCTGTTCCACTATGGCATTATCCTTAGAATTGCACCATCCTTTACCGCCAACCCACACATAGGCAATCCGAGGGGGGGTTTCCTAGTGTTTGGAAACCCCTCCCAGCATGGGGTACTGTATGCTTGAGGTGGCTTGCCCCGTGTATATGATGGGGATAGGAATTGCCTGTGTATATGATGTGGATAGGAAGAGTTGGAGAGCAGCCAAGCACTGTCTAAAATTATAGCAACACCCTCATGCATGCTGGTCACGCCCACTGGCGGCGTGGTGTGGAAACCCCTCTCTACAAATACTGCGTTTGCACCTGCCACATGGACTACACTCCTTTATATACTGCCCTCTAAATAACATGAGCTTATTTCCTGTCTGCATTCCTTCACTACTCTATACTCAACCTATCGACATCAAGCAAATCTAGTACATCTCCCGACCATCTTCTCTACCTCCCAATCCTTTTGCTTTTTAACAGCCAGATATATATCACTAAATCCAGCTCCTCCCCATATCTCAGATAATCTTTGAAAATACCCGCTCTGTCTAACCAGCTAACCTCCACCCATGACCTCTCAAACAACTTCATCCTTCTTGCTATAACATGGTTTACATTATCCCTGTAACCTTTATTACTCACCTGCAAGTCGTTTATTCACGCGGTTATGACTTATCCACAGCCATCTGATGGCTCCATCCAGAGTACGAACACTGTGCATTGACTCTGAAGCCATTTGCTCAAAATGCTGAGCACATTCCCTGCAGCCAAAGAAGTAAGTGACGTAGTCACGCATGGCGTGCAAGACTTCCAGGGGATCTAAAACACAAGAGAAAGAAAGAGGTCATATGGGAGGCAAATAGCTCGTCGCGCAGTGAATTTCAAAACCACATCAGTGGTATAAATGCAGGTATTCATAGTATACCCATATCTACCGGCATTTCTGCAGATATTATGGGGCTGATGCAGAACTGGAAGGAAAACCAGAGTAACAGGCTCTTTTTTAAAAGCAATACTCCATCAATATGCAGAGCTGTATGCGCCTGTAAGCGAGATGCGTCGGACTCTGCATTAGCAACGTATGCGCCTGGTGTACAACAAATCATCATTATCAGAGTATATTTGCACCTGACCCATAACAGGTGCAAAACATACACCAACAAACAGGTGTATATGAGTGTTCTGCTGGACCGCTACTTACAGGTGTAAATGCGTGTTTCTACAGCTCTGCATGACCGCCTCCAAACAGGTGTAATTGCGTGTTTCTGCAGGTCTGCATGACTGTCACCTAACAGGTGTAAATGCGTGTTTCTACAGCTCTGCACGACCGCCTCCAAACAGGGGTAAATGCGTATTTCTGCATGACCGCCACCTAACAGGTGTAAATGCGTGTTTCTGCATGACCGCCACCTAACAGGTGTAAATGCGTGTTTCTGCATGACCGCCACCTAACAGGGGTATATGCGTGTTTCTGCATGACCGCCACCTAACAGGTGTAAATGCGTGTTTCTGCATGACCGCCACCTAACAGGTGTAAATGCGTGTTTCTGCATGACCGCCACCTAACAGGGGTATATGCGTGTTTCTGCATGACCGCCACCTAACAGGGGTATATGCGTGTTTCTGCATGACCGCCACCTAACAAGGGTATATGCGTGTTTCTGCAGCTCTGCATAAGCCACATTTGCATGAACACACCTTTACTGTACTCATCCTGCTTTTGCACACTCCTTCCCTCCCCCTGTTCTACCTCTCCAGATGCATGAGGGTATAAGAGCCAGGATCATGCAAGTCTGCATAGCAGCATATGAGTGCACCCACTTACAGGGCATACGCAGAGCGATTTCATGCAAGATACGCTGCACAAACTGGCGTACATTACCACCCTGCACCAGCCACCGTGTATCTAACCCAGGATGTAAGTTACTTGACTCAGTACCACAGACCCTGTGCGTTTATTACATAGAATTCTGAAGAGAGAACAAGTCTAACAAAGGTATACATTTTCTTTAAACCCCTAATATTGGTCATTATATGTATGATTATGCTACAGTCCTTGTTTCTACTAAAGAGTCTTGAGCTATAAATTCCAATAATGTTTTAATCTGAATTCAGAGTTAGCAGGAATTCATAATTAACAAAGCTCAGATCAGATGGGTTTGTTAAGTTTATAATTTGTTTCATTTTGGGTGCCAAATAAGTAAGATAGTTACATAATTCTACTCTCTTCCCTAATAATGCTAATCTAGGAGTAACAGGACTTAAATTACAGGTGAATAATCAATCTTGATGAAAGACACCCATCAATTAGTACCTTTCTCCCCCTTTAAGTATTTCCAATCCCAACTGTCCTAAGAAAATCAAGGTACATAGGAACACAACATACAACATGTCAGGTCTGCAGAATCCATGGCCACTGAAATCATCATCATGGGTTTTGCCAAAGGCAAGAGGAACTTTAACACAGTCAGTCAATTTTATTGTACTAATCTGTACGTGTCTTCCTGCAACTTTTACTAGATAATTTGCTTTAGGTTTCCGACTTAATTTTGTATTTTGTAACCAAGACAGTTTAGTCATTTAGTAATCATGCTACTACTCACAAGGTTTTTCGTCTGACTCTACTGCAGCAGCTCTGACAGTCAGCAGGTGGAAGAGTGTCCAGACAGAACATGGGAAACCTCGAAATTGGGGCTCGGAACCTTGACACCAAACATAGTTGACATGCGGGGCCAGCACAGCATTCTGGACCTTCAGATGGACAGACAAGGAGTGACAGAGGCACATGTGTTACATATAATGTCAAGGGATGAAAAAACTCTCTTATATTGTTATTAGAGATGTTCACTGACCCCTGTGAACTGGTTTTGGATCTGGATTAGCTTCATGTTTTGGTTTTGACAAAACCGCCCTCGTGTGTTTTGGTTTTGGATTTTTTAGGAAAAATCCTAAAACATGCTAAAATCACATATTTTTGCTTTTTTTTTGTTCCTACATTATTATTAACCTCAATAACACTAATTTCAAGTCATTTGCAGTCAAAAGAAATCGACAAAAAACGCTAGATCCGACAACGTAACAATGACGTTTGCCTCCTTTTCGATTCCGAGGGCGCGCGAAAGTACCGAGCCAGCTCTACTCAGTACTCGGATCCCCTAAGTTCGGGTGTGTTCAGTTCTTGAGGATCCGAGCCTGAGCATCTCTAATTGTTATGCTAAGTTCATACCCCTTTCTTCAGTACCTTGCATTGTTAAAGGAAGAAATGGAAAACATCCTCCATACTTTGAGCAAAGGAAGGAGAGCATCGGTGTCAAGGAGGAATTCTAGCCTGTAGCAACTGAGATCACCAATAATGCTAGCAGCAGCAATGGCTGACATGGAGAGTGGTAAGAGGTGGGGGCTGGCTGGCAAATTTTAGACCTGGTGGGACACGACTCGGCTCAGCAGCCTATTGGGGACATTTTAAAGAGGAAAAAAATGCAGGTAGCCCAGTGACCGAGCCCAAGGTAACCCACTAATGAATCAACCCAGGGCCACCCCCCACTAATGGATCAACCCAGGGCCACCCCCCCACTAATGGATCAACCCAGGGCCACCCCCCACTAATGGATCAACCCAGGGCCACCCCCCACTAATGGATCAACCAAGGGCCACCCCCCCGCCCCACTTATGGATCAACCCAGGGCCACCCCCCCACTAATGGATCAACCCATGGCCACCCCCCCCACTAATGGATCAACCCATGGCCACCCCCCCCACTAATGGATCAACCCAGGGCCACCCCCCTACTAATGGATCAACCCAGGGCCACCCCCCCACTAATGGATCAACCCAGGGCCACCCCCTCCCCCAGCCCAGCCAGCCCCTGGTAAGGGACATACTCTGCAGACCTGCCTCACTTTAGAGCACATCAGATTAACTCACTTGATTCTTGTTGTTTAAAACGTCTGCAAAGTCCTTGTACAACACCACTGTGTCTGCTTGTTCAATTATCCAGGTATAGACAGAATCCAGAAGTGTGCGCAGGAGGGGGCGGGCGATCATGTACTGCAACAGGAAGATATTATGAGCATCACTTTAAATTGCATATTTACATTTCCATGGTTTAAACCACCATGGAGTGACACAAAAACAAAATAAATTGGGATTAGAACCAAGTTAATGTAATAGAAGTAAGAAAAAACAATTCGGTAGGGCACACAGGGTAACACACACTGCATAGGCGCAAAGCAAAAAATAAAATAATGAAATAATTCTATTTTAAAATTAGAGATAGTGACTCAATAGTAGAAGGAAATATATTAGGGAGGATAGTGTGGAACAATATAATGCAAAAATATTAAACTGGCTCCCTCTTGTGGCTAGTCTACGTAAAACGTATATAATTAGCCACTGATATCATTCACATGGTTCTCTGATCAAGTAAATAGAAAAATACATTTGGGACAGGTGGGCACAACCAAGACCATCTCCATTCTATATGCCAATGTCCTTTCCCTTCTTGCTCCTGATGACTTGGGTGGGCTGCGGACGAGGTGGGAGGTGGACCTAGGCCTCTTAGATGATGACAACTGGAGTGCCAGGGAGACCACCTCCTGTACCAGGTTTAGACAGATGCAGTTATATATAACACACAGAGTCTATTACTCCCCACACAGGCTGCTCCAGATGGGTGTAAGAACTAACTCTAAGTGCCCAAAGTGTGGGAAAACCCTGCTGACTTCTGGCACCTCCTCTGGGACTGTCCTGTGGTTGGGGACTTTTGGACAGAAGTGGTGGAGGGGATACAGGATACAGGCGTCAGGATCCCTTTGCCATTTCCCAAGACCTGTGTGTTTGGTATCGGAGTGGATTTAGTATTGGGTAGGAACGCAATCAGATACGTCACCAACCTCCTGGTATTCGTTATGGTTAATAAAGCTGAAAGTGGATGGCCGGTGATGGGCCCAATTTTGTTGCCTGGGTGGCTTTGGTAAACGAGGCTGTGGGACATGAGCGGTTCCTCTACCAATCCAGAAACAATATTCCTAAGTACTATAAAGTCTGGTCTCATTGGGTGAAGTTTAGATTTGCAGCGAGATCACCTGTGGCAGATTTTGATCCACCTTGAAGACCCCCCCCCCCCGCTCTCCTCCCTCTTCCCGCTCTCCGACCCCATTTTTAAAAACAATATAAACCCAATTTGGTGTATATGTCTCTATTGGATAACTGGATATTAGTGTTTGGGACCATGGTGCTCGATGGGGGTGGGAGGGGAAGCTATACCCGAGTGGGTCAAATGTTACATTGGATATTTATTAGAACTGTGTTGCATATACGATTAATGATTTGTATGTATTTCAGTGCAGAGATATATACTCAAAAGAACTGGAACTGTCTGATAAGTTAATTGTATTATGTTGTATCTGTATTGTTTGAAAATTTGAATAAAAATAACAATTAAAAAAAAAAGAAAAAAAGAAAAATAAATGTATAATTATAAACATACACTATCGATATATTCAAAAATATCGGAAATTACTCAGACAATTACCCTAACTAACTATTTACACTTGAACCAGTGCTGTGAGGGCAACGACTGGTATGTCTAACTATGGCTAGTATATTATATGTGGGCTGGTAACTGTGGGCACAGGACTGGTATATGTGGGGGCACATGTTTGGCACATGAGAGGCTTAGGCTGATACAATAACCTGTGGGCATATGGCTGTCGTATTATGTGTGGAGTCAGATTGCTATAATAGTGTGTGTGCGGCACAATATGTATGGTTATTATATGTATGACATTTTACAGAAAACTGCCAGCTCCCCATATCTGCTGTAGCCATTGCTAACCCCCCTTCTTGCACTAATCTTATTGCCAGCCACAAAAGAAAGGTTAAAAGTGACACACATTAGAGGCAGGGCCCAGCATGGTACACGTGAGAGGGGCAAGACTTGTGCAGCATAGAGGATTTGGCTATTGCATTGACTCAGTATTCGAGGGACAGACTAGGAAAGAGAAGAAGCAAATGTGCATGAAGAAGGTTGTAAACTAGAGAACACATGGGTAATGTGTGTCTGTAACTGTGTGTATGTGTATAAGCTGACTGTCATTGGCGATCTTAAGTGTAATTAATCAATTATAGAGGTATACCTAGAGAAATGCAGCTGACTTAGGGTATGTATACACAGTGCCCATGCTACCTGTGGTGAAAGCAGTAGTAATGCCACATAGCTTGTGTTACACACAGGGATAAGTGATGATATAGAGATAGCACCTTTTACAAATGCCAGACCTCACAGACCAAACTGTATTCATGGTCAAGCATGTGTTTGAGAAAGTGCCTTGCATACAGTTAGCATACTCCAATTAGGGCTCAGTGATCCCTACTTTTATCAGAGTCGGTGCTCTTTAAACTCCATTCAGCAAAAGGGTGGCCATGGTGGGCCTCACACACAGTGGGGGCACTGTGCTTACATACACTAAGGTAACAGGTTTTGGAAAGCAGCAAAACATAACAATATAAGGTTATTACAGCTGTAGTCTCTTATTGTGGATTCTACCTTTTCAGTACATATAATAATTATGAAAGTGGCAATATAGTAAAATGTTTGTGGATGCTGCTTGAGTAAAGGGATGAGAGGAACACAATTTCATTTGTCACTTCCAACAGAAGAACAGTAATGTCCCCACTTAGGTATTCCCAAAATAATATGACTTTTTACCAAGCTGAGAATAGCGACAGTAAAGAGGAGCGTGAGAGAGACCAGATGACACTAACAGGGAATCATATGAAAGAGGAGAGGCTGGAACCTGCCTTTCCATGCACTCATTAAATGCAGCATTAAAAATGGAAACTGTGGCCCTGACTTGTGCATCTAGATGATCCGCTTGGTGCACCTCAAGGTGCGCGCACACTCTCTTGGGAGCCGCCTCCACAAACTAGATGTGCGCTTAGTTTTGAGGGGAGTTGGGGAAATCTGAGAGAGACCCGTTGTGCAAACATAAAATATTCTAAAGTCGTAGAAAGCCAAACTGTTATCCCGTGAAGTGCAACTGAAAGCTGCAAAATATGTCTTTATTATAAGCATTTGAGGAGGCCCGATCTGGTATAAATATCAAGTGTTTTTGCGGAATAATCTTGGAGGAGTTGAGATGAGTAAGGGCTTTACCTGCTATGGGTCGCTGCAAACTCCTGCTCCTCTGTAAATGCTGTCATCTTGCTCTACGACCCAATGCACTTAGGGAGGACTTTAGAGTGCAACGTCACCATTCATTCCATATATACTTTAGCTTGCACCCATTAACAAATGCATCAAATAACTATAAAACTGTACCCATTATATCCCTTACAGCGCTTCTGCTGCATACAGGAAGTGGTGGCAGCAAGTTGTGGTCTAAAACCAGTATTCATGAGAATGTAGCCTATTAATTCACTAAGTGCCATTATCTCCATTCATAAAGTGCCTCAATGAATCGATTGATAATGGCTGCCTCCACTGTGACATGTACCTAAAAGGAAACAACATGTTATCTTCCAGGTACCACTAATATTGCATCACATTCCTGCTCACCTTCTTCAGCACAGTGACGTAGCTGGTAAGAGCTTTCAGACGCTCCCCTTCCAAGTCGGTGAACCGAGCCACCTCGACTCGCAATGAATAATGGATAGATGACTCCAGATCTGCCATGTACACCACAGAACTACAACAAGAGAAGAATGAGAAACTTAAGTGGCCCAATTATTGCCCAGTCTCAAATTGTTGTTGAAAGAGTTGAACTAATAGCTGTGGCTTTCCTGTTGTTTCTGCCTGTGTATCTGTGTCAATGTACACATTTAACAAACATAACTGAACAGATACTATTTATATAGTGGAATTAATTTCACACACAGAATAACAAACTTAAAATTAGGGCAATCACTATTATTTTTCCAGTCACTCCAAGGCCCCATATGTCCGTGGTGTGTGACAGCGTGCATAGGAAGGTAAAGTTAGATGTGGCACATTGAACTAATTCATGTCATCGAATTGTTAGGACAGAGATGTATACTGCATGGAGATGCTAACTGGATTGGCCACAGCTCCTGTCCAATCAGATGCTGAAAACCATGTATACCCATAGAACTAGGAGTTTGAATCTCTTCTGCAAGCTGCCAGGATAGTTGGACAGGGAGACCAACACAGATAAAGGGGATGAGGGGTGATGGGGAAACAGACAGATAGAAGACTGTAATGGAATGAGGGGGAGAACGCTGGGTAAACAGTAGGAGATTTTCAAACATTTAAGTTTTTGTAATGGATTTTGTTCCAAACATTTTATGAATATAGGATGCATACAAAAGAAAATAGACATACCAAAATATTTGCAAAATGGTTAATACTTTCAAGTCAAGAAAGGTAGCACCAGATACAGTCATTCAGGTGCCTGTACCAAAGGCAAATCAGGGGGGGGAGGTTCCTAGTGCCTGGAAACCCCATCCAAGCCTGAGCCACTGTATAATTGAGGTGGCTGGACCCTGCTCCCGCTTCACACAGCTCTGCTTGAAAAGAGAGAGCTGCGTGCACCTAACAGTAGAGCATGCAGCATTGCCCATATATATTATGGGGATAGGAAGAGTTGGAGAGCAGCCAAGCACTGTTTAAAATTCTAGCCACGCCCCCAAGCATTCTGGCCACGCCCAGTGGCGGCGTGGTGTGGAATCCCCCCTCTACAAATCCTGCATTTGCCCCTGCCTACCTGTTTACAGTCCTCTTTACAATCGGCTCCCCTATAATGGTGGATGCAGACCAGCCAATGAGATTGGTGTTAGCTTTCTTCACACCAGGAAGTGAACGCAGGAACTTGGTGAACGCAGCACGAGACTCCTTTCTGTGAGAGACAAACCGATTGACAAACAGAAAATAACGTGAGGCTGCACATGGTCATCATCATCATCATCATCATCATTTATTTTATATAGCGCCACTAATTCCGCAGCGCTGTACAGAGAACTCATTCACATCAGTCCCTGCCCCATTGGAGCTTACAGTCTAAATTCCCTACTATAGACACACACTCACACACAGAGACAGACAGACAGAGAGGGAGAGACTAGGGTCAATTTTTTTGATTGCAGCCAATTACCCTACCAGTATGTTTTTGGAGTGTGGGAGGAAACCGGAGCACCCGGAGGAAACCCACGCAAACACAGGGAGAACATACAAACTCCACACAGATAAGGCCATGGTCGGGAATCGAACTCATGACCCCAGTGCTGTGAGGCAGACGTGCTAACCACTAGGCCACTGTGCTGCCCATGGTCAGTTCCGAGAGATACTCACAGGTTAATTTTGCGTATAGATCCATTTCTAACCAACAAGTAACCAGATGGAAATGACGACACCTGGAATTTATCGACCAGATCAGACTGTTGCTTAAGTACCCTGCGTACAGAGACCCCCTCGTACTGCACCATATCCAGAGCAACCTGAGGAAAATAAAGTGCAGTGTTCAAAGTCTAAAATTAATCATAGATTTTCCATTGAACATAGAATGGTTAATTGTATCAGCAAGCAGAAACATTAAAGATATTTTATAGTAATATAAAGGACATAAAAAATTTCCAGACAATAATTCCTTTCTACAAAGCCAGCGGAGCTCACAAGTGAGAAGTGGCGTTAGGGCACTAATGTAAAGGCGTGGCTCCTCATTCACACTACTTACACTTACCTCACTGCTTAATGAGTGAATGTAAGAAACACTAACAAGCCAAACAAAGAAGCCTTCAAGCAACGTTCAAGAAAACAATAATCAAGATGCTGTACATCCCTTGGTGTTACAATCTCTATCCTTTTCTCCTACATAAGAGAATGTTGAGGAAACACATACATAACTGTTGGAGATGTCCCACAGTTCTCAAAATATACAGAGAAAACCACCATCTGAAGTATCTACTTCTCGAACATAGCAACTTAGAGACCAACAAGTTCATCCTGTAAATCCAAGGACTCGTGAAGGCCCCTTAGCAGCTGGGCCCCATAGCAAGGGCTACAATTGCCACTTGGGTTGTTACATCCCTGTTGAGTTCCTCCTAACTAGAGTGATTGGTACAACAAACACAATAAAATAGTGCCAAATAGTCAGACTGTTGTACACCTGAGGCTTTCTTAAAATATGAAACAGGACTCTATGGAAGAAGCTGGTCTTTCCCATAGAGGTTAAAAGTGCTAAGAAAGGTCAGTAACATGATGTCTGATCTGCTCCTCAGAGAGATGGGATTAGCACAGAGCATGCAGGAAAATCTCATGGGACAAGAAAGCTAGAGACTTCGGAGACCCATAGAAGCAGTCTGTGCGATTTCCACATCTCGTCCTTATTGAAGTCCATGAGGGTCTTATTGAAACACTGTGGCAAAAAGGGGACTGAACATGAGCAAACCCACTTAAGCAAGATCCTGAGTTCAAGGACAGAAGACATATATCACTGGGGGGAAAAAATAACTTTAGAGAGCCAGGGAGCAACCCCTCTTTCTAGACATTTTGGTACCAGGACCCTTTACAGCAGTCTCATGGTCACATATTATAAAAAGGCTAATCAGCTTAGATCTTACAGATTCAGTTATAGATCTTAGAAAAGACAAGTTTACAGGTTCTCAGCATGGTCATATTAGCAGAGTATAGCAATCTTTAATGACAAAGAATCCTAGCTTTAATGCCACCAATTTAAAGCTCTAATAATACACAGAAGAAACCCAGTTAGTTCAGAAGGTTTTGAAGGAAAGGCAGAGCTAATGCTGGTCTACAAAGAATCACCGCCTTTGGGTACCAAGACTGATGTGGCCAGTCCAGCACAAGAAAGGAAATAGTATTTCATTGAGCCAGAATTTGAAACCAGTAAAGCAATGCAAGGGAACATATGGATTAAACATAAACTCGAGTTCACAGTCCAAAGTGACTAACATGATGTCTCTAGAAAACTCTTCTGGTTGCCAGAACCTTGCTCCATGCCTCAGAACAGTCAATCATGAGTCCTTGAGATTTAGGGGTATATTTACTAAACTGCGGGTTTGAAAAAGTGGATATGTTGCCTATAGCAACCAATGAGAATCTAGCTGTCATTTTGCAGAATGTACTAAATAAATGATAACTAGAATCTGATTGGTTGCTATAGGAAACATCTGAACATTTTCAAACCCGCAGTTTAGTAAATATACCTTTTAGATTAAGAAGGAGCCATTGACTGAATTATTTGGCAACCATATCAGGATAAAGGATTACGCAGCCCAAAATGTAACATGCATCTGCCATAGGTAAGCTACCCTGTGAAATGAGGATAATCATCATGGTGACAGTCACTGCACACAAACGGCCACTGATCTCAAAAAGTAACTCCAGCCCTAAAGTGTCCAAAATGTGGCTTTACTTCCAGAAAGATGATATACATCTGGTATTTTCAGGGGAGGCCAATTGCTCAAAGCCGTGAGTTTCCAAAACTAGCATTGTAGACTATCACCTTCTCTTCGAATCAAGAAAAGGCTGGAACGTTGGACGGCCATAATCTTTAGGAGAGAGTCTCTGGTCTTGGAGGAGGGATGAAGGCAATAAAGCTTTGAGAGGTTCTACTGCAGATTATACAAGTTATATAAAGTAAAGGAGACCATTATCTAAATTACCTATTAAAAAAAACCAGATGATGTCTCTAATGTCTCATATGATGCCCATGGATGCCCTGAAATTACTGAAAACAAGACTTGAAAGCTCAACTTCAGAGATGCAATCTTCAATAAAACAGTCATAACTTCACAAAACTTGGTCACCAGATGATCATACAGTCTCATGGCATAAAGTAGGAACCTCAGCTACCAGAAAAGACAACGCTACAATTGGGACCACTTCTCTTTGGAAACACTAATCTCCAATTAAATGTACTAGCCTACCCCAGAGGATACAGTCTAAAGCAAATGTATATACATAAATCAATGTATTAAGTCCTGAAAAAAAAACCAACAGAATTAATGTGCTCTTTAAATTATAACCCCATGAATAGATTGTGAAATAAACATATTCTTGCTGTAGTAGTATGCTCAGTTTGTTTTCTTTGTTTTGTTTTTTTTTTATATTGGAATCTCCAAAGCACTTTTATGCCAAACACAGCAAGTAGCAATGTTTACCATAAACTGCCACATAAGTGTGAATGGCAATATATGCTACAGACACCTTTTTTAAAGTAGCAAGGAACATATGTGCATGTGGACTGATGTGCAAAACTCTTACCTCACGCCCCATGTACATCATAGGATTTTCAAAAATCAAGGCTAGATAGGACTCTTCGTTATTCTCAAAAAACTGGTCAACCTCAGGCGCACTAAAAGACAGTAATACATTGTTCATTTTGGGCAATATTGCACTAGACCTCCAGTATAATGAGACAAAAAGACGGCAAAAATATTAATGCGAAAACCAAATTAGTTGCTTCTACCCTGTTGGTAGATCAAATATTCATGAACCATGCGAATAGTAATACCTATGATTAATGACTAAAATGAGCTATGAAATATAGTGGATTACAGTGTATTAGGCAGAGTTGCATGAAAAAGTGGGTCTGCAGACCTGTGCAGTCCTAAGAGAAGGTAGATTAGCGGTGTACAGTCTCTGCGAACCTCTCAATTAGCGCGGTGTCACAGGCTAGGCAAGGATAAGTAGAAAGTCATTTGTCATGATGGTAGTCACAAATAGGCAATCATATTTTTTTTAATAGAGAACCCCTTTAAGAACTGCTGTCATTCAGGAAATGTAAATCTGCATTTGGAGTGATAAGAAGCTCTGCAACATACACCTGAAGCATCACTCAAGGGACAATGGAAACAGAGCAATGCCGTGCAGAGCTCTTGTACAAATTCTAAATATAAAATGTAAATGAGATGCATAATAAGATCTACAAAGCTCTGAATGTATGTGACATTTTATAGGCAGAGACTTGTAATATCTGTAACAACTGCCTTGTTTTATACCCTCTTAGACCTCGGAGACAGACGATCACTTTTTGCGACTTGGTCATACCTGATTGGCTCTAGAGGAGGACATGCAGGGGGCGGAGATTCCTTTTGTGCTTCCAGTCCATCGATAATGCTCCTTCTCAAATCCACTGGATCGCGAGCTGCAGAAACATGGTGTGAGAGTCATGGAGAGGGGGTTGCTGACTATAAAGAGTAGTGATAGTAGAATAAACACACTATGAATGAAGAATAGAAAAGATAAACTTCATGAGTGTCATCTTCTCCAGCTGGGTAACGGTGGTCAGAAATGTTCCATCACATGAAGCAATATATGGACAGAAACTTGCAAACATGCAGCCCAAAGCAGAACTGCATCCTTTAAACATGGTAAGCGTGGCAGGAGTGTGCCATGCTTCAGGGGCATCCTGCCAGCCCCGAAATAAAATATATTGTCTGTTGCGGGCGGATTAGTGGAGACCATTTCACCTGCAATGCTTTTTGGGACTTTAATGCGCATGCTCTGGAGAGCAGAGCGGGGGCTTAGGGAGGGTGGAACGGCACCAAATTACTTGTTCAAAAAAATAGAAATAAACCCCTATATGGTTGATACTGGTTTTGGATTTGGTATGAGAGAAACCACAATTGTCAAGAAGGTCAACATGAATGAAAAACACTATGGGGTATATTTACTAAACTGTGGGTTGGAAAAAGTGGAGATGTTGCAACCATATAGCAACCAATCAGACACTAGCTGTCATTTTGTAGAATGTATTAAATAAATGATAACTAGAATCTGATTGGTTTCTAAAGGCAACATCTCCACTTTTTCAAACCCGCAGTTTAGTAAATCTAGCCCTATGTAGGAGTTTGTGGGCATGCTCTGGACAGATAGATCATCTGTAATATTTAATTGAATGGACTTCCATGTTATTTACTATTGACAAATTTGCATCAACTTACATAGAATCTACTTAATTACTTTTATTTGATTTTATATAGCACATATAGTATGCAGCGCTGTACACACTGAATTTGTCAGGCACAGTTCCCATATCCTGCTGAACCTACAATCTAGTTTCTGGTGCTGGGACAAGGAAGCAAAGTGACAAAGCTGCAAACAGAGGACACTGGGATTTGTACAATTATTTATTATTGTTTGGCCTTGAACACATGTAATTTAATTTAGTGTTTTATAGCAGCAATATATATAACAACAGCTGTGTTGGGCTATAGCTTCAGCCTGATTTAAAGTAAACACAAGAGTTAAAGGTCGAGATTAGAAAAAAAAAAAAAAGACTGGGCGGGCGAAGAGTTGCATCCAGATTTTCCTCCCTCACCCATAAAATAAATACAAAATGATTAGCGACACCAAGAAAATGTTCCTTCCCTCACCCATAAAATACACAAAAAAATGATCAGTGACAGCTAGAAAATAACTGGGAGAGAAGAGACAGCTCACATACTTGAAAGCTTGATGCCATCCGATGGACTTTGTGAAAAAGCATTGAAGAACTGGAGAACAAAAAGACAACATACGTCACTCAGGCTTTGCACCAAGTAAAAAAAAAAAAAAAAATCAGTGATAGATGACAATTCTGAATATACCAAAAGGAAAGTGACACAAGACCGACGATTGATGGTGTGCAAGAGACACATACATTACTGACAAGGAAGTACAACACTATTAAGAAAGAGAAGGGGGAATGATAAGAGAAGGCAAAAAGGACAAAAGACAAATAGCTACCTTTACAGTAGGGTATCCTTGTATACCAAAGTTGGTACAGGCTGCGGAATTGGATTCATCTCCACAGTCTAAGACAGCCAGATACACTGCAGGCCTCCAATCTGTATAAGGACAACAGTATATAAACATTTTGTCAGTTTCGAGCATCTAATGGACAGTTTTGCATGTTAGTAGTAAATGCTAAAGTCACTTTACCCAATTAGTACATAACATAATACAGTAATGAAGTGTGATATACATAAGACAGAATAGTGTCTGGACAGTGTTATTAATGAATATGAAAGTCACATTTACAATGCAATGCAATACAAAAGACTTTTTGCTCCAGCTCTGAGGTGGTGGAGAGGGGCACTCTGGCTTTTGTGCCATAGTGCAACATGCAGGTAGACACTCAGTAATGCAATAAAACACTGCACAAACTAAATACATAAATGAAATAAAAAATTGGGCAGTATGTCTCCCTCACCAAATCCAGCGCTAGACAGCCTGAGCTGGATTCCATTATAACAGGAATACTACGGAAATAGTCATTGCAGAGTTGGTTGGGTCTCTTTTCATATGTCTTGGGCTGTGGGGGCGGGTTACTGAATAAGACTGGTATCCCTTGAAATGTTCTTCTTTCTTGACCCAACATAGTCCAAATAAAAAAAAATAACTTGGAAAACCAGGCACAATCTTACCCCCAAACACCATCCTCCATAGAGGCACCAGCCCTATGCGAGTAGCCCGAGGATGGTTATTTATATGGCAGGGGGGCTTTACATGCTCCTGATCTCTGTTATACTTGAAACCAGCCAAACTACCCAGCATTGATTTAGGATTTTGGGAAGGGCCATGCTCCTGGTTTACTTGTTTGTTATTTTTTTATGTTGTCTGTCTGCTATAAAATGGGCTGTCCTTTAAATACACAGATATGTGATGGCCTTAAAACATTAAAACAAGTGTTCTGCTGGTTACGGCTGTAGGAGGTTGATATAAAAGCGTAGCTTAAAATTCCTGAAGGTAATTGTGGCCCATAAAACATATTTTCACCATTTTTAACTTTAGTATTTCCAAAATAAAAAATAGAAAACGCTGCTGTCCCGAAAGCTAAACAGCAATATTATCACAGTAGTAATATTAAAGTGGACCGGTCGTTAGGAGTGCAAAACAACGCAACCAGTATGCAAACCGATTGGCTTTGTAGTCACGGTAAGCAATTGTCTGTTCTCTCTACTGCATAAAAGCTAACTTTACACTACTATAGGGACCTGTGCGGAGGAAGGGAGCGCGATTACGATCGGGACCTGTGCGGAGGAAGGGAGCGCGATTACGATCGGGACCTGTGCGGAGGAAGGGAGCGCGATTACGATCGGGACCTGTGCGGAGGAAGGGAGCGCGATTACGATCGGGACCTGTGCGGAGGAAGGGAGCGCGATTACGATCGGGACCTGTGCGGAGGAAGGGAGCGCGATTACGATCGGGACCTGTGCGGAGGAAGGGAGCGCGATTACGATCGGGACCTGTGCGGAGGAAGGGAGCGCGATTACGATCGGGACCACAGTGGCCTAGTGGTTAGCACTTCTGCCTCACAGCACGGGGGTCATGAGTTCAATTCCCGACCATGGCCTTATCTGTGAGGAGTTTGTATGTTCTCCCTGTGTTTGCGTGGGTTTCCTCCGGGTGCTCCGGTTTCCTCCCACACTCCAAAAACATACTGGTAGGTTAATTGGCTGCTATCAAAATTGACTTTAGTCTCTCTCTCCGTGTGTGTGTGTGTGTGTGTGTTAGGGAATTTAGACTGTAAACTCCAATGGGGCAGGGACTGATGTGAATGAGTTCTCTGTACAGCGCTGCGGAATTAGTAGCGCTATATAAATAACTGATGATGACCTGTGCGGAGGAAGCGAGCGCGATTACGATCGGGACCTGTGGGTGGAGGAAGGGAGCGCGATTACGATCGGGACCTGTGGGTGGAGGAAGGGAGCGCGATTACGATCGGGACCTGTGCGGAGGAAGGGAGCGCGATTACGATCGGGACCTGTGAGGAGGAAGGGAGCGCGATTACGATCGGGACCTGTGCGGAGGAAGGGAGCGCGATTACGATCGGGACCTGTGCGGAGGAAGGGAGCGCGATTACGATCGGGACCACAGTGGCCTAGTGGTTAGCCCTTCATGAGTTCAATTCCCGACCATGGCCTTATCTGTGAGGAGTTTGTATGTTCTCCCTGTGTTTGCGTGGGTTTCCTCCGGGTGCTCCAGTTTCCTCCCACACTCCAAAAACATACTGGTAGGTTAATTGGCTGCTATCAAAATTGACTTTAGTCTCTCTCTCCGTGTGTGTGTGTGTGTGTTAGGGAATTTAGACTGTAAGCTCTAATGGGGCAGGGACTGATGTGAATGGGTTCTTTGTACAGCGCTGCGGAATAAGTAGCGCTATATAAATAACTGATGATGACCTGTGCAGAGGAAGGGAGCGTGATTAGGATCAGGACCTGTGCGGAGGAAGCGAGTGTGATTAGGATCGGGACCTGTGCGGAGGAAGGGAGCGCGATTAGGATCGGGACCTGTGCGGAGGAAGGGAGCGTGATTAGGATCAGGACCTGTGCGGAGGAAGCGAGTGCGATTAGGATCGGGACCTGTGCGGAGGAAGGGAGCGTGATTAGGATCGGGACCTGTGCGGAGGAAGGGAGCGTGATTAGGATCGGGACCTGTGCGGAGGAAGCGAGTGCGATTAGGATCGGGACCTGTGCGGAGGAAGCGAGTGTGATTAGGATCGGGACCTGTGCGGAGGAAGCGAGTGTGATTAGGATCGGGACCTGTGCGGAGGAAGGGAGCGCGATTAGGATCGGGACCTGTGCGGAGGAAGCGAGTGTGATTAGGATCGGGACCTGTGCGGAGGAAGGGAGCGTGATTAGGATCTGGACCTGTGCGGAGGAAGGGAGCGTGATTAGGATCGGGACCTGTGCGGAGGAAGCGAGTGCGATTAGGATCGGGACCTGTGCGGAGGAAGCGAGTGTGATTAGGATCGGGACCTGTGCGGAGGAAGCGAGTGTGATTAGGATCGGGACCTGTGCGGAGGAAGGGAGCGCGATTAGGAGTGCTACATTTCTAGACTCTTAATAAAAATGCCCAACCAGCCTATGCCAATATTTAGCTGGGATCAGTCCTTTGCTTGTAACGGACAGCAGCTGAGACTGTGCTATGTTGCAAGACTGGTTTTTACTTATGTTAAAACAAAGAACATTAAGCCATTTTCATAGCAAACATTTTTTTGGGTTGATACACAAAGTAATTTCTTTGAGTAAAGGAAGACTTATGCACACCTTGCTATATTTTGGCTATAGCACCATGAATCAACATATAAATAATAATCTAATAATTATGTATAACAGCTCCAAGAATGCTTGTGAAGTGCCTCTTAGTTATTTCACCTCATTGTTTTTAAATTTGTGTCCTCCCTTTCAACTAGGATTTCCTAATTCATGGCAAATACCAACTGTGCCTAAATTCTAGTGACAGTCCCAGGTTTAATATTTGACCCTGTCAATATTTATTGAAGTGGCGTAATTAAAATGCCAAAAAAAAAAAAAGAGGATTTTAATACTTACGATAAATCAGTTTCTCTGATTCCATCTGGGGGACATTGCTACCATGCGGTTGTATGAGGGGAGCGTGGAGTTGGCACTTAAATAGTTAACTTGTTAAATGTACCAATGCTGACAGACCCTTCCCCTCTGAAACTCCCTGTAGCTCCTCAGTTTAATTATAAAGCCCCAAGGAAGTTAGTCCAAACAACCAAAGACCATACAGCAGAAGAGCGGGAGGGAACGCAGAGTCCCCCAAATGACATCAGGGAAATGGATTTATCGCAAGTATAAAAAGCCTCTTTTCTCTTTCATACTATCTGAGGGACACCGCTACCATGGGGATGTTCTAAAGCAGTCCCCCAAAGGGAGGGACCACCCTAACAGCCCTGCTCTTAGAGCACTATGGCTAAAATTGCCGTCTATAGAAGCAAAGACATGGAATTGATCGAATTTTGTTAAATGTATGGACCGAGGACCAGGTGGCTGCTCTGCAAAGCTGGTCTGCTGAGGCCCCATTTCTCACTGCCCAAGACACCCCCACCGAGCGGGTGGAATGGGCAGTAAGTCGACTTGGCACAGGTCAGTTAGCACTGACATAAGCTTGCTTAATGGTTGCAGTAATTTATCTAGCAATGGACTGTTTTGAGGCTGGCGATCCTCATTTATGAGAATCGAAAAAGGATAAATAAAAAATCTGTGCATCGAATGTAGGCGGTCCTCCTCACATAAATTTGGAGAGCCATGACCACATCCAAAAATTTAATCGAATTTTGTCCGGAGGATGGTGCCCCCGCCTTGAACACTAGAACCACAATTTCTTGGTTCATATGAAAAGCCGAAAACACCTTCAGAACAAACAAAGGGATTGTATGTAGAACTGCTCTGTCCTCATGAAAAACCAAATAAGACTCATGACAAGAAAGGACTTCAAACCCTGACACTCTGCGAGCCAATGCAATTGCCAGAAGAAACGCTACTTTCTACATTAAGAACCTTAATTCTGCAGAATGTAATGGTTCAGAAGGAAATTTGTACTGTTAAAGAGCTCAGACGGACACCTGCTTCCAGGCCATGGAATGCCAGGAAGCGAGGTAGACGAAAAGACGATGTATGGCAGGGTCGATTTTCACACCATCTGATGTAAGTGCGCAAGATGAGGTGGTAGATACAAGCCGAAACTGGCTTACAAGCTTGCAAGAGCGTGTTCACAGTTCTGGGAGAGAATCCTCTATACCGCCAAAGGCTGGCTTCAACAGCCATGCCGTTAAAGTCAGCTGAGGCAAGTCCTGATGTCGGAAAGAGCCTTGGAGAAAGAGGTCGTCTCAAAGTGGTAGACGAACCCCTTGACCTACTGCCATCAAGATAATGTCTGCATACCATACTCGATGCAGCCAGGCGGGAGCCACCAGTATCACAGGGAGTCCCCCCTGCCTTACCCATCTGAGAACACGGTGAATCATGGGTATTGGGGGAAACAGATACCCCAAACGGAAGTCCCAGGGCATTTTCATGACGTCGACGGCTACCGCCAGGGGGTCCTTTGCCCTTGCGCAGAATCTGGGGACCTTCCTGTTGTGCCTCGACGCCATAAAGTCCAGGAGACCCCATCTTAGGACCACCGACTGAAAGATCTCCGGATGGAGTTACCACTCCCCCGGCATTACCTCATGTCAGCTTAGATGATCTGCCTTCCAGTTCTGGATGCCTTGGATGAACACTGCTGAGATTGAGGAAACATGCTGTTCCACCGAGGCCAAGATCTCCGCTGCCACTGACATTGCTCCTGCACTTCTGGTCTCGCTCTGTCTGTTGACATAAGCCACTGCCGTGGCATTGTCGGATTGCAACCTGACCGGAAATCTCTGTAGCATGGTCTGGGCGCCCCGAAGGGCCATTAGCATGGTCTTCAATTCCAGAATGTTGATAGACAGGGAAGACTCCCGAGTCGACGAAAGGCCTTGAAGTCGTAAGTGAAAGACCACAGCCCACCACCCCTGCAAGCTGGTGTTTGTTGTCACTATGATCCTGGACCACAGGGCAAAGGACCTGCCTACCGCCAGGTGATCCTGGACCAACTACCACTGAAGAGACACCCACGCTTTGGAAGACAAGCGGATCTGCTGACATTTCATCTGCAGATGGGAACCTGAAGGTGTCCCACTAAAAGCAGCGGGAATGGAATGGACTGTAAGGAATTGTTTTCGAAGGTCGACACAATTTTCCCTAGGAGACGCATGCATAAGTGGATGGATAGTCTGGGACTGGCCAGGACCGGGTAGTTACATCCTGTAATGATCTGGCCTTGTCTTCTGGGAGAAATACTTTTTTGTTTTCTGGCGTCCATGATGAGCCCCAGGAAGGTCATCTGCTGGCAGGGGTTCAATTGTGATTTGTGCAGGTTTATTAACCAGCCCTGGTGCTCCAGGATCTTGATGGCAAGAGTCAGGCGCTGTTGTAACAGATTCGCTGATGTGGCCTTGATAAGGAGGTCGTCCAAATATGGTATTTCGGACATGGTATTATGGAAAGGCTAAAGGGGAGTGGCCGGAATTGGTAGTGAGCCAATCCCACCGTAAATCTGAGAAGCGACTAATGTCTCTCCCAAATGGGGACGTGAAGGAAGGCTTCTGATATCTATTGACGCCAAAAATTTGTCTGCCTCTAATCCATTGATTACCCCTAGGTGTAGATTTAACATGTTTAAATTTAGAATGGGTCGGAATAATCCATCCGGCTTTGGAACCAGAAAAAGGTTGGAGTAGAACCCTTGTCCTTTCTGGTTGTCTGGTACTGTGCAGATGACTCTGGGTCGCGTGGCAATGAACGATGAGGGGCTGGGCCTGACAGGTCTATCATGTACCCTCTCGCCATGATCCCACAAATTCAATGGTCTTTGGAGGACACTATCCACTGTTCCTTGAACAGACTCAAACGTCCCCCCACTCCTGGCGACGCAAGGAGGGGTAGATGACAGTCAGGTTGCCGGTTTTTCCCAGAAGTTTAGTGGACGGGCGTCTCGTAGAGTGGGAGGATCTACCTCAATAAGAGTTTCCTGTTACCAGTCGGTCTGCCGCGATTTGCCTGACCTCTGGCGGAGGAGCCTCCCCGAAAGGGCTACCAAAAAGAACCAAATATCATGCTGAGGAGAGTCTGCTGTCTTCCCAGGCAATCTCTTGGTGCGCATATGCTAGAGTCCAAAAATTCAAGCAGAGGTGGGAGAGCTCTATGTGCATTAGCTCCGCCACACAAGCTTTCCTGACAGTTTGTGGAATCGAGGGCTGTTGCCTCCTATTTTAGACAGCCCACAGCCATTTTCTATCCACCGTTTTTATCCTCTGAAGAATTTCTGCAGCTTAACTAAGATTCCCCCCTCCTTTCTCTGAGGGAGGAACTTGGTGTAGTCCAGCAGGATGGTGGCCGCCATTGCTCCGATTACCGGCGCTCTATGCCTTTCAAGGCAGCGCCGGTATGTCGGGAAGTGTGACAGCGGCTTCATTAAGCCGCCGGTCATTACTGAAACACTGCACTGTCATTGCTGTCAGTGAGAGCCCTCCGGCTCTCACAAAAGACAGTTGTAGGGCGGCTACGTTAATAGAAGTGTGCTCTCTCTCTCTCTCTAGAGCACACGCCTCAGGAAAAGATAAAAAAAAGGAAAAAAAAACTTTTAAAAAAAGAATAAAATAAAGTTAAAAGCTACGCTAGTAAAAAAAAGTCCAACTCCTTAGGCACTTAAACTAAACTGAGTAGCTACAGGGGTTGCAGAGGGGAGGGGTCTGTCAGCATTGATACATTTAACAAGTTAACTAGTTAAGTGCCAACTCCACGCTCCCCTCATACATGGTAGCAGTGTCCCCCAGATAGGATGAAAGAGAAAAAAGCATTATTAGCAAGTTCAGTGGTCAAGACACAATCAGGTAAGTAGTACATGTTCATTTAGACAGGATGACACATGACATTCTCACATTGACCTGCTCAGTATCACAGGGTCCATGGAAATAATTTTAAAATGTTAGCAAATATGCCAAATACCTGTGGCATTTATGGACCAAGGAGGGAAGACTAATTCAGTAGCCATTTTAACAGTGGAGAAATAAAAATGTCTACTGACACTGTTTTGGGGACTTGAACAGAAAAAGGGGCAAAAGGGGTTATTTATAAAGCTGCCAAACTGTGTAAATGGCATGTGTATAGATTAGCCTGCGAAGATAGCTTCAACATTGGGGGTACAAATTTTGCACTTGATGGGAGAAGCAGAGTGGAACTGTGTGCTCCTTACTGAATGCAGGTTAGACAAAGTAAGTCTGAAAGGTGGAGACTGTGCCGTCTGGGAGGGTACTCCATATTTAAGTAGTTGCTGTAGATCATTCCCCACGTTGCACTGGCGATTTTTACACACCTTTGGTGTTGCCCGTATTTGTGTGCCAGCCTAAACTTTTAATTAAACACATTTTGTTTTTACCAAGCAGACACTCCTTATTTAGGAAAGCATATTTATATGAGTAAATCTACCAATGTAATAAAAACCACTAATTAACAACTACACATGAAATAAGAGACTTAGGGTGATATCACATGGGCACAACCAGAGCCCAGCTCCAAACTGCCCTATGAACCCTGCATTTACCCAATCCCAGCAGACAAGTATATTATCATTATTAATATTAACATTTATTTATATAGCACCAGCATACTCCTCAGAGCTCTACAATTAGGAACAAATATAGAAATAAAACAAGACTGGGTATTAATGCTAAGTGGACCCTGCTCACATGCCTACTATCTACTGGAAACTAGGGCTTTGATACATGGTTAAGGTTACATATTGGTCCAGCCAGACTGCAATGGGGAAAAAGTGCTTAGTAGGGCAATATGATCCAGCCACACAGCAATGTTGGTTTCAGAGTCAGTAGGTTACGTATGGAAATAGAATAAATGTAACTTTTATGTGAACTGTATAGAGGAACAGCAGAAGACAATAGCCGAAGGAAGTTAAAGGGTGGTGCGGGAAATATACTATAACATATCCGCAGTATTGTTTCAGAAACCTGGCAATTACATTGTTGCCTTTAAATTTACTTGGCTTTGTCTCTCATTGATGTCAATGGTCCCTAATGAAATGAAAGACTGCTGTTCCAAAATTTCCACCTCTACATGTAATTAGAGAAGGAATCTACTGACTTACAACAGTACCTTTCTGTTTTTGACACACAGTTAACTAGACAAATCTTTATTAGATGATTTTGCTAAAGCACCAATATAAATGTATTTGTGGATGACAATACGCCTTTAGGCCATTATGTCTGACATTTTTAGGGGACGTTGTGGCTCCTCTTTCCAGAGAAGATGAGAAGATGAGCTGATGCCTGGAGTTAAGGTAAGAGAGCTGGGAGGAGAACCAGAGAGGGGTGTGTGAGAGCCGAGAGCCAGAGAGAAGTGTGTGGGAGAGAACCAGAGAGGAAGGGCAAAGAGAATCAGACAGTGAGGGGGGAGGGGGGGGGTAAACAAAGAATGCAGGGGTGGAGGGGGATAACCACAGTTATGAGGAAAGAGAACCAGAAGGGAGAGATCTCAATGCTGGAGGACTTGAGCCTAGTACGGAGCCGGGTCATCGACTAAGCAACTTAGGCTCCTGCCTAGGGCCCTGTGGGCACTGAGGGCCTAAGATTACTCTAAACCTTTATGTGTTTTTTTTTTTTTTACAAACCAAGGAGAGAAGGGGGCCCAAACCAGTATATTGCCTAAGGACCTGTTGGGTCTCTATCAGGCTCTGGACTAGAATGAACGGTGTGTACTTTAAGTAACAACTGCTGGGGTGGCCACAGCTTTCTACAGTTACATGCTGTATTTACTACTCATCTCCTGGCTGAAACTGGTGCATTACAGACTGTAATTACTTCTATAATTTTCATTTCTTAACCTCCCGTCTTATGACTTAATTGGCAACTGTCCCTTGATTAATAACCAATAATTAGGCAAACTGTAGCTATTGCTTAATCAATGATGAGACAGTGAGTATCATTACTTTTCTGACCATCAGTGTTCCTTGTTTATTAAGCCATCACCTGCATCATATGGGGCAGTAAAGGTGACTGGGTACTTAATAACACGTTTTCACTGCATGGTCATACAGACCTACGAGCACTAAGCACTCAGGGGCTTGAATGACCCAAACAGCAACCTCTCCCTCCCCACGCTCATAGCCCTGAATGGCTCCAGAAGACCTCTAGAGAGAGCTGTGATGTGGCTGCACTGTATCTGAACAGGACCTGCTTCCTATGTTCGTGGCTGGTCATGGTGATGGCTAACAATTAGGAGTATCTCTGTGAAAGACCCAGCTGACAATGGGCAGCAGTTCTCTGAGCAATAAACAGCTGGCAACAGGGCAATATACAACTGGCAATGTTGGTATCTCTGCATTAATGGGGGATTTCTCTGGGCAATGTATGGCTAGCAATTGGTGGGTTATCTGTGTAACATATGGATGGCAACGGGAAGAGGTATGCCCTACAGATTATTATTATTACTCTTTATTTACAGATCCATTCATTAAAGGGTGGATTCTCATAATCGTAGCCTAGGAATATAATCATGCAACATCCAAGACATGCTGGGTATAATGATATCTATTTGCAATATATGATGATAGTCACACTGTGATATACTGTCCAACACATGTATGTATCCATTGAAAGGTAATGGGGAAAATAAAGAAAGACACACTCAAAAATGAAGCAACAGACATTTTTCTTAAATCACACCCAATTAAAATTTGACTAGTGTACAAACTTAAGGCTTATGTACTGATAAGCTTCTGATAGTCTTATCTATATTTGTAAATACTACCACTAGCTCTTCTGTATAAAGCAACTTGGATTTTAGGTTCTATTGTTCTTAAAAACAGATTCTAAATGTTTATTTATTTGATGTGATTTGCTTGATCTCTAAATAGAACAGGTGGAAGCTTCCATGTATTTTTCCCCAGCAAACGGGTCCACCCACCTTATACGCACACAGAGATCACGTACACAATGTGCAAACATTTGCTTTGCTACAAAGAAAAACACTGAACTCATTTCAACATATATCCTGGGGAAAAGATAGGTCTAGTTACCATTTTGCTGTTTATAAGGAAAGACACACAATAAATATATTTTTATATATATTATTTTAAAGTGGACCTGTCTAATGAGCACAGATAAGGCAGCAATGTGGTAGTTTTAACCCATTCATAAGCTGCAGGCTATCAATTTACTAATCCAGTGATATCACTGAAGGTGACTTGCAGGTAAGTTGTGTTTTAAAAAAAAAAAAAGAACAGGAAGCTTGAGCATAGGTTCGACCATATTCAAATTCAAGTGTATCTCAAAATATGTTTTGATTTGAATCTGGGTGGAGATACGCTCTGCCTTTAAAGTACTTGCTATACATAGACACACACAGACTGCAGTACATGCACTTGCCCAAGTACAATAAAGGATGACACGAAAAGGTCTAAATACTCATCATAAAAGAAAGAAAAAACTCTTAACAGTATAAATTTTTATTTTTTCATATTATTTTGTTTTGATATTTGTTACATTAATTACATAAATAAAGCTGATTAAAATGTGGACTGTACATACAATGTGTTTTTATAGTATATCTCAGTCAGTTGCATACAGATGTTCTGTTGTGATAGCGATATGCATACGTGTACTTTGACTATGCTGTGTCAATTCATCACTATCAGCCGGTAATTAACACCTGACCTCTAGTGGGTGCAAATCATAAATATAAATACTTAGTTGTGGCAGGCAAAAAGCAAAACACAGCAGATGAAATTGTAAAGATAAATTATAAAACTACTTTTATGGAAAAAAAAAATGTTTTTTCAAAACTAAACCACATTTTCATAGACAGGTAAAATTACTATTGCCCATCCCTCAATTCCAAGCTTGGTGATTGCTCACCCCAGTTAAGAACTTAGGATGTTACTTGTAAAAGAACTAACTAGCATTCAAATATGACTTTCCATGTACAAATCAAAATGTGTACAACAGATTTCTATATTCTGAAACTCGAGTAACCCAACAGGTTATTTAATTTCATTTGACTTGATATGATTTGTGTTCATGTGAATGAATATGATTAAATGCATGAAATTAAATGTGATCAAATAATTAGCAAAACACATTGATTGTGTTGCACAAAAACATGTATTTTATCATTTGCCATGGGCGATGTTTCACTGGAGAGCGGTCTGTCACCTATCCTGCTAATAAATGTACAATTACAGAGAGACAGACAGTCCAGTATTACCTATCCTTAGATGAATTTACTAATAAATAGGGCCCACTGACCTATAACAGTACAAAGGGACAGACTCCATCGCAGCGAGGTTCCATAGTCCGCACAACGTTCTAGGTCAGTGTTGGCTAACCTGTGACACTCCAGGTGTTGTGAAACTACAAGTCCCAGCATACCCTTCCAGCAATAAGCTGCTATATTAGCAAAGCATGCTGGGACTTTCACAACACCTGGAGTGTTACAGGTTAGCCAACAATGGTTTAGGTTTTAATCTTTGCACATACTTGCTCGCACCTCATAAGGGTACGAGCAAAATTGAATGATGTTTTAATTATCGTAACTGCAGTATCTGAAGCAACACGTTAGGTACATGAACGTTGTTGCACATAAAGATGTATTTGACACAAGCCTCACATCACCACTGTGCTGAACTTTAAAATGTCCTTTAATGGACCATTTAAGACTGATTCAAGATCGGTCAGCAAATGTTATATTAAGCCCAGCTATAGACAGTTATCTAGATTTGTGTACAGCTTTATATACAAACATCTCTGCTACAGCCAGACATAAAATACAGTAGGTGACCAACTTGTTCCATTCCACGTGTGCAGTCTAATCCATCACAGACGACACGGGAAATATTTTCCCATTCTAAGAAAGTGATCTGTCCAAAAGGCATTACACCCTTACAGCAGTCTTATTACAGTAAAACGCTAGCATGATAAGTATGGCATGAAAGTTTACTGTCACATAGGTGACTATTTAAGAATGATTGCATTTTTAGCACAATTCCTTTCAATCCTTATTGCAAATATAGTGATTGAAAGATCAGGTGCATTTATTAAAAAACTTGCACAGAAACAGCAGTCACGAAAAACTGCTGTTCCTGGGAAGACCCCTCTCCTATCTTTTCTATGGTCACTATTGCAAGGTGACCACCTTTGCGGTAGTGACCGGAGGGGAGAGCAGTAAGAATCGGCAGTGGCGGATTCAGGGGGGGGGCGATCGGGGCGGGGCTTGCTGCCGGCGGCTGCACACTATGTGCAGGTCCGTTCAGCAGTGACAGGTAGGGACAGTGTGCTGCCCGGCTGCTCTGATTGTGTTTTAAACACAATCAGAGAATCCGGGCAGCACACTGTCCCTACCTGTCACTGCTGAACGGACCTGCACATAGTATGTAGCCGCCGGCAGCCTCAGATGTAAAAAAGGGGGCGGGGCCTAAGTCCCCCCCCCCCTAAATCGCCCCGGGTAGAAGAATTCTTTAGATCCGTCGCTGAGATGCGGTGAGGCACAACAATTGACCCTAGTCTGTGTATGTTAAGGAGTTTAGACTGTAAGCCCCAATGGTGCAGGGACTGATGTGAGTGAGTTCTCTGTACAGTGCTGCAGAATTAGTGGTGCTATATAAGTAAATGGTAATAATAATCCGAAGATCCCTCTACCGCAATGCTGTCCCCATACAGCAGACCAGAAAAGTTACACATATGGTAATGTATGCCACCTGAGCTGGCGCACATTAGCGTATGTGTAAATGCCTTTTCATTACTTGTTGCATAGCAGTCCCCATAGACATTTATAGGGGCTGCTATGAATAATTTAAAAATAAAAAATGCAAAGCAGCAGATATCCAAGATATCTGCAGCAATACCCTATTAATAAATGCTAACTACACTTAAAAATGCAGCTATTCTATTGCAGGGATTTTTATTAAAAAAAATGATTTTTTTTAATAGGCCCCTTAAGGTCTTGCATTTTCATGCTTAACAGTAAGATAAAGTATCACCAAGACATTACAATGAATTTGCACAGCTGTGTTCCGATAGAGCATGGTGAGCATGGGTATAATTTTTTACAGGACTGTCCCTGTTTTTGCCACTAGAATAATGTTTATTTTCATAAACTCCATCACCATGACCTCTCTATCGTTAACAACTCCACCATCTACTCTGTCACCCAACTCCGTTGCCTGGATGTCACTCTCGACTCCTCTCTCTCTTTTGCCCCCCACATTCAATCCCTGGCCCAAGCCTGTTGCTTCCAACTACGCAAAATCGCCCGTATCCTTCCCTTCCTCTCTCAGGATGCCACCAAAACTATCATCCACGCACTCATCTCCCGCCTTGATTATTGCAACCTCCTCCTTACTGGCCTCCCCCACTCCCATCTCGCCCCCCTCCGCTCTATACTCAATGCGGCTGCAAGGCTCATCTTCCTTTCACGCCACTCCTCCTCTGTCTCCCCCTCTCTGCCTCATCTTACACTGGCTCCCCTTCCCCTACAGAATCCTTTTCAAACTCCTCACCACCACTTACAAGGCTCTCTCCCAGTCTACTGCCCCGTATATCTCTAATCTCCTCTCCATTCATACTCCTGCCCGCTACCTGCGCTCTGCCAATGACCGCCACCTCTCCTCCACTCTGTTCACCTCTTCCCACTCCAGAATCTAAGACTTCTCCCGTGCAGCCCCACTTCACTGGAATGACCTCCCTCGCTCCTTCCGTCTCTCTCCTAATCTGTGCTCCTTCAAACGGGCACTTAAAACTCACCTGTTCCTCAAAGCCTACCAACCATCCACTTAACCCCCTCATCTCCTCTGCTCATTCTCCCCGCTCTCCTCCCAGCCCCCCTTTTCTCTCCCCCTTGCTTCAACTGGCTCCCTTTGTGCCTGTTCTGTTTACCCTCCCTTAGGATGTAAGCTTGTATGAGCAGGGCCCTCAGTCTTCCCTCCTGTCTCCATACCTGTTCTTCTGCTCTGTCTTTACTGCATTAGCCTGCCTGGAGTTTCTGAAGTATTGGTATTATTTGTTTATTGTTCTGTACTGTTTCACCCTGTTCTACTGTTTGTACTGTGTACGGCGCCGCGGAAATTTTGTGGCGCCTAACAAATAAAGGATAATAATAATAATAATAATAATAACTCCTGATTTCTGATGTACCAGAATAGCAGGTAAATTTATTAAACCTTCTAAGAAAGAAAAGTGGAATAGCCAACAATCTAATCATCTACAGTATTCTTTTTGCACAGTTTCTGGATAGTTATCTTTGCATAAATATCCTTTAACGACTTAGCTATGAGTATGAGTTAATACAGGCAATTTTTATTAATTAGACTTATTTTACAAAGTGTTAGTTTGTCAAGACAGCCATGATAACACTATTCTTTAAAAATAGCTGACTTTATGACCAAAATAAAAGAAAGATGTTATTATGAAAACTAAACCGAAGAAGATACATTTAGGGGTCTATATATTATTGAGCAGTAAGTAGTAACACTCCTTATGTTTTGCTGCAAATTGTAGTGATCCATAAGGAATTACTGCAGCTATTTACCATGTCATTGCTGCTCTTGGAGCCGTGGTGACGATCCCCTCTTTTATTAAGGCTTTTATTTTTAACAGGCACATAGAGATCGGACCTGGTGGGGAATCAAGAGAAGACTTTCTGTCTTCACTGGTCCCACAGTCAACGCCATACTGAGATGGCGTTAGTTTGCCTTTCTCCGCTTCGTAAATTACTCACATCACAGTCCCTAAAGAAGTCTATGGGGACTGCTGTACCAAAGAATATTTCCATAATTCCTTGATAAATTAAGAAAATACATTCCATAGCCATTCTCTGGGAAAAACAGCTGTTTCTCCGGACTAAGCGTAATGCATCTTCAATGGGCAAATAATTATGTTCTGTTGCACTTCCCTGAATGTATAAATGGTTTATCCACCGTTATATGTGCCTGCAAAACATAGGTATGTAGATCTTTACATCATAAGCTTGTTGGTTATACATGCCCGATACATACATATGAATGCAAGAGAAGAGGTTTGTACCAAATTCTGCCTGCAAATTTTCTGAAAAAGTGGTACAAACCGTAGTTGCAATTCTTTTAATAACAAATATTAAAATAATATGTTGCATCATAACAGATGTAGTGATTAATGCAAATCATTTTTAATTCACCAAATTTCTAAGAATTGAAAAAATGAAGTTTTTAAGAGTGTAAAAAGGCAGATTTTTGTTCATGCAGTCAATTGGTTATCCCTGTTCTCCTACAGCTATCATTGTACCAATTTGTACAAGTTTATGGTCTGAATCTTGTTGAGACTGACCACCACAAAGATTTTACTATGTGAACAAGGAGAGAAATTTCCTGTAGTTTTATGGAAAGCAGATGTCAAGACTCACGTCAGTTGAAAAATACATGCGTTAAGAAACATAAAAAGCTCTCTCCCGTTATATACTCTCTATAAAGCTGGGTACACACTACAGAAATTTCGACCAACTTTTTATGCCAAGCGATTTTACATGCGATCGATGGTCCGATCGCTCGGTCCATGGACTGCATACACACTAGCCTTGTTTAGGACGATAAAGGGAAGAGCGGACGTCCCTTTAGCGACTTTTTACAGCCATGTTGTCGTGAGCAATGACTGTAATTTCGTACTCACTGTTGTGGATCGGTCGGAAGTTTATACACACTACACAGCGGAAACGAGATTGGAACGAAAATATTAAACGGTACGACCAACCAAATGAGGCGATAATCGTCCATTTGGGCAGACTTTCGACCATCGTGTCACTGCACACACTGACCCCACTTTTGAACGAGCGGTCGTATGTCGGCTGTTTGAGCCGATTATTGGATGAAAACAGTGTAGTGTGTACCCAGCTTTAGAAAGTGTACCTAATCAACTATTAGTGTTTGACAAGTCATTCTGGTATGTAAAGGACCCTCAGGGTCCAATGTTTCTGAAAACATTTGTTTCTAACTACAGCTAGCCTTTAAAACATTTGATGCTTAATGTAATATCATTACATAATCAAAGTAGGCTGCTGTCCTCTGTTAGCAGCTATTTTAGACTAGAAGTGGTCACCCCACCCTTTAATAAATTTACAGATAGAAATTATTTGCATATTCACAGGCTCTTCTGAACACTATACTTAACTCTATGTTTCTATCCACAGCTTCTTGGGCAAGCTACCCATATTGGAGTGTTAAAAATTATGCAAACCTCATTCTTCACGCTAGTGCTAGGGTTAGATATCAGAGAAAAGCTCACATGAACATAACAATTACATATGCACATATAGTCTAATTTATCACACAAAAGTAAACCCAGATATTGAGACTGAGCCAAATATGATCTACTTTATGGAAAGCACACCACACTCATTGACTAGATTGTGTACTAAATAGGGGATATCAAGCCATAATGCAAGTAGAGGATTTTTTTTTCAAAGCAAAAGAGAGGAGGCGCTCTATTTTGGAATTTTACCAACATTTTCATATTCCTTGTAAATGCATATTCAACTTAACATTTATATAGCAAACAAAAAGAGATGACTACACTGCCATGCAAAGACAACTGGTCATAAAAGTGGTCACACAATATTTTCATATTTTAAAACAGCTCATTCTGTGTTTCTGGTCTAAACGGCTGGATCCCGAAACCTTAGGCTAGTGATAGCCACATACAGCCTTCCAAGCACAGGCGGAACTATCAAGCTGTGGGCTCTGGAGCAGGGAGGAGGGTACTGGGGCCCCCGATCCTCTGCACCTGCCATGCAGTGGGCCCCATTATCTTCACGGGCCCCCGGCACTACTCCTGCCGCACCAATGGTAGTTCCGTCGCTGCTTCCAAACTTTCACCTGCGGCCCCTAGATCCTTCCTGCCATATTGCCAGACTTTATAGCTTGTAACACTTGTTTAAAATGCCTGCCGATATATTATTACAGAAAGATGTCGCTTTCTTTGCTAACATGTGTTTGAAATTAATTACAGTAATTAATGGTAATTTGTGGCTCTTTTGAAGTTTAGAGAGCAACACATTCTGACCCCTATAGTGTATCAGGTTGCCTAACACTGCCTTAGGAAATGCAGTCAGCGGGAGTTTGTTGTCATTTACCCAGTGATCCCTGAACAATGGAGGGGTCACAGCACTTTTTATGTGATGATAAAGTTGTGCTACAGTATTATAGCTGGATCCCTTCATTTGAAAATTAACTAAAGTATGTGTAACTAATCCCTGTACACAGATGTGTCACAACATGAGGAAAAAGCTAGAGAATACATATTTAACCTCTTCCTCCCCATGAGACAGTCACTAAATACATAACAGTTTCAGATCTGCTGCATGTCTGTGACTATACTGGAAGACACCCCACAAATTATTACTGGAAACTGTCGGAGCATTTAGTTATACCTAAAATATCACCCCTCTAAAATGACAGCATAGGAACCACTATATGGTGCCTATGGTGTAAAGTCTGAAGACTGTCACATTAGTGAGTATGACCTGTCACAACCCATCTCTGACTGTCTATCTGCCTGCTGAGCATATCTCTGTTATCTGCAGTCGTCCTATGTCTCACCCTTCACATTGTTGGCCAGTTTCATCCAGCTCGGCTTGAAGTGCTGGCAGTGCCCGCACCAGCTGGCGAAGAACAGGGTGACCCAGGAGCTGGAGGAGTTGAGCAGCAGATGACTGGCCCCGCCGGCCAGAGACACCAGGGGGTCATCACTGCCGAACATGTGGGCCTGCCCCGGGGCTGCAGCGGAGAACAAGACGACCAGCAGTCCGGGGACGCACAGCCAGACCAGGACCGGCATCATTACACTTCTGAGCCGGACTATTCCCAGGGAACGTGAGCCATATCCCGGGGGTGGAGGAGACGCACTAGTCCTGCCCACATGGCGCAGAAGGCAGGACACGGGGCGCTAATCCTGCCCACTGAGGCATCCCAGGAAGAGGGATGACACACTCACCGTCCCAGAGATGGGAGACATAGATAATACTTCTGAATAAACAACGTGGGTGGGAGAAACAGCCACCTCCAATAAGGTGTAGTGCAGGTAAAGGAGAGACAAGTCCTCTCCATATATACACTGAATATTTAACGCTGTCAGTCGTCCAAATACAGGAGAAATATGGGAGAAATATCCATGTTTCCCAATACATTTACTATACCAGGGGGAGAGACAGACTGAGCCCGGCACATTCATGTGACTAAGGTGAGAGAGTCCCACCCATGTCCCCCCATCCTTATATACATGATTGGGGAGAGACAGCTCCAACCGTCCCCTAAGCAGATAGACTGTGAGACAGCTCCAGCTCCACATTGACTTTTCATTATTATAAATTCAAGATAAACTGTACTTTTAAGTCTGTTTTACACTTGTTTTTCTTTTCTTTTTTTTATCCGTCATCCTTTTCATATGTTTTACATGTAACTTTTCATAAAACAAAAACATTGGTTTAAATATCACTTTAGAAAGTGTCTGCTCTGAGGCATTTAAATCAATGTTGATAATACTTATTTATGACTTTGTGCCAGCTGTGAAAATAATACATCTATTATCACTGAATAAATAAATAAAATATATATAAGGTTACCTAGGGTTGGCATGCGAATTGTAATTGCTTTGGCAGCAGTTGTTTTAAAGTGGGTAGGTACATCATTAGGCCACACAACCTCACCAAATGGGCTGCCGAATGCTGAATATTGTAGCGCGTAAAAATATTCTATCCTTTGTTGCAACACTCACTACTGAGTTCTAAACTGCCTCTGGAGCACAAGAACATTTTGCCAGGAGCTTCATATTATTATTATTATTATTATTAATTTTTATTTATAGGACGCCACAAAGTATCCGTAGCGCCGTACAAGGACAAACAATGGCACAGTACAAGGTGAAACAGCACAGTACAAGTAACAGTAAGCACTATAACTCTGGGGGCTCAGGCACAGCATGAAAGAGAGGGAGGGAGGGGAAAAGTGAGTACAGGCAGGTAACTATGGCCCAAGAGGATGGGCACAGATGACAGGTTGAGAGTCACTGAGGGGAGCGGAGAGAAGCGAGAGGAGACAGAGGGCAGAGGGACTGAGAGGAGGTGAGCTGAGTAGCTGGAGAGCGCAGTTAAAAGTGATGGAAACAGAAGGTAGGAGAGCCCTGCTCAAAGGAGCTAACAATCTAAAGGGAGGGGAAGACAGACAGACACATGGATGAGACGGAGAGACGGGAGGAAGGGGGAGAAGGGAAGAAGGGATGAGAAAGAGAGGTAGCCGGCCGGTGGGAGTTTAGGCATGAGACTGGAAGGCTTTAAGGAAAAGGTGGGTTTTTAATGTTCGTTTGAAAGAGGACAGATTAGGGGAAGTTCTGATGGAGCAGGGGAGTTTGTTCCAATGGAGGGGAGCGGCGTGGGAGAAGTCTTGGATACGTGCGTGAGAGGAGGTAATCAGAGGGTTCATAGATTGGGTTTCCATGTCTGAGGAGCTAAGATCACAGTACACAATGACAAACGTCAGCTGGAATGGTGTAACTGTTATACCATTCCAGTGTTAGGAACCCCTCCAGCCGGCACAACACAACCCGGAGTCTACTCTGCCAGTCAGGTGTTCACTGGAGCCCCTGATGGTGGGGACAGACTGGGCTGCAGACTGACAGAGGGTCGTGAAGTGTGTACCGGCTGGGGAGAACCCAGGCAAGAAGAGTCAGGTCCACGCAGAGGTCAAAGGCCGGCAGCAGGTAACAGTAATGATGAACAAGCTGAGGTCAGAGGTCACAGGCAAAGTAGCAGAACGGGTAAACAAGCCAAGGATCAGGGTCACAGGAAACACAAGCGAAGTCCAATACGAAGCCAAGGGTCATACACGGGAAGTCAAACGTAGATACAGGATACAGGGACTGGAACAAGCAGGTCAGCAGACTGGAGCACAGAAGCTATAACCGGCAATGAGGCAGCAGACCTCATTGCCTTAAGTACAGACACAGACCAATCAGCAGTTGAACACACTCCTGCAGGCTAATTTACTAGTATCCAGCAGGGCCAATCAGGGCTTGCCCCTGACCTACACAGTTGCAGGCTAATGCCTGTTAATAAGCCTAATCAGCCCACAGGCTGCCTGCTATGCGCATGCGCCCGGCTACCAGCACCGCCGGGACGCAGCGCTAGTGTACTAGCGTCTGGCCGTTGCCCTGGTAACGGCCGGACAGGAAGAGGAAATGACGTCCCGGTCGTCAAGGTGACGGCTGGGGCGCATGAGAAGCGAGCCGCGGCGGCTGTGAGTACCGCCGCGGCTCGTGACATCCAGTTGACGTTTGTGTTACACTGTAACACACACCAGCTTTGGACTGTGGAGCAGTGGAAATTCGTTATTTGGGGTGACAAATCACGCTTCACAATATGGCAGTCAGACAGACATATAAATATATGTTTGGTGGATGCAAGAAGAATGCTTCCTACCCGAATGCATACTGTCAACTGTAAAGTTTTGTGGGGGAGGAATAATGGTCTGGGGCTGTTTTTCATGCTTTGGCGTGGGCCCCTTAGTTTCTAGGGACATTGTAATACTACAGCATACAATGACATTCTAGAGAATTGTGTGCTTCCAACTTTGTGGCAGTACTTTGGGGAAGGCCCTTTCCTGTCTCAGCATGACAAAGCGAGGTTCTTTAAAAAATTGTTTTCTGAGTCTGCTGTGAACAAAACTGAATGACCTGCACAGAGCCCTGACCTGAACTGCATCAAACACCTTTGGTATGAATTGGAACGCTGACTATGAGACCGGTCTTATCGCCCAACATCAGTGCCCAACCTCAAAAATGCTCTTGTGGCTGAATGGATGCAAATCCCAACAGCCTTGTTCCAAAATCTAGTGGAAAGCCTAACCAGAAGAGTGGAGGCTGTTATTGAGGCAAAGGGTGGCCCAACTCCATATTAATGCCCATGGTTTTGGAATGAGGTGTTGAACAAGCACATATGGATGAAAGAAAAAGACAGGTTTAAATAATCTACAGTCCCCCACAGTCCTAAATTGATGGCCAGTTGACACCCCCACCTTGCCTTCAAAAGGGAGTTCTTTGCAGGTGTTCTGTTTGTTTGCAGACACACCATGTTATCTTGCTGCAAGCTGTGAAAAAGATTTTTTCTAAAACCACTTCAAAATAGCGAAGTTAAATCAGACTCTTTACCTAGGTGCACTACTGTACAAATGTGTAACTCTGTTTGCAGTCCTGCTCTGCAGATTGCCAACTAAAGACTCCTCTCTTAGGAGCATGTGGCAAACCAATCCATTTGTGTGTGTATATATATATATATATATATATATATATATTTATTTATTTCTTTATTTAGCAAGCTTAAATGGTCTTCCTAAGATGCAATACCTAAGTGTGTCCAATGCCCTTTTAATTGCCAATGATTCTTCATCAACAATCACATAGTTTCTTTCATGTTCGCTTCTTTCTCAAATCAATCCCCGTGTGTTCTTCCCCATCTTTATTCTGGGACAGAAAAGCACCTATCCCTACATCCGAGTCCTCTGTACCAAATTCTATCTAAAGTCTGGTGTTACCACGTTCTGGCTGAGTGCAGAACGCCACTTTTAACGCCTGAAAAGCTTTTTCTGCCTCAGGATTCCATTTTACAATAACTGATTATTTCCCTTCGGTAAGATCACTTAGTGGAACAGTTGCTGTATTGTGGAAAATTTGGGAATAAACCTCCTGTATTATCGTGTGATCCAGTGGTCGAAGTGGAAATTTAGAAGTGGGGGTATGGGCATTTTGAAGTGGTGGTATGATAAATGTAATGGGAATGTAAGTGAATGGAATTTGATAGTTGTACGGCTGGTCGGTATAAGGTTAACAAGCTGCACACATTCTCAGACACACCATATAACATCATGAGCGGTGTATATTATCAGACACTGTGCTGGGCACCTTGGCACCAGCCCTGGGGAATATGTATTTAGCAGCTAATCAGGTCGCCAGTCCCTCCTCCATGTTCTTCCATGCCCAGGCTGGGGACAGAAGAGGGGAGGAGGGATGTGATAATATTAAAAAAAAATCTTAAGCCCTGTACTCCTACCTCCAATACTTACAGTCACTTGTCCGAAACGCTTAATCCACTATCCGTGCGGGAAGAGGCAAAAGTGTGACAGTTGGTAGTAGGTCATATTGCTGCACCACTGGACATGATGGGCAAGTGCCCGGGGGCCCCACGGGCAAGGGGGCCTCATAGACAGGGCTCTTTCTTGATTAGAATAAATAATCCTGGCAAAAAAACCAAAACGTACCTTTTGCGGTCACGCGGTCAGGTTAGGTGGCGATCTGGCTCCCTCCTTGTTAGTCTCCTCCGAGCTGCGCTCGCACTGAATGTCGGGCGTGACGCCATCGCGTCAGAAATTTTCATTGAGGAGTGCGGCACGGAGGAGCCATGATGCAAAAAGCAACGGAGAACAAGTGACATTCAAAGAAGCAGAAAAGAAGAGAAGGGGGTGCAATCAGAGAACAAGGTGATTGAAAGGTAAGTGAAGGGGGGATTTCATTTTTTAGTTGCTGTACTTAAAGGGTCGCAGAGCAAGTACATTAAAAAAAAAAGTGATATATTCTGTGGTTGTGTAGGCAGGGGCCCCAGTGCACTGCTTTGCCTGGGGGCCCATAATGTTGGTAAGATTGCCCTGACTAGAGCTCCTCCCCGCCCCCTCTGGTGACACGGATATGTCTGCATCGTTCATACTCACCCATCAGAAGACCCAGTACCAGCCGCAACTGACACTTGAACCCCCCCCCCCCCCCCCTCTTCATTTGTTTTAGATAGATCATCAGAGCCCTGGATTCTGCAATTATTCTGCGATTATTGAGCAACTTCAAGGACAGTTCGAGTTTAGAAGAGTGCCGGTATGACATAACATCTCCCAAAAACAATAAACAAAATAGACCAGGGCTTCAAAGCTCCAAACATAGCTTACACATGCAGATGGAGCAGAGGAATAGAGAGACAGAAGGGAAGAGGTCTCAGCTCGTGAGTGCTTACATCCTAAGGTGAGGGCAAACAGGAGGCACAATGGGGAGTCAGAGGGGATCAATCACAAGAGAAGCGAGTGGCAGGACAGGGGAGGAGAGGTGAGGAAGTCAGGCATAGAGAGCAGGTTAGGTGGATGGCTAGTAGGCTTTGAGGAATAGGTGAGTTTTAAGTGTGTGTTTGAAAGTGCAAAAATTAGGGGACAGTCGGATGGAGCGTGGGAGGTTTCAGTGGAGAAGGACAGTCCGCCGGAAGAAATCTAGGATTCTGTAGTGGATGAGGTGACCAGAGAGGGGGAAAGGCGACGGTCATTGACTGAACGCAGGGAATGTGATGGGGTATGGGTAGAGAGGAGGTTGAAGACATAAGGGGCATTGGTTTGGGAGAGGACCTTGTAGGTGAGGGTGAGGAGTTTGAAAAGGATTCTGCAGAGGAGTTGTGACTGCCGCACATGCTGCACATCTTTAAATCTGCTCCGGTCCTGGAAGGGTTAATACTCGGCACCGGACGAATTAAAGTACCGGCGCTAGGTGCAGTATGTACATGAAGTCTGTCTTAAATGTTTTTAATGACTAAAAATTTATGTATTTCAAATGTGCGCTGAGCACTGGGGAGTGTTAATGTAAATATATAAAATGTAAATTTATATGTTTAATGTATGAATGCTTTGGTACCAGTTAGTAACTGGCACACAGCGCCGAAAGGGTTAAGTCCTGGGAGTGTAGATGTATTTATTTTCATATTGTTCATGTATTGATTTATTATGAGATTTTGGAGGCAACTTGGTTCTGTAACTTTTCTGAAGACTGGAAACCCCATGCTAGTACAGCATCTTTTTAGCCTGAATCCACAGCAAGGGGTTGTTAACCTGTTATCCTGTGCGTCCTGTTAAAGAGATAGGGAAACTATTTGAGTGGTGAAACTGCAAGTAATTTGGGAAATCACAGAATTATGTAAATTTTGTTAAGTTGTTAATTTACATTAAATCCAAGTTTAGAGAATATATTGTATCCTGATGTTAAACATTGAACGTAATATCTCAGACGTGGTGACAGGTATGGGCAGGGGACTGGTTTACCCCCTACTAACATTTGTTGCAGAAACAGAATAAAAAAGAGCTGTATTTTGTATTTCAACTGGTATATATCATCTGAACTTCTGAATGATCACTAGTAGCCCTAACTAGTGTGTAACAGAGTCCTTATAAGGATTCTTTCTAAGCAATAAACATCACTGCTTCAAGATCTTGCTTTGATACCTACTTACCTGCTGTAACTCCTGTGACCTACAGATCAGACCACTATAATCTATTATCCGGCTGTTCTGAGTTTTGGGATCCAACATCTAGTAATAAAGCTTTGCCTGCTACCCTGCAGCTCTGGCCAGTGTGATAGGCCTGGGAGAACGATCCACAGCAACCCTGATGTGAAGGAAGAGGGTACCAGCTCACTAACCCAGAAAGTGGGTACACTAGCAGCAAAAGTAACCCAGAACGAAGCGTTTCCAGGTGCCGGTGATGGAGCCTGGTGGTGGTAGTAGAGGGTCTCCTATGGTGTTTAAAGTGTCGCAGTTGGGAAAAAGAATGGGGATGGTGACAAGGTAGGCCCAGCCAGTCAATGGCAACTTGTCACGGTGGCATAGGAGGTTCATCCTGTTGCATAAGGTAGTTCACTAAGCAGCAATTTTTTGGGTTGGTCATCAACCCTGCCTCATGAATGGAGTCTAATACTGCTTGTACTCTGGGTAAGTGAGGACTGTGGATGACTAAATCATTGAGATAGGCAGCAGCATACTGTCTGTGAGGTCTTAATAGTCTATGAATCATCCGTTGAAATGTAGCTGGGACGCCACATAATCCAAATGGTAGAACCTTGTCTTAAAACAGTCCTTCTGGAGTGGAGAAGGCTGTTTATTCTTTTGCCCTGTCAGCGAATGACACTTTGCCAGTACGCTTTTGTTACGTCCATCACAGTGAGATATCGGCCTTTCCCAGTCTTTCAGTAAGGTCATCTATATAGGGTAGGCATTAAACATTACAGAAGCGCAAGCTCCCATTTGGTTTCGGAACTAGGGCAATGGGGCTCGACCACTTACTGTGAGATTAATCGATTATGTCTAACACCAACATGTTTTTATTTCCTTGGAGACAGTCTCTTGTCTGGCTTCTGGTATTCTGTGTAGCTTTATAATAACCTTAACACCTGGTTCAGTGATGTGCTTAATTATTTTAGTTTGGCCAAGTAGTTCTGAATACACCTCTCTATTTCCTCTGGGAAATTGATAGGTGTATTCAGAACTTCATGTTCTTACATAGATAACAGGGTTTCTGTTATTTTAACTTTGGGTATTCATGGTGGTGAGCCTCCGGAGGGAATGGCGTAGCTGACAGGGCTAATCTACTCTTACATGCTTTTATCAGATTTACATGGTAGATTTGTTCAGGTTTTCTTTTCCCTGACTGGAACATTATATAATTGACCTCACTCACCTTCTCCATGATTTCAAATGGTCCTTGCCCCTTTGCCAAAAATGTACTCTCCATGCTAGAATAAACACTGTCCCCAGGGGCATAAGTGCGTACCTGGGCATTACGGTTATATACTCTCTGTACAGCCTGCTCCTTGTGCTCTTTCGCCATCGGCACTGTGACAGCAATTATTTCAAGCATCGATGAAATATGTTCAATAACACTTATATATCATCTGGGGTAGCCCCCACCCCAATGTCTCTCTTTCTGATATCCAGTAAACCTCTATGGTGTCTACTGTACAATAAATCAAACAAAGAGAAATCTGTAAAAGATTGTGGAACTTCCCGAATTGTCAGCAACAAATATGGTAACAGATAAAAATACAAGATTTTCCCGTCTTTTAAGGTTTTGTTAAACGTCTCTACCAAACCAACAGTCTGACGGTGGTAACGGGAGGTTCTTAGGTGAGTAACTGTGAGGGATCCACTGGGGGAGGGGTGGGGATATCCGAGCACCCAAACGCCGCAGGGGAGGAAGGCCCCTGACTACGAGTGCAGGGCACTCGTTTTGCTGTAAGGGAAACGGGAAAGAACGGAAGGGACAGCTCTACAAGGTGAGAGCACCAGAAGAACAGCCCTCGCCGCGGCTATACTCACGTGCGCGAGTCTACGATGATGACTACCTCTATCCCTTTTGCTCCCCTTATCTTACGACCAGCACCTGTAAAGCAAGAAAGACAGCACAAAGACAATCCCTTCCCAACACCTCAGATACTTACTCAATCCCAAGGGACCGCTATGGACTGCACCGTACCTTGCTTCTCCTCACACGGACCACTCCCATATCCTGAGACGCTATACCCCACAGGCCTGAGCCCTGGCTGTTAAGCCCGCCTTGTCCTGGGGCTCAGGACTTAGGTGCCCTTCCGGACAGGAGCCTATTTCTCCTCTCACCCAGAGGCCTCTGCCTCTCTACGCTCCAAGTGGCCTTGTGCCCTGCTATGCTTCAAAGGGCCTCATGCCCTGCTGCGTTCCGAAGGGGCCTCTTGCTCCCCCTGGCTCTCTGGGGCGTTGTGCTCTCCTACAGCTCAGGGCCTTGCACCCTCCTACAGTTTAGGACCTTATGCCCTCCTAACCCTCCAGGACCTGGTACCCTACTACTCCTGACTATGGGGCCTTGTGCCCCCTCCCCCATCTGACTATGGGCCTTATGCCCCCCCTAGCCTAACTATGGGGTTTTGTGTCCCCTGAACACCTACAATGGCCGCCATTAACTGGGCCACAGGCCTAGACCCTGAACAGTGCCCCCGGGCCTTTTGCCCGACCTAATTGGGTATTTTATATACTCGCCTGCTCTTCGCAGGAAACTCAGCTTGACTCGCGCCTTCGTTTCTTCCAAGCTTTCCAGCCACCGGTGCCAGTTCTCCTCTTCGGCGCTCCTGGAGTCTTCTTGGCGGGGGCACTCTTAGCCCTTACAAGGGCTCCCCGCCGTCATTCTCCTCGATGGCGTCTTCTCCTTCTTCGGGCAGCAGGGTAGCTCACAGCCCTTACAAGGGCTCCCTGCCGCTTCCACCGGCGTCTCCCGTGAAGGACATTGCTAGATGTCCTCTTTCTTCCTCTCCGCCACTGGACTGCAGCAATGATGGCGCCCGGAGGCTTATAAAGCTGCGGGCGCGCCAACGGCATCATCCGTCACCACGAGCCCTGATTGGCTCGCGGCGGCGGCACCAATAGTTCAAATGGCCGGAGGCGGCCCAGGATTGGTTCGCCGGCCCGGCCATTGATTGGTCAGCAGCGGGAAGCGAGCCAATCAGGGCTCACTTGCCTGCTGCCACCGGGACCTGCTAAGAAAGAAAAGGGATACTCACCGCTGGAACGCCGGACCATTGAGTATCTCCCTCCGTCTTCTGTCTTCACCCTCTTCAGGGGCTGCTGGACCAAGGTCAATCCTCCACATAACCTTAAGTAATCTACACAATTCCTTCATTATTCTTGGCATAAAGGGGGTACCTTGGTCAGTTAAGATTTGTTTAGGTATTCCTACTCTGCTAAAGACATAGACTAGTTCTGTAAATATTGTCTTGGTTGGAATATTGCATAATGGAATTGCTTCTGGGTACCTGGCAGCATAATCCATTATAAACAAAATATTTTGGTGACCCTGGGCAAACTTTATTAGTGACCCAACAAAATCCATAGCTGGTCTGTCAATGTCTATAGCAGGTAATGGGACTAAAAGACTCCTAAAACGTGGAATGGTGGCATGATACTGGCATTCAGGACAGGAAGTACAACATTTTGTGGACCCTTACCAATAAAACTCATTGTAAAATTCTCTCAGTGGTTTTCTCTGCCCCTAAATGCCCTGTGGTTATGTGACCATGAGCTAGGTCTAACACCGCTCTCCTATATGGCTTAGGAACTATCAGTTGTTCCACAGTGTCTTCCCCCTTTACTGTCACCTGGTACAGCAAATCTTGACATATTGCCATGTAAGGGTACGAAAGCCCACTGATAGATTCTACTGGCTCCCAATTAATTACCTTTACATTTACATTTTCTCTAGCTTTTACTAAATTGGGCTCTTTTAACCCAGACCTGTAACTTAAGTTTTTAGTGCCTGGGGTGAGAAGCAAATCTGCCGTCCCGTAGACCTCAATTTTCACCAAATGAACTTAAAATTCATAAACTGTGCCCGCCTTCAAAGTTGGCCACTGGGCGATCGTCCCTCTCGCACAGCTCTAGTTGCAGCCCTGTTTTACCTGTGTTCTGAGGCAAAAGCACTTTCTTCACTTCCAGATCGGACAAATTGTCATCCAGTTCACCAACATCTGTTTCCTCAGAGGGTGGATGTTGCATCACTCTGAGCCACGCTACTTGCATCATTATCTGTTTCCCCAACCATAATTGAAAAAGCAAATGGACCAGGGGATTCAGAGGACA